>NC_139959.1:11149116-11569116 GCF_963454915.1 Gymnoscopelus microlampas | reverse complement strand
ATTAATATAATATGCTGCATGTTACATTCACATACGTACATTTCCGTGAAATTAATTGCAATAGCAAACTCCAGTACAACAGTTAAATGAGAGAGTTCAGAAAAGTTGGTGAGTTGGTGAAAACCTGGGAGTTCTGCACCAATAGTATATAATCATCATAATTTGGCAACCAGAAACACTGAATAAGAGCATGTCAGGTTAAGGCCATCCGATCAGGACATGCATTAGGTGTCACTTCAGAGCTTGGAAAGTTAAAGCCACGCTCCTCCTCTCTTAAGCAAGATGAAAGGATGTGAACATATCCCACTGCAGCTTTCTAACCACGGCTTCATGATGGATGTGATCGAACAACCCCCCCCATTTAAGACGTGCGGTGACAACAGATGATGTACTCAGGTAAAGCATCGTCTTGCTTTTCAAGGTGCTTTGCATCACAACTCTTCGTTAAGAGGTTGATTTCAAAGTCACTAGTCTGGAGTTAGACAGATTTCCTGCCCATGTGGATATGCGGCGAAGTCACGGATGTCTCAGAGGCACAGGTGATAATGGAGCCTTAATCACTCTACTGGTTCTGCTTGTCCCTCTCAATGTCACATATCCGGATGAACGCGGTAAATATCAGCCTATTTATTGGTTGCAGCTTTATCTGGTGTTGTCAGACCAAGGTCTTGGTCAAATAAGAGTGGGTTAAAGATGAAAGGTGCACGAAACATTAGTGATTTTCAAAGCCAGTGTATAATCACTGCGTTAATACTATTTGGATGGTGCAAGTTTGAAAGAAACTCTTGGATTAAAAAATAAATCCAAGATGAGAAATGCATATTTTTTTCTCCTGCACGTAAGGTGTTAAGACTGTCTAACGAGTGGCGTTTGCATTGAAGATAATCATTTTATACACACATACTTGGGCCATGGTCAGTGGGGGATGGGCTGACAGACATATTGTACCTCGACATCCCTGTATCATTCACTGGTAGTGTAACCTCCTGGATTCAAACCCAGGTCATGGGAAATTAAACATCTATACCGCACATACACAGGGAATCATTCCTTGGCCATGCAAGCTTGTGGGCTTCAGGGCTACTTTACTAAACTCAAACTCCTGTTGACCCCCCTCCCACTACCAGGAAACCAGATCCCGCACAAGCACCCAATGTAACCACCTGAATTCAAACCAAGCATCTACCGCCCCCTTTGACCCCCCCCCCCCCCCCCCCCCCCCCCCCGCTTTTAAAGTATATAATATTGTTACTATCTCTGGTCTGAACCTGTTTCGTTTAATGACTATAGAGATACTGTGTACCGATTTGCGTGATGTTTGGACAAAAATCTGTAGTAGTACTGTCAAAAACTGCAAAAATCGGCCTCCTGGTGGCGCTATAACAGGCCCATGTGAAAGATTTGGGGCAGAGGTCTGCTCTGGCATCCACACGTGTGCACAGTTTCGCTGTGATCAAGCCAACGGTGCCGGAGATTAGCTGTTCATAGACCAGAAGCATAAAGGCATATTCGAGTGAGACAAGGGGATCTCATTCTCCGGGTAAACAGAGGACTAAATTTAACAGTTTTGCATTAGGGCCCAGAAGCATTCCTTTACTTTCTGTAAATCTCAGGATTACTTTCTCCGGGAATAATCTTTTATGACACCATATAACACAGTGTAGTGGCTTGATGAGATAGACCTTGGCAGAGACGTTGAGCCCTCTTCCATCATCTTAACCTCTTCTGTGGCCACCATAGCACTTCCACCCCTCTGTCTCTCCATACACCCTGCTGTTTAACGTCGTCTCATTTGTCATGTATCAAATGCAAACTTCTAAGCATTGGACTCACATTGGAACTGCTGTGGAAAAGGGCCTCAGCTACAGCCATTCTCTTGGCTGCTGTCCAGTCCTCAGCTGAATAAACACAAGGGGCCGTTTGCATGGGCAGGTTGGCAGACACTGAGATGTTTGTCTTTGAAGGCAACCCACTCCCTCCCGTCACTCCAGTTCACCCTTCCCTCGCAACCCTTCACTGCAAGACCACGGGCGAAGATGCGTTAGCTTTTAGCAACTACAGGAGTCAGTCACATTAGCCCCCATTTAAGGACAGCTAGCACTGACCCAGCCTTGTGGAAACATGTTGAATGCAACAGGAGTGCACGGCAACAACAGGTGTTTAGGTGACAGAGCAGAATTTATAACAGAAAAATAAATGAAAAAAAAGTTTCAGATTCGGTCAGAAAAAAACAACAGCCTTTTAGAGGACATAATATTTACGAGCAAATTCTGACGGCATATATTGGATCGTATATGGGGTAATAAATAACACACTGTATTACATCTCAACATTCAGATACAGAACTGGTGAGAAAATGCACATTGGTAGTCAAGTAATCAAGCTTTGTCATAAATTATCATCAGAGTCAATTACGTAAGCCCTCTCACACGTCTATGCACACAAAGTGTGAGTGTTATTTCCTTTTCTGTAAGCTCTGGCACATTTCAAACCACTCAGGGTAAGCCTATGAAAAATATGAGCATGGTAGATGCAGCTCAGCCAAAGCTCCTGTAAAAACAGCTATGAAAAGAAAACAACAACACAAAGTAACACAAAGCCTAAATGCTATCCTGAACAGAGCTCTCCTCAGAATGACTGGGGTGGTGTCTGGACTCTGGAGACCGACTTTCACGGATACAAAGACGAGCACAAACTGCTGTTTCCATCGGTTTAAATAAACAACAATGACGCAACAGTAGTGCTTCCAGGGAATCTAAAACCCCTCAGTTGAATCCTCAATGGAGTTCAACAATAGTTTACTACGCATCACAACAGCCATAGAAAAACAGGACCGGGCTCAATATTAACATTTCCTTTTGACAACTGGCGAGAGGTTTTCCTTTACCATAGAGGCTGAATGAGAATCGAGTGGATAATAAGAAATTAAGAGGTACAAGGGGACACAGGGGAAGGAACGAGATAGAAAGCCAAATCCTGGCCCCAGGGCTTAATGTTAAAACACAATGGCTGCCAAGGCAGTAAAGGAGTGGACGTTTCTTTTTCAAGCCTAACCCTCCCCTAGTGCCACCTGCATTACAATTAACCTCATGGCAACCTTAAGGTTTCTGATTAGTGATGGCCTATTGTCTACATCCCTTAATGCTTGGCCCCCACTCGACCCTCAACGCTTGCAACAACAAATCAAACCCAGTTTCCGGCAGGCTCTTTTGCACCAGGGTAGATGGGATGGTGTCGCAAATGGTCTTTTAGAGAGCCACAGTGTGTCTCTACCTGTGAACCGGGACCAGAAAGAGAACCCACTCACTGTTGCTGCAAACAGTCTACATCATACATGGGCAACTGGCAGCCCGGGGGCCACATGCGGCCCCCACCTTAACTTAATGCAACCCGCAGGTTAATATCGGAATACTGACATTGATTTCAGCTGTTACAATTCCAAACATGACCCGCTTTAATTACTTCAGTCTACTCTATAGTAGCTTAATGACTAGTTTTACAATTCTATTATCTTTTTTATGTCCAATGTATTTGTATTTAAATTCATAAAGTTAACAAGTATAACTAAATGCATTTGAAATTAAATAGAAATGTTACTTTTCAAGATTCCAATTAAAAGGTAGCACAAAAAAAAACAGGATACCAATTCAAAAATAGCAGCTCTACAAGATCTACGAGCTTGTAGATCGGCTATTTTTGCTACTTTTGTGTGACATAGAATGGCGAAGTACAGCATTAATTTACGAAAAAAGTTAAAATGCGGAGATAAGAGGTGTCTGCCCGACAGTATATGCAATGTGGCCCTCTGGAGTGAGTGTGGAAATATAGTGGCCCTCTCCATCATCAAAGTTGCCCACCCCTGGTCTACATAGTAAAATCCTGAGCGTTAAATTTAACCACGATGAGACGGTTTTGGGCAAAGGCTGGCATATTTGATTCAAGTTACAGGAGGATAAAGATGACAAAAACATGAATAGGAAGAGCGCTTGAAATGGTGTACCTTTTCCTATCCAACCGACGGTGAGGGTTCCAACAGCTTGAGTTTTGCAAAAATATAGATCATATAAAAATGTCACATGTGGTATTAGCTAAAGGGAATAGACACTCGGGAGAAGTGAGAGACAGTGAAGTGGGAGAATGAGAAGAATTAAAGGCCTGCTGCCAGATGTGAGGGATCTCTCGTGGGACAAACCCACGCATTAAACATAACATCACCTCTCACCTGCTATTCTCACAGGAGCTGTTGCACTATACGTTCCTGTCACAGTTTGAGTCTCAGGAACTAGAAGCTGAAGTGACACAGAGAGGACGAGCCAGAGCTAAAAGGTCATCTGGGGCTCCCAGTGGGAGCACCAGTAAGGGTGTGTGTGTGTATGTGGTGGGGGGGGACTCATATTTATACTGATATTAAATTGATGTTTGAGGTACATGTAGATGGTATAACTGGAAAAATAATATAGGCCTACTTATATGCTTTATGATTTCAGCTTTATGCCTTTAAATCGGTAAATATTAGAGACTTCTGATACACCAGAAGTCTGAGGTTGTTGCTCGATATGCCACACCCTTGCATTCAATAAAATGTAGTTATTTGGTTATTTTGGGTCCAGCATCCATGGATGTACATATCTTTTTTATATTTATGTTCTTAATGAAGTCAGTAAAGACCTTCAAAGTGACTATCTTCCCATGTATGTGACTACTAATTAGGTAAGTCAGAGTTGCATACCAATAGTCCAACTTTGATCAGAGGCTGACAGTATAAATAACATGTCCAATCCATATCCATTTTCAATGCATGACGACACAACTTTTGCATTCTTTAAACACACCCACATGGTTAACTGTGGGGCTTGCAAGCATTGATACTGTATACAATACATTCACATGACATTTGAGAAATCTTTGCAAAACATACAGATGACAACTGCACAGCAGCAGGGTTTACACAGGACATAGACATACAAAGCTTAACTAAGGTTCCACTTCCACAAAGGCCATTTTGGCTCGTGTATTTAGGCTATCAGTCTTTAATGTTGATGATTATATAAAATGATAAACAAAGCCAGCCTGCTGCCTCTAGAACAATGTCACAATCACAACATCACCGCCACAGCATGCTGCGTGCACACACCACTGACAGCCACCATGTCACGAGCATGAGCAATGTCTCTTGTTGTAATATAAAAGCTATAACAATTGGCACAGCAGCCTGTTAGTTCTGTTCATGAAGGCTAGGATACTCACCACATGTTTGGACAATAGGTTGCGCTCTGTGAAGTCATCCATTCCTCCAACTGCATCATCTTCATCATCATTTTCAGTTGATAAACATGGTCAGTCGACAGTGTCCTGTTTATCCATTGTCCCGAGTTTTGAATGAGTTGTAATTTGGAGAATGAAAGCTCTGTCTGGCAACAGTGATGGGAACTCATACTATAGTAAAGCAGGGCTTCTATTCTATAATATACTTTCTTGGGCAGTTCAGATATGCCTTCATGTTTAAGTTATTGTCTTTCTGTGACTGTTTTTGAGCTCCACTGTTGATTATTATTACTGTTAGGCTGACCCAATTAACGGCTGGAATTAGCGCTAGTACAGTGCAACCAAAACATGTTTATTCACTATGACGTAGTAGTAGTAAATACGGAAACAGGACAAAGGGGGAGGAGCTCCAAACCAGGTGGCACGACGCAGTGCCATCTCTAATAGAGGCTCTGGCACGGCGGCAGTGTCAAGCTCTTTCACCATGACCTACCACAAGCCCAGTCAAATGTTTATTGACTACATTTTGTTCTCAGCTGGATGTAATTAGTCTTCAAGTGGGGACTCCACCATGTCAAGGGGTATATTAAAAACATACAAATACACAACAACACCTTTAACCTATGTAATATTAGCCTAAACATATCCATGGACTACACACAGGTAAGTAGATATGTGTTCTTCACAATAGTGCAACATAAACCATATAACCACATCCAGCAGCTTTGATGCACATCACAACCCCCCTCTGGCAATCTATACTAATGGTTCAGCCCAATCACACTGGAAGACAGAACAGGTAATAATGTTAAGCATTCAATCAATCAAACACATTATATTGCACTTTCACGTATTACACTCAGTATTGCACTTGCCCTTAAATAGATTGCACTCAGATGTATTGCACTTGCCCATCATAATTTCACCAAACATTTAGTTTGTATCTCTCCACAGGTGGTGGAACTCATTAGGACTGATTAGTTACTGATTTACTGTATAATCTATTTGAAAACAGTACTTGGATATTGATATGGTATGTATTTCTGGTTCAGAAATGTCAACATTCAATGTATAGCTTACCGTAGTTTAGCTTATGCTTGACAAGACCACCCAATGCGAAAGGTGTCAGATCTTCCTTGCCCCATCATGGCCAAACTTTCCACGACATTTCATGCAAATCTTATCATTAGGCTACATTTAGAGATATGCTAACAGACAGACAGAGAAAAACAGACAGACAAAATGGCAACAAAAAAAACAGTCCAAGTCTGTTGGCGCTGGTAACAAATCATTACAAACACTTTTATGGTGGAAAGTAAGAGAAGGCCAGCAAATGGAATATATGGGTCTAAACTGCCAAACTAAAAATACAAAATGATATAAATTCATTTTTTCAAGAAAAAATGAATTGACAGTAAATAATCTATACCTTTTTAAGTATCTCTTTTCTCCTTTTCATGTGGTTAAATTTTAACCACATGAAAAGGAGAAAAGAGATACTTAAAAAATATCTCCTTCACAGACATCCCCATCAGTCAGAAAACCATAACCCAAAAGAATGCTAACTGAACCATCTTTATTTATAGTTGACTTTTACTTTTCAGTCAAGGGAATTCACACCATAAAAGAAAATTCAAGATTGTTTCAAGATATTTGCAATATATCTTAGCAATGTTGGAAGCCAATGGGGAATGACACTATTAGGAAGAGCCGGGTATGGAGTTCAAACAACAACTTCTAAACCATTATAAAAAGATAAAAATAAAAAGATTAAAGGGGTTCTCTTCCATGGACTTGAGTAAATAAGCAAAATAACTGCTAAGGGTAGATTTATGGTCCACCCAGTTTGATGCATGTGAGAATCCTTAGGCTCTGTTCCCCCACTGGTTCAAAGGACTCGTGAGGCCTGGACATATGGCAAATGGACATTAGAGAATCACTTCTTTTTTTTTCTCTTTTAAAAGAAGACAGACCCATTAAACATTTAATTCAAACAAGTCCAGGTGTGCCTGCTCGTCCAGTGGTGCATATACAGTCCAGTTATACACCATTTATGGAATGTCCAGTGGTGTGCAGGTGGGAGACAAACTTCTGGGACACACCTGCCAGGTGACGCTGCCATTAGACTACAAAATACACCGTCTACAGCCCCCCAATCCCCAAAGGAAGGCAATTCACCCCACAGGTGTAGAGATGGCAAGGCACATAATGGATTACTCTAGATTTAGTTGTAGCTTCCAGGGAAACCTCTTTTATTGTCCGTGCAAATGATGAATATTTGCTGCCTACGATTGTGTGCATTTGTCTGCACCTTCCTGTGAATGGTTCTAAGCAGTGGTGGATGTAGTACTCTTTCTTTTTTTTCCCCCTTTTTACTTGAGTAAAAGCAATACCACGTAAAAGTATTGTATTCAAAACTTTACTTGAGTACAAAAGTATTGGCATCAAAATATACAATAGTACCAAAGTAAAATTATTCATATTTTTCAAAGATTTTTTAACTTTTTCAAAAAATAGGAGATCCACAAGCTCACAATTGCATTGCATCACGATACTTTGTGAGCTTGTAGATCAGTTATTTTTGATTAGCCAAAGTATGATATTATAGGGCTTATGCAGTTAATTTTGTAATAATAAGCCAAATCAGCAAAGTTACTTACTCATTTTCAAATAGGAAAGGAGTTGTGGAGCAAAAAGTACAATATTTGTCTCTGAGATGTAGTGGAGCAGAAGAAGCATCGAAAAATGTACCTCAACATTATACATATGTTTACAGTACTTGAGTAAATGTACTTAGTTACTTTCCACTTCTGGTTCCAATTATACAGTACCTGCACAGAATGCTGAATAATGCAGGTAAGATTCACTTCACTCGATACTCGATAACTGGTGAAGCAACGCACCGTTTTGAAGGATTTGAAGGGTTTTATGTCATTGAAGATACCATTAGCAAGGATAACACTCATTTAGAGGATTAGTCCTACAGTATAACACAGACTCTATGGAACAAATCACTTCTAATTCGGAGACTTGCTGACAAGCCGTCACTAGCTGCGAGGGAAAATACTGAAGCAGAGTAGGCTATTCCACCTTGCATTTCAGATTCACGCTTGTTTAAAAATTCTTCCATTTTACAAAACCCTACTAACATGTTTTCAAAAAGTTCAAGATTTGTCACACTGAACTATTACTGGACACAATAGTTATATTGTGTTTATTGGGAGATTATTGGGCTATGGAGAATCCACACTGCATAGCATAAAAATATAACTGGCTACTTTAGTACTCCTTATTCTGTTGGATGCACCAATACACATGAGAGTAATCATTAATAAGAAATCACCCGTCAAAAATCACAGTTCTCCAAAGAAAATACATTTCTCTCGCGCACGCACGCACACACGCAGGCACACACACACACACACACACACACACACACACACACACACACACACACACACACGAAGGCGAAGCAAACAACAAAAAAAACATCAAAAACATCTAAATGTCAAATAAACAAGAGGCAGACACAGGGGCAGTTCATCATACACCAAAGACCATGTGCTCTAATTCTGATCCTGCTGTGGGCCAAAGCGCCACAGTCAAACTCTCTCTGAAAACATGGCCTCCATGCAGGGGCCATGAGGCTACCACAACGTTCATGCATGGTCGCATACTAACCGGTTCTACTCCGACCACGTCTCTTTAGCACACTGCCAAATCCCCAAACCCAACCCAAAATAACACTCCCATCATGACTGGTCATGGAAACAAAGCCTAAATGACGCAGCACCAGGCCATTCATCAGCCTTATGATTATTGAGCGGAGTATTTCTTTCAAACAACACAAAAACAACCTCAATTGTCGCAAACACATATAAACTTCAATTAACAACTATGGAACTTCTAACAGCATATGAGATATGCAAACTGTAATGTGGCCAGACTGCGAGGTAAAACATGATTCATGATGGGGGTTTAAGTGTATTTGGACGACTTAGCAAAATGGGTACCGTAATCTTTTTCCCGATGTAACTATATACATTTCTCATGTCGGAAAATGATTACCATAGACTTCATATGGAGCGGGAATATGCAGAAGAATATAAATAGTGGAGAGGAATAGTGTATGTTCAGGCCTTTTGCTATCTTCCCTGAGATTCATCAGTGTTAGTAGATATTGTCCAGACCCCCCACGGTTCCAATTCTTTATCCTTGTCATCTTGGTAAACTGTGTTATTTAGTTAGGGAGACATAATTCTATTCCCCTCACAGAATCAATGAGACGCCAGACCAGTCTAAAGCAAGCCCATCCTCTATCAAAGTGATTTTGTGCACATGATGGCTTAGCATGTTTAAATTGTAGATTAATAAAACACCAGCGAAATCTCTCCCTTGATCTTATATAAGAGGAGATTAAAATACGGTTTCACTTTGGAATTGAATTCCTACTATTGATGTTAGGTTTCCCAATTATTGCATGTTTATGCTTCAGATGATTGGGTATTTATGTAAATCCTTTGTGTAATGTTAATCTCTATAGTGAACTACCAAGATAATATAGATGATGTGCATTGTTTCAGTCAGTGGTCAATTTATCTGCACTAGACAAATGAGGGTGCATTTAATGTTCTTGAAATGCTGGCTTTTCTGAATGCTTTGAAACTGCGAATGGCAATGACAAGACAAAACACAATATAATGCAAATAAAAACACTATACAGAGAACACTACATTAATGGATTTACTTCTTTATCACAATCCAAATGACATATTAAGCACTTTGAAAAAGCTATTGCACACAGCTTGCATTGTGCATTTGTGCTAGTGTGATTTCATCAGCCTCATTGTACGCAAATCAAAGTATTTATCCAAGTCTGTAAACATCATAATCATTAGACTAACAACAACGCAAGGAAAGCATTTTCTCTTGGTAAAAATATGACACCAGGTGAGGGCTGTGTGTCTTTCTTGACTGGTCGCCATATTCGGGCACGCTAATTTGGTCTGCTTGTGGCAGTAGCAAGTCCCAGCACAGCAGCAGGACAATTATATCCAGGTGCAAGGATTTGATTCGACAAATTCTAGGTGGATCATTCCAGCTTGCTGTAGGCCCCCCCTTAGCCTCTCTGTCTCTCTTCTGGGCCGCCTTGGAACAGATGCCCTTGAAAGATCTATACCCCCCCCCCCCCCCCCCAACCCCACACACACACACGTGACAGAGGACCTTGACTAAAAGCTGAAGCACTTCCAGAAACTTGAAAGTCATGAACCATGTTGTCTATTACAATAATTGGAATGGCAGCAACTGGAAACATTTCCCCTGAATATTCCAGCTTGCAAAATAATGGGAAATGCTAATGAGCATGGAATCCCGCCAATCAAAAAATATGAGGGATCGGAGGGAGAGAGTTGGAAAGGAACAGGAAAATGCCGCAAAAGAAAATAGAAACTGGAGTTGAGCATGTTTGTGGGATGTAGACATGTGTGATGTCTGTTTGTCTACTTGTAAGAGCAGTAGGCCTATATTCTTGAGTGTGGGATAGTACCATACAGTTCTCCTGTCACTGCTGTTCAAGCACATTTGGGGTTAGAATGATTTGGGAGCTAGCATCTGGCACAGGCAAAGATTTCATGCTACTCTGCTGTGCCAAAGCACTCCAGCTATGCTAATGCTATACTAAGAGCGTATTCCTCTGGTGGGCCCTGCGGAGAATATGATTTAAAAAAACACCTTTTTTTTTTTTTTTTTAATCACATCATTCATGATCTTGCTTTATGAAATGGGTTCTAATAAGGCTTCACTCACATTTTTTAAAATTGTATTTTTATCTGGTTATGATGACAAAGGGCTGCACTTGCAGTGTAGAACAGGTAGGCTAAGGCAGTGATTCTTAAAGTAGGGAGGGGGGGGGGGGGGGTTACATAGGTTCAATCAGCTTAACCACTTTAAACCTATACAGTACATTAGCTATTTGAAAATAGCTGATCTACAAGCTCACAACGTGTCGTGTTGTGAGCTTGTATATTAGCTATTTTCAAAAAACCTTGAGAAAAATGTGAAATATGTGGAATATTTGTGTAAACCCTTTATCAAAACAAATCTTGTATGGGGTTCCCTGGCACAAACTCGGATAAGGTGTGGCAGCCATGACAAGTGTAGATTGGTCAAAGGTTTTGACTGCTTGCTTCCATTTGTGGGTTGTCAGAGGGCAAGGCTATGCAGAGCAGGTCAAAGCCTACTACAGCTATGTGCATTTCAGATCTATCTAGATGAGCAAAAAACATTTAAAAGAGAATGCTGATCAACATAGAAGAGCTATCTACTTAAAAATGGGCATTAATTCCACAGGCCTAATTAACTCTTAACTTGTCTTTAGCAAGACCTTAAAGTGCAATGTATTCATTTAAAATTCTGGAATGCATCTTAGCTGTAGAGCAAATTCATTCATTGTCATCATCAGTGACATACTACATACATCTCAATCCTGCAGACAGCTGATTGGATTTACTCAAAACTTGGGCCAGAGAAGGTATCATGCTGAGAGTAAAATTGACTTAGGCCCGTATTGATAGAGAAAGATGAAGGGCGTCCAGTCATATCAGCCTCCATCCCATGTCTCCCTGCAGCAACAATACTTTCCATGTGTTGTTCCAGCGTGTGTCCAGGAATTTTATACATGCGATGTCAACACCCAGCCTGGATCTGAGTCAAGGGACGTACTAAGGGCTGAATCAAAAGTGCTGCCAACAGTTTATGCTTTTGAAATCCATTTTCAGATTTAATGTAGGATAGACTGCTGCTATAAAAAAATAAAAATATACTCTCCACAAAACCAACACCAGTAGGCCAATAAAGGGGCGAGGAGCTTGCTGTTTGTATGATTAACTACAAGGGATTCGTGAGAGCACTTTGATCAAAATCTGCCCAAGACATGAGTTCTAACTCAAAATAAGTGTTTCGTACGGCTTGCTTGGGTCACTGACAAATATGGACAACAGGAAAATGTGACATCAAGTCATTTATCATTTAGTAATCTTTGTGACTTTTATACTCAATAAAGTACTTGTTGTCTCTACTGCAGTGCCAATTTAGTGCACGCCAAACTTGGTGTGAATGCTCAAACCTACAGCAACAGTAATTCATAACAACACTTGCAACTCAAGAAGCTGAGTGTTCGGATTCCATACAGCATAGAGATTAACTTTTTATATTTTCTGACATGCAACTGACTGAGTAAATCCAACCATCAGTCAATGGGCTTATATAATTGCACTGTATAAAAATGCAGACAGTGTAACTGGGGAGCTCTGTATAATTTCATTCCCACCACCTCCTCACCGGGGTGCTGGTTCACAGACTTCAGCCAGAACACAAGCCTTTATTTGATTTAGGGAACTCCCCCTCTCGTGTGCCTCCTCTGCACATGAACTGTCCCAGTATGGAATGTCTGCATTATTACACTACTGACAGAGATTGATGCTCCACAAGCCATCTGCACATGCAGAAATCCTCAACTCAAATGAACTTGATCGAAGACAAAAACAACAACAACAAAAAACATCAGTTAGAAAATGCATTGTATGGTAAGATTGCAGTTTGTTCCGTGTTATAGAATCTTAAATCAAACACAATATGGTAAAAACAACAAAAGCTTTCACCATGATGCCGAGGAAGTTAAGGCAAATATCATCAGAAGGATGTGTCATGAATGCCGTTTGAGTGATTAACGGGAACCCTACACGCAGACTTCAGGCCATCCGGCTTGTGGTTTAAGAAGCTTAAAAGCCACCATGTGATGGGACTTTCAAATTATTTATGAGTTAATGACATGTCATTAATCAGGCTTGCAATTCTGATACTAGTCGCCTGCCCTCACTTCCCCACAACATAGGCATGCCAATAATCTTCCTTTCTGCCATTCAAACATCTTATTCCCTGACATTGATGTCTACATTCTCTTTAATTAACTATTTAGATTTGGAGTGGCTAATGTATAAGGTCTAGTTTATTTAGTTTAGCAGCAGTGGTGTTGCAAAGTTGAACTTGCTGATTAACATTTCTTTTTGGTAATAATAACACACCTAAAGCCCTGTATTTTTCAGTGTATTGCACATTTTAGTATTACCTAGAACTATATACAGTATATACTCTAAACATTAAGATGAAGTTCACTAGCTGACACCAGCCCCAAAAGCAGGTGTAGCCTACAATATGGTCAGTACAGTGCTGTCATGCAAAGGCTCAGAGAACAAAGGCTCAGGCATAAATGTAGCTAGCATCGACCTATAACCCAGTGGGATATACTGTTCAAACCTTACACCACAGCTCTGTTTAAAACAAGGCAAGGGATCAAAACACAAATCCCACTCACACCCATTGGTTATATTTATCCTGCAGTCCTTGAAGCTGACACTATTTTAAGGTGGGGCAACAAATAAAGGACAACTTCAGATATTATACATACTAGTCCATATCTAGACAACAATATCAGTTGCTTTCTAAAATTGTGACTATTTGGAAATTACTTAAAATGAGGTTCTGGGGTGACCAGATAGCCGAGTGGTTTGGGTGCATACATACCACACAGGCTCTAATGCCTGACAGCAACTCCCCAATTGTGCGTTTACCAGGGTGAACTCCTGACATTACAAATGTATGTGGATACATAGGTGTATAGGTGTTCAAAAACACTGATTACCAAAATGTATATAACATACTTATAGTTTATGAAAAGTAGTTACGGTAAGTACTATTAGTATAGAGTTTAAGATTACAGATTCTTTACACATTATTTCCAGCATTTAAAATAAATGTAAAAACTCTGTTGCCCTTTCTTTAAAGCCTTTCTTTTAGACACAGTCATTGAATACAAACGGGTGTCCTAACTTCATTTTTTGGGACCCGTTTTCCAATAACCTATACTTTAATCTAACACCATCATAACTGCAGTATGATCATAGTAACGTCCTCCTGGGGATTGTTATTTTAAAGGACTGAAACAAATGCGATAGCCCTCGAGGACATGTACAACATAGTGATGTATGAACGTTAAAAGACACATACCGTAAGAACAACAAAGAACTAAACTGGCCTTGAAAGATGGTTAACCAGCATTGTATCCACTGCAGGAACCACCAACGATGGACCAATTCATAAACCACACGCATAATTTATACATTCATAAAGCTGAGTTGGAATGGCTACTCAATAAAATCCTGAGAGTTAATTTAACTCTGGAAGTGAAAGGAATTGACCCATGTGGGTCCATTTTTAGACTTTCAGAGTTACATTTTACTGTGCATATATACAGCCAATGAGACCGCATGCCTGAAACCACTACTCAAATATTCTTGGAAATCCTAGGCCCGGGTGTGGTTACTGGTTACTCTGCCACACCCCTTGTTTTGTGACCTGCAGTCATATAGAACATTGCATTGAGATTTTCACGAGCACATCTATAAGGACTTACCTGCTTTAGAGTGATGTTATTCTGGGATTTGTGTCCTGCTATGCAGCTTGTTGAGGTTAAAGGTCTTTATAACCTTCACACAGTCATGGACCACACACATAACATAACACCTCACAAAACCATGTTGTGGTACTGTGTAGTAAACAGCAAACAGGCCAAACTCAACCACTTCAGCAGTTGTTTTAAATGCTCCAAATGATGGCAATACAAGTACAGTTCAGCTTTATTTCCACCTTCACAGAGCTTGAAAATGTGTACAGACTTTATAAATGTTATACATAGACAAACAAGCCATAACATACATTTGAAGCTTTTTTCTTTTTATAATTATTATTTATTTATTTATTCATTTCAATATGTAAACATGATCATCGCTTGGATCATCCACAATCATGCCTCAGATCGTCAGTTCAGCCAGGCATGTTAAATTGAAATATGGTCCTAAATCAAATAAATCACAACTTTGGAAGCCACCCAGGTAGAGAGAACTTCAGCTGGCTGCACTTTCTGACAACACTTGACTCATAGACATAAACTACTGCTGCACATGCTGTTATTATGCTCAGTTGAATGTAGGATTTGGTCAAAACTGTAATTGTCAACAACAGAAAAAGTGGTAACAGAAGTTATAGGTTGCATGCTTATGTCTAAAACTCCTATGCTGATTTGTCTACTCACTGACTGATTACTGTGTGTGTGTGTGTGTGTGTGTGTGTGTGTGTGTGTGTGTGTGTGTGTGTGTGTGTGTGTGTGTGTGTGTGTGTGTGTGTGTGTGTGTGTGTGTGTGTGTGTGTGTGTGTGTGTGTGTGTGTGTGTGTGTGTGTGGGTATTACATTCCGTTCACTTCCTCTCTTCCACTGTCACTGTACACATGCAAGATGTTGTGTACCATGAACACAAATACACACATTTTGATTCATCCCGAGTCCGGGACCCTTACTACACCCTTTGACTTGGATCCAGATTTGGTGTTGACATTGCGTGTCAGCATGGTAATTTTTCAGTGCATAGATATGGATTGCAAAATTGCTTCTGCTATCCATATGATCCCATTCATATTGAAAATTCATATGAAATATTGCCCCATAAAATACCCATCCCTACAAACATCATTAATAGTGTTAAACCATACACGGTAATTGTATGTTTGCTTGCTATGTTAAAAGGAATCATGTTGTTTTGACATGAGTAGGCATTTGTTTGCTATGGTGCTTAATTATAGCTTACTTTGGTCTATGGGCCACAAGTTCCCTCTTTACCAATGACAGTGAGTGCTTGCTGAGAACTAGAACTTTCACTGGGGAAATTGCCCAAAAAATAAGAAATGTCTTGCTTCCTGTACAGTATTTTTTTCTTCCCTAGGAGTTTGGCTGGAATAAGCTGCTCACCTTTCCATTTTTCATATCCTTGTTTTCTGGGCAGACTAACTTTGACTGGAGTTCTAACATTCCATTTGTCTTTTCAGAAACAACTGTTTTTTTCCGAGCTCCAGTGGGTAAAGCAGGGCTCTTGGACCACTAACATTAATTATTGGGTTAGAGAAAGGAACCATTTAATGTTGACTTCAACTCGAACATTGCTTTCAAGTTTGAGCACATATGGAAACTATCTAAAGTGCTTTCTAACAAAATGACACAATGTAATAAAAATGATATAAGTATAAGCTGTATAAAACAAAGTTTTTCGATATTGATATATACACTCCGCGATTCATTAATCTGCAATTTCAACCCTCTGGAATGAAATAAATGGAAATAAAAATACAACACTTCCTGCTTGCATACATCATCACATCAGTCATAATCCCATTCCATAATAACGTTTTACCTCTGCCAAATGGACATGTGGATAGAAATATTCTTTGATTTGACCCTTTAACCACTTAAACCCCAGCATCCGTATTGTGGGGAAAGCTTTCGCAGAAAATAGCAGATCACATAGTCGGCTATTTTCTGCAAAAGCTTTCCCCACAATAACAGAAAACAGAGAATACACTACAGCCCTGAGGGACTCTGCTCAACCATATGGGGTTTAAGAGGTTAATGTTGTCAAGGAACTCATAACCTTGAACATGTACCATCTCACACTGTGTGCAAGGAACACTGATTTAGATACTGGCAAAAACTTGAACAATTTACATAACGTCCTGAGATCTGGGGAAAGCAGGTCCTCTTTTAAAATCAGACTTAAAATCTTTCTCTTCTCCTACAGAGGCTACTCCTTTGATGGCTAAGTTTATGTATGTGTGTGTGCTTGTGTGTGCGTGTGTTTGCGTGTGTGCGTCTGACACACTATGTGGGCATATTTGTTAGCTGTGTGTGCAAATGTAGATGAGTGCTTTTTAACCTCTGTACTCATTGTATGTCAAATAGCAAAAATAGAAAATCTACATGCTCATGTGTCGCAATGCGACATTTCGAGAGCTTGTATATCTTCTATTTTTGCGGAATGTTTGTCTTTTGTCGCTGAATGTTCTCCTAATATGACATGCCCAGAAAAGGGACGCTAAGGTTCATGTTGTTAAAAGCTTTCTGTATGTATTTGGGTGGGAGGTTAGGGCATCACTGTATATTTCTGCTGGTGTACATGACGCACATAAGAGTTTGCAAGAAATGTGCTATACAAATAAAATTGACTTGACTTGACAACAATGCCAACAGGTGTAGCCTGGATGTCCATGCAATTATTGAAAAACTGCATAGTCTGATTTTGGTTAAATTGGTATTTCCATCATAACACACTTTCACTGTCTTCATTTTAAGCATAAACATTTTGGCTACATTTTTGCAAATAAGCCCAATAATATGGATGCAGGAGGAGGTTTTGGCCACAGTTTTGGTCTAATTTCCATTGCAGGTGGAAACACCAATTAGTGATTAATTGATGGGGGAGGAAATATAATACTCTGGAAACACCTGGACCAAGCAAATTTGGGCTAATCATTATCAATCAAACTATGAGTGGACAATGGAAATTAATGGGACCATCTATTCTTATAAAGCCTGAGGCACATGGAGCATAATTCTAAAAGTGATTTCTAGTAAACAAATTTCATTGGTACAACTGTAAGAAGTGAAATGATATAATGAAATTCTGTTAACTCGCTGTAGTGTGTGACTGACTCGCTTATCGCAGCAGTTCTAGATCAGTGGTTCTCAAACATTTTCATGTCAAGGACCCCCAAATTGATGTAGTTGGCCTATTTGAAAATATTTTGTGCGAGGGACCCCCATAAGAGAAGATTTTAGTTTTTAACCATTCAAAAAAATAAATAGATGTGTTTTAGCCCCCAACCAGAATAGAAATCTTCTAATATAGCCGATCTACAAGCTCAAAAACGCATCAAATCGCAAGATATTGTGAGCAATCTATAGCAATTTTAGAAAAGCCAAAGTATAAAAATAGGGTTAAAGTGGTTCAATTGTTTCTCTTTTCGCTGGAGACCCCCTGCATGGAGACCCACCCCCCTCAAGGATCCCTGGGGGTGCTCTTGTTACAAATTTTAAAGAAAATGTTATCTTTAAACCTTTAACTAAAAAAATAACAGTTGTGCACAGGGAGATGTGATCAAACAACAGCTCTTCCGACAGGAATAATGGCTCACTATTGGTTGCTGGTTACAGTAACATGACTAAATATGTTGATTCTGATTGATCCCCTGATCCCAACTTTGGCCAAAAGCTGCAGCTTGGGAGTTAATGCAAGCTTTTTTATATTCACAATACCAATCAGGAACAGACTCCGGAGACCCATGGGGTGCATCCTGTCCCCAATTTAACATTAAGACCTGAGGCCGGTACAAATGTCTTCTAAATCCTATAACCTCTTTATGAAATGTATATATCAATGGTTCTCAAACGTCTTCATGCCAAGGCGGACCCCCAAAATTATATGTATTTGGCCGCCGACCCCCCATCTCAAAATATTTTGTTCCAGGGACCCCCAGAAGCAAAGATTAGAGTTAAAGATCTTAGCTTTCAAAAACATATATATCTAAAGATTTGCACACATTTTCAGGATTTTTCAAAAATAGCAGATCTTCAAGCTCACACTTCGTGCCGGGCTGCGAAGTTGTAGATCTGCTATTTTTGAATAGCCCAAGTATAAACTAATGGTTAAAGTGGTTAAAATCTAAAATGACACAGATGCTTTCCCGGTTTAATGGTTAATACAGAGACCAAATGATTGTGTTGTTATTGATGTTGTCAGTTGTCCAGTAACACTTCAGTGTCCAAATTCATCTGGAGATATTCATGAACCTCCAGCATACATATTGTACATGCAGGGATACTTGGAATGATTAAACCTTTTTCACTTAGCTTTACTTACAGGATCCAGCTGCTTAAGAGCCTGTTTTGTTGCCTTCAGGTGGAAATCTTCTCTATGTCCAGAACTGTTACTTTTCAGGTGTTTCCAATGGATCTAATGTAGTCATTATTTAGTCACACACGCTCTAGTTAATAGTACTATTCATTGTTTAAATATTTATAAAACAAACAGACCAACTTGACCGCTTTCCAACATGACATCTTTTGGCCTTGTGAATATAGGTGAACATTTTCAAATATATTTAAAAATGTATACAAAATAAATTCAGAAACAGAATTAATTGTAGATCATAATAGTAGATATTCAAGCATGTAGACCTGCTATTTTCACTACTTTTACAAAAATAAATAAATGAAAAAGACAAAATATGGAGATACAAGGTTTCTGCCTGACAGCGACAATGTACTGTACAGTAGGAGTCCAATAGTCCAATATTGCATTCAAATGTTTGTTCCATTGAAAACTATGAAGATCATCAAGTACTGTTCCATTTGGCCTATTTTCAAGCTTTCATCAGTCATCTATCATTGGAGTATTTGTTCACTGAACATTATCCAATATCTGCTAGATAGTGGATATTTGAGCCACAAAACTACAGTGCTTCAATCCTTCATCCTCAAATCTTGCAACCTGAAGTTTTAGAAGGAAATTCTCTAACGGCTGGTGTGAACAGTTGTTTTAATCTGTTTAAAGCATGGTTTTCAGTAATAAGTGAGCGGTACATATAAGCAGTTATCTCCATCATCAATCATAGTCCATGTGACAGAGAATGTTGTGAAGCGCCTAAATTGACCCAATGGCATCATTAGGTAGCTAATATCTGTTAACTACTACAGCTTAACACTTATTGTACATCCCCTGTACAGTCACACACACACAAACGCACATGCACGCGTGCACGCATGCGCGCGCACACACACACACACACACACACACACACACACACACACACACACACACACACACACACACACACACACACACACACACACACACAATGTATACACTTCCAAACATATATACATAATAGTACATACAAATACATGAACATATATACTCACAAAGGCATATATAGTATGTGTACATACTGTATATACACATACAACGATGGCCGCACACACATGCGCGCGTACACACACACACACACACACACACACACACACACACACACACACACACACACACACACACACACACACACACACACACACACACACACACACACACACACACACACACACACACACACACACACACAGCTTCCAGGTCAGTTTTTTGGCTTCAATCTCAACTCAAGTTGGCTCTCCACCTGTGCCATGCTGATGCAGCTGGTCAGAAATATTCAGTGCCAAACACAATGGTATGATAATACATTACATACAAAAATGCTCAAAATATCTGCGCCATTTTACTTTACAATGGAACAGTAAAGAGGTAAAACAATCAAAGGCTTTCTCACAGCAATCAGAAAATCACATAATATTTGTTTTTTAACCACTAAAACCCAATTGACCGACCGGGGTCCCACAGGGCTCTATGCCAAATCTCTTTGCCAAAAACAGCCAATCCACAAACTCACAAAGCATGGCGTTGTAAGCTTGTAGATCTGCTATTTTTGCCGAATGTTCACCCCAGGGACGCTAGGGTTGATGTGGTTAAGGTCCTACTCTAAATTGGTGTTTTTTTTCAAAGGTCCCCTGATGCTATTTAACCACATGCATTCAACCTGGCTTCCCTATTTAGGGCATGTCATTATAGGCAAAAAATGTCCACACAAAAAAAGGGGAAAAAAACAAGCGTACAACCATATGTGACGTGTTGTGAACTTGTAGATCAGATTTGTTTTCTATCTTTGATATAGGGCTTTAAGGGTAAGTGATTTTCCTTTGTTAAAATAAGTGTCAAATAGCTCTATATTCAAATAGTAGGCTACTCATTGCTTTAGAGTGTTTGTTCAGTAACAGGATTCTCTGTGTCTCTCCAGCTCTTCAGCAAACAGAAAATGCATTTTCAGGTCGGCATAACAATATTATCCAATCAGGAGAGAAAACTCACACAGGATAAAGTATAAACAAGTGAATTTGGACGTGATGACACAAAGAAACGAGCAGAAACAATTGGAATTGGAACACTATCAAATTGAAGCTGATAAATGGGTACTCTCTCCTGATTGGCTGCAATTTAGCAACCCATCTGAAAATGCTTTTTTCCTGTTTATTAAAGAGCTGGAGAAACAAGGGACCTCCGTTACTGAACAAACACTGAGTCTGTAGCAATGATTACTATCAGAATATAGTGTTTTAACCTTTTAAAGAAAAACCTTTTGTTTTAACCAAAAGATATCACTTACCCTGTAATAAGTATCTGCAAGTTCCCTTTGAATCCTGGTATTCTTCTCTCCAGATACAGTATACAGTACTGTTCATGACAAATGTCTGGGCACAATGGAAAATTTGCCACAGTTCTCATGCACTCTGAAATGGTTTAATGTCAGAAAATACTTTAATAAAGAGTTTACATCTATACTAGACGTGCACGCACACACGCACGCACGCACGCACGCACGCACGCACGCACGCACACACGCACACACACACACACACACACACACACACACACACACACACACACACACATTGAGCCACGGTCAGTGATAGTACAAAAAAGGAAAACATTACAACATTGACAAATGAATTCACGTTAAAACAGACACAAAAACAGCTGAATAACTGAATATTAATCTGCAAGAGTATGCTAACAGATGGAAGTTGAGAATCCAATCGGTTCACAATACATTATACATTTTGTCAACATTGAACGCTTCACTAGAGCAGAGGACATAAGAAATAGAATTCTGTTTCTTTTGAAAAAAAAATATGAAAAAAGATCTACTCTCTGTCAAAACCACAGGCAAGCAAACAACCTGTATTTATTGCCCCTGTCTCTGAGAAATATTTGAGAATTCTGAGAAAACAGCCCAAGAGGAAAACAGCCACTGGTAAGTAAGCAAAGCCCACAAGATAAAATGTTGGTGCACCGTTTGGTATTTGATTTGTCGGTTTTAATATGTGATGCTGTTGCATAGGAATTGGAAGTTTAAACACGCAGTAAATTAGAAGAAGAACCGCTGCAGCAGAATTCGCAAGAGTTTAATATATTTGTATGTCACTCTCACTTTGGACTTCATTTAGCATCGCCAGTGTCTCTAGGATCTCACTAACATGTATTCCAGACATCCATGAAGCCATGCGTGACACATTCATCTGGGCCACCTTTCCATCCAATACTCTCAGGTCTAAAAGCAAGCTGATAGGAAAACATTTTACCCTTTAACCACTTAAACCCCATATGGTTGAACGGAGTCCCACAGGGCTCTGTGCTAGTGTCTTGTCTGTTTTCTGTTATTGTGGGGAAAGCGTTCGCTGAAAATAGCCGATTGACAAGCTCACAACACGTCGGGTTGTGAGCTTGTTGAGCTGCTATTTTCAGCGAAAGCTTTCCCCACAATACGCATGCTGGGGTTTAAAGGGATAGTGCACCCCTAAAATGACTTTTTTTCTATTGACACAGTGGATGACACGATGGCAGCGGTTCCGGTAGGAGACACAAAGGAGACTCTTTCTGTCTCCTACCGGAACTATAGCCTGGCATGGCCAGACTAATATCACTGCGTAGAGATATTAGTCTGGAATCTCTGTGTGGAACCTGCATTTCCGAGTGGCAAATTCAACCCCCACACACACATTTGCATACTGGGCCCTGATTGGTCCCTCACAACTTCGGAGGGAGAGAAATCCAATCTCTATTGAGAGGGGCCAGACCTAATCTGCCAAAGGCAATTTTTTTTTGCAATGGCATATTCGTCTGGAACCAGGCTATACCGGAACCGCTGCTGGTCGTCAAATTATTGGCTTAGGAATGTGACAAAAACTAAAAATTTACATGAATTCAAGACTCCATGGGGTGAGTAATCGATAGAAAATAAGTATTTTTTGGGGTGAACTATCCCTTTAAGTGGTTACGGTAAGTAACCCACTCAAAGCCTCTAGTAAACGGACGTGAGTTGCCCCTGTACTTGTTTCGCTCTGTGTTTCCTCTCTGCACCAAACCTCTTCGCCAAACATTGCCTGATCTACAAGCTCACAATGCATCGCAACGCGACACAGCTTGTAGATCTGCTATTTTCAGCGAACGCCCCCCCCCCAATATAGGGATACTATAGGGCTCAAGGGGTTAAGTGATAGTGATAGCAGGGTTGATTCCAAGCAGTATAGCCTATAGCTGCAACCAAAGGATGAAATGTTTTTTTTTTTCATGTATATGTATTTGTGATGATGAGAGGCAAATAAAACAAGACATAGGTCAACTAATGCTATAGCCATGGGTGCAGACTGTTCATATAATCCACTGTACAGTAAAACATTGCACAATAGCCATATTTATGCAACTTCAATCGAGAAACAATAGGCTTATTATCAAAGGGACATAAACAATAAAAGTCTATTTGCTAGTGATCAAGGCACAAGCTGAAATGATCACATAGTATATCAATAGGTGTCACGTGACTTTTGAGACAGCCCATGCAACCCTGCACACAGTGCATTACACTGCAATTAACAAAGTATATTAACAACTAATAGTACATGCAATAGGCAATAATTATTTTTTTTGTCAAAGTCATACAAGATGATGAACTCAATATCCAAAATATATTTGCATGATGTGTATCACAAAAAAAATCATATTGCATTGTAAAATGTTTATCGACTTAAGGTATAAAAGCATAGCCTTTTATATGTTTTATATGTTTTCTGTCAGTGGACATCAACAACCTAGGCCTACAGTCTGGCAGTCTCAACAGTGAACAGATTTCAACAAACTCTTCTCCAAACGAGCACTCTTCTCAACTGAACATTATGACTACAACCATATGCATAGGTATAAACAATAAATAAAGGGGTTTCATTTCTGTTGTTCATTTCACCTCATAGCCATATGTTGCACTCCAAAGCCGGATCTCAAATGATCGACATAAGGGCGACAGCTTTTAATAACACGTCGTCGAGTAGCAGCTATGCCTGTAGGTTATCGGATGCACCTCCTCGGATAAAACGGGTTGAAAAGGCGGGTTGCAGAGGTGCGAGGAGCATCCCAGCGCCAAGCCTAACCCTGTCTCAGAGAGCTAATTGGCATGGCCTCATTTAGCAGCACGTCAAGGGGACGCGACAACACAATGTCAACGCCTCCACAAATCTTTCTGGTCCAAACTTAATTGCATGTCAGGGACCATAGTGATGCGACGGGGGTCAGTGTGTGAACCAATGGATCACTATAACGAACCTGCAGTGGTGGAACTCGTATGTTTTTACTTAAGTAAAAGTATCGATACCGCAATGTAGAAATACTCTGTTACAAGTAAGTGTTCATGTATTCAAAATGTACTTAGAGTAAAAGTACACAAGTATTGGCGTAAGTGCGAAAAGTAAAAGTACTCATTATGCAGAAGGTCCCATTTCACAAGTTTTCAAATGTATAAAAATCCTTTGAAAACCGCAGCTACTCAATGCGCAAGGCATTGTGAGCTTGCAGATCGGCTATTTTCAAATGGCCGAAATGTATACAGGGCTGAAGTGGGTAATGTATGTTTTGGAATAATAATTCAAATCTACAAAGTAGCTAGTATAGGCTAACTAAAGTTTTCAAATAATTGTAGTGGAGTAAAAAGTAGGCTACAATATCTGCCTCTTAGATGTATTGGAGTAGAAGTAAAAGCATAAACATTTTAAAATACTCCTAAAGTAAAAGTACCTCAAAACTGTATTTGAGTAGCCTACAGTACTTGAGTAAATGTGATTAGTTACTTTCAATCACTGCGAACCTGCATGCTTTGGTGGTGCAGTGACCAGGAGAAGAGTTTGCTGGCAAAACCAGACTTTTTTAATTTATTAGGCTTTTGCATAGTCTATGCTAGTGGATTCGTTTCCTTGAGGTAGAAAATGTCTAGGCTACAATTTAGCATTTCCCCCCTTATGTTTGAAAATGATAGGCCTACACACGTAAACAAACGTCTCACTGTTTAAAAGTGCACTATAAATCACGCCTAATTGTCTCCTATGTGTCATTTATTTTATAGCAAGTCTGCCCAGAAAATGTACAGTTCTGCAGGGTTTTTGATGTTTGGATTATTGTAGGTCGTGCAGCTTAGTGGAATGGAATTTTAACATAAAATACTTTCACTCATATCCTGACCGAGACACCTGTCTCTCACATTGCATTTCGTGCACACTAGACACTTGCCTCTGCATATTTAATACGGCCCAATATATAATTAACTAATAGCCTATTAATCCTGAGCAATGTAATTATTGGAAAAAGGACTGTCAGATTGCCCTTCTTAAGTCGCCCTAATGCCAAGCCTGTATTGATTGAATACTTTCTTAACAGTTTGCAAATGGTATACGATTATACAATGGTGCTAAAAGGATAACATCACAAACAGACCTATAAGGGCTTGTTTCCATTGTGGTCCTGTATGTATTTTTTTAGTTTTTTTTCAGGGGGAAAAGAGAAGTAGAAAGTAGTCTAATCAATGTCAAGAATAGTTATAGTCTGTATCGTAATGGTATCTCCTGAACAAGGTGTAGCCTATATGAGTAAATGAGGGAGGTGGATGTCTCCATTGCCCGAAGGTGAACAATTTTTACCCCAATATATTTTCTAGCAATTAGAGGCTATAGTCTCTCTCCCTCTGTGTGTGTGTGTGTGTGTGTGTGTGTGTGTGTGTGTGTGTGTGTGTGTGTGTGTGTGTGTGTGTGTGTGTGTGTGTGTGTGTGTGTGTGTGTGTGTGTGTGTGTGTGTGTGTGTGTGTGTGTGTGTGTGTGTCTCATATATATATATATATATATTCGCTTATGTCTTAGGTCTAATTAAGTTATTCCAGGATCTGCAATATTTTGTCATCTTTGTAATAAGACATTATGTAATAGGATATCGATATATCCTGCTGTCGGAGCAAGATTTTAACGCAAACATTTCCCCATAGCCTATCCTATGTGTAGTGAACGTCAACAAGTAGGAGGAGGAGGAGGTGCATAACAGCATATACCTCATCCATCAACTGGAACACCTTATAGCTTTATTGGGTTAAGCATGCTTGGATTAGAGGGGTCAATAGCCATGTTCTGGCTTTCAGTGAAAACATGCTACAAAAATTGAATTAATCCTATACCTATTGTTTATGAATAGCCCGTGGTGCTATGCTCTCCACAGCAGTGGACGGATAGAGCCCACGGATATAATACAAATACAGTTATTGCAGATATACCTTACAAGATTAGAAAAAACTCAGAAAAAACCTTTACTGAGGGGTCCCCAGTTCAAATACCCCTGGCATAGGCTACAAACTAACGGCAGGCTAAGTTTACATGCATGGCTACAAGTGCTTGTGATAAATATTCATAGAGTTGGCGCCTGCGCGCTATGGAATATTTGCTTTCAGCTTGTAACGTGAAAAGAAATACAGCTTTATGAGGCTGCAATTTTTCATTTATCTTGTTTAACTCTTTTAATGCAAGCAATTAATTTTTCAATCTTGAACAGGTAAAAGCTAAACTTTTGGTAGGTCCGCGCGCGTGTGTGTGTGTGTGTGTGTGTGTGTGTGTGTGTGTGTGTGTGTGTGTGTGTGTGTGTGTGTGTGTGTGTGTGTGTGTGTGTGTGTGTGTGTGTTTCGAATATATGCAGCAGAAATTCATGACTCGAACTATCTTTAGGTGATTTGTGTCGAAATGCATTGAAATGTATTCGTGTTTTCTTTTCATGGACTATTAGGTTTGCAGATAAATGAAGGATGATAATAAAACGACTTTTTTTCAACTCTATTTAACACTATCTATCTAAGGTTCCAACGCTGATTGATGCTTCGTTGATGCGTTGCTTGCAAAAAAAAAAGCTGTAGCTGAAAAATATTCTTTGCAATGTAATGAATTATTTCTGGAAACTCACTCCATGTATATAGGCTATATATATTTGCATTGAATGAAAACGTGTGCTCTTGTTGTGTAACGTTTAGCAGTTCTGTTTTGTTTAATACGCTCAGATAATTGATTTCAGACAACAATTTTCCATCATAGTTTTGAAGCGAGATTGAGTCGTGTTGTTTAAAAACGAAAAGAAGAAAAAAAGAGGGCGGGGGGGGGGGTGCTTTCCTAAAAAACTGTTGCATCGCCACCTTGACACTCGGGTGGGTTGCAACAATGCAATGCACCTTATAGCTTTAATATTATCCTGTCTGTCACATAGATGTCTATAGGACTAGTCGTGCATAGTTAAGTTTGCGTGCACATTGAGCTTTTGTTTAGAAATTGTTATTTGTTTGCTTTTTTGGACGTGTCAGTTTTTGACAGCTGCAATCTTGACAGATCGTGAATTCAATTCTCTCGCCGCCTCATGCATGCGCAGTGCATGTGGCAGACAGTGTTAAACACGCTCCCGATCAGTGCTGATGTGATCTGTGCCTAATGGACCGGTCAAGCAAGCTGCAAACCGCGAACAATGAGGGGACGCTGACTTCTCGGCTGTCTCCTACATCTTATGAAATCCGACACAGCAAAAATAAATTAGATTTGGAAATAAATTGGATCCGCGAACAATTAGGTAACACAAACTATTCCTAGTTTGCGACGAGGAGGAACAACCGCCGTGATTAATCGCTTTAATTTGCACATTTACTCCGAGGGCAAAGTGTTGGATGTTAATTTTGGGATAAACAGAAAGACGAGAAGAAAATTAAATTACTTGTCATTAACTGTCAGGAAGGTTGTCATTTAATTTAATCCAAAAAAGTTTGGATGCTGCTCAAAAAAACGTTTTATACAGGCCTAATGTGCGTGCAAGCACAATCACACAAACAACCTCACTTCAATGGCTGCACAACACCATGCATCAATGCTTGCAACTATACAACTATGGTAGAATTTTACTGATGTATGCCTCTATATTGTCCATAAGATAAACCATATGGGCCAGTTTAAATCTACAGGAAATGAGTCAAAAGACTTTCAATAGAATAGAATTATATAACCCAGGCATGGACACAGCAGTCATTTTGAAAAATAACCAAAAAAAATAAAGAAGAAGCTTAAATGGCTCTGAAGTCAATAATATTGAAGCCAATGGACTATTGTATTTTTAATCCTTTAATATAGTACGAAATGTAACCAAACATTTTTTGTAAACTAAATTTTACATAACGAGCGCATTTCTCCATAAATACCGATCATTTCTAACATGTGTTACCGGTCCTTTACATGCGGATAAATATGGAAAATTGAGCTACTTACATGTAATACTTCCCTTGACAGACAAGGCAATTGACAGTTTTTTTTTTATTTTTTTATATTTATATCACGTACATAAACAGATTGACACGGAATTTCAGGCTTTCACTACACGATTTATCGACATGACATTAAATAACAACAATGATACTTGGGCTACTCAAACTGGACCTTGGACGAAATGTTGCACTGAATACAAAAGCACATTAATACTAAGAGTCGGTTAAGGTCGACGTGTAGACTGTAGTAATACTGAATAATTCACATTTGGTACACAACTATAACATTCTCTTCAAATCAAGTCTATCATCATCGCAAATATTAAACCATCTCATTTTTCCATATATCTAGGGACCAACATTTTTCACAAATTTCCCTTAAAACTGTGTGATATAACTATTTACAAAATAAAATATTACATTTTTCAACTTGAGTGAATCTCTATGTACAAAAAAAATCAGGCCACTACCCGCAGATAGCATGCTTTTTTGTGAGATCTCTTTTTTTGTGCAGTCTCTCAGTAAAAATAAAGACTCGAAGAAATATTAGGGGAAAAGGGTTCAAAAACCCCGGGTTGGCTGTCCGTGCCCATGTCCATGCATTCTCGCTCTCTCTCCCCCCCCCTCTCTCTCTCTCTTTCTCTCTCTCTCTCTCTCTCTCTCTCTCTGCTTTAGACAGCCGTAAATCGATCATTTTGGCCTCCAACGTTTTCTCGGGTCCATGCGGTTTACTGGCTGACTTTTTGTTGTTGTTGAAAATAGCCAATCTACAAGCTCACAAGGTGTCACGATGGGACGCATTGTGAGCTTGTAGATCGGCTATTTTCAACAACAATAAAGTCAATTCAGCCATGAGTCTTTGAGTCTTTGAGTTCCAAGCGGCAGTTTTTAATTCTGCAGTCTCTTTTCCATTGTTTTTTTTTCTTTCTGTCTTTCTTTTGTTGTCAAAAATATTTTTTTACACGTACCATTCATTGAAATTTGACGACAGCGTGCTGTGACTGGTCGTGTGGTGTACTGTGGAGACTGCCGGCGATATGGAGTTGCTGCTCTGGTTCTCTGTCGACGGAGATACGATGGTAGGAGGCGTGGACGACTCGTACCCTGAACTGGCCGCTGGTGACGGTTGGGGTTGGGGTTGGTTGGTGGCCTCATGGACCTTATGCAGTGACAAAAAAAGAAGAAAGTGTTAAACAATAAAACTGATGAAACTATCAAGGCTGTGTAAATGCCTCAAATTGCGTAATTCTACTTTTTTACCACTTAAACCCTCTAGACGTATAATCCTTTTAGACCAATAAGTGTATGACTGTACTCGTGCTGTTTGCATTTTCAATCAATCAATAAATCAATCAGGCTAAAACTGAAGCTGTGTTGGCTCTGTAGGCTACTTGGACCGACTTTTCCCCCCACCAAATCCCTTTGCCAAAAATAGCCAGCTAATGTGTCAGTTAAAAGAAGGGAGCACAAAACAAAAGAAAACAAAAGAAAACAAAAATACATATATATATATATATACGTTTAGATAATAATGAATGTGTTAAAAATGTTATTTAAACGTGTAATGTTTGCTATAAATGCCCTCTGTGATCAAGTATAACGTGAATGTATATATCCTGGTGTCCAATTATCTTTTTTTTTTTTTTTACATAAACAGCAAAAACCTTAAAACAGCAAAAAAATAAATGCGTTGCTTATCAGAAGCCATTGCATGTAATTGAATAAACAGAATTGCACATCAAAATAAGATACAAAACAGCACCATCATATTTACCTTCATGTGTTTTCGGAGTGAGCTGGGGTGTGTGTATGACTTGTCACACATTTTGCAGAGATACGGTTTGTCCGACGTATGCACGTGCATGTGTTTCTTGCGATCACTGCTGTTTGCAAACCGCCTGTCGCAGCCCTCAAACTCACATTTAAATGGCTTCTCACCTAAATGAAAAATACAGTAAAACAATTGTTTTAGTGTTTAACTCTGGGTATTTCTTTTAAGTTCTAGTACATCATTAATGCTCACTATTTATCCTCCCAAAATATGCATATGAAAATATGGCTATCAATAGGCATAATAAATTGTAAATCATTTTTCAAATACAAAGCATTTTGTATATAGTATCCCACGTTTGCACCCCTGGTCTGGTTAATGTAAAACGCCAAGGCCAAATTAAATAACCATATTTAATAAATACTAAATAGCTAATTAATTACATTAAAATATATATTTATTGCTAACACCCTTTATTGGAAATGGTGTAAGAAACAAGTAGCCTATATCAAAGATGAAAGTTCACGTGAACAGTCCCACTTAGGCTACAGTTGTTGGATAAAAATGCATAACCCGAATCACATGCATATTTTAGGCAGCATATTGTTGACGTGGGTGCTAAATGAAAGGGAGGGTGGAAATCAATTCATCTTACCCGTGTGAGTCCTTTTGTGAATTTTTAGATTTTCCGATCGGGCAAATACTTTGCCACAGCCGGGGAAGGGACACGGAAAGGGCTTTTCTCCAGTGTGTACTCGGATATGATTCACAAGTTTGTATTTGGCTTTGAACGGTTTCCCTTCTCGAGCACATTCTTCCCAGAAGCAAATGTGGTTGGACTGCTCCGGCCCCCCCACATGCTCCACCGTCAGATGGGTGACCAGCTCGTGCATCGTGCTGAAAGTTTTGTTGCACGCCTTCTTGGGATTCGATAGTTGCTCCGGCTCGATCCACTTGCAGATGAGCTCTTGTTTGATCGGCTGCCTCATGTACCGAAAGAAGGCCCCGGCTCCGTGGTGCGCGGCCATATTCATGTTCATAGGGCCGTAGCCGTGCAACTGGGTCGAGGCATAGTGGTCGGACCTCGGGCTCGTTACGTGGCCATACTGGTCGGCCCGTCCGTACATGTCCCCCGAAAAGCCCAGTCGCATCTGCCCGTTGACGACGTTAGAGGACGCGTGGCTCGCGGCTTGTTCGTGCAGCCCGGGGAAGAGCAGGTGCCCCGCGGCATCCGAGTGTCCATGTGGCCCCGCGAAACTTCCCGCGGCGGAGGCGAACAAACTGTGCTGGGCGCTGGTGGCGTCTCCGAAGCCCCGATTTCTGAACAGAAAGTCCCTGGTGGAGTTGAACGCGGCCGTGGAGTACGAGCTGACGTGGGTCGGGTGGTGGTGGTGTCCCAGGGCGGCCGCTGCGTAGCCGCCGGGCGCCTGGGAGGAGAACGCTGTCTGCCCGGAGCCGATGTCGTGGGAGCCGTGGTTTATTTTGAAGGCGCCCATCCCGTCCGCGAACGGGTTTATCCCCAGCGCCACCTCTCTTTCTGTGACTTCGCCTGTTGAGTGATGCCGCGAGGAGCCGAAAGTAGTGACTCCTATGGTTGGGTACTGAGGTCCTGCGTCCAGGAGCATCTTCAGTCTGGACTCGCTGCTGAGGCGACTGTGAGCAGAAATCAAAAACCACGCACAGATATTCTCCTGCCTGCAAAAAATTCTGGGACCCTCACTGCAACTGAGCAAACTCCAATCCACCGATTCTCTTGTTTACTTTTTAAGACGAGAGGAATTCCCTATACCTCTCATTCGATGCACACACGCAAATCATGTATACAATATTGTCTTTTGCGGTTTATCTTCCTGTGGCGAAACTTTCACCTCCTCAGTCAGGCGGTGAGCTCTAGACTGATAGTCGCAATCATTCCTGCAGATAAATGAATTGAAAAGACAACACAGTCCACCCCTGATGAATGGGAGAGGAGGGGGGCGTCACGTGACCTCCCAGACGGCGAGCCATTGGCTTGGGCGCCTTTACCCCAAGTAGCATCCACTCACCAAATACCAATCCACGGCGCTGGGCCTACACTTCCATTGGTCCGTTTACATCATCAATCCCAGGTATTGTGAGATTGCTGACTGTGGATTTGGTTAAAAGGCTGAATAACAGCACAACAAAGTTGAGAAACATAAAGCGACAATGGGCCTTGTAGAAATGCGAAGCACGTTTCACCGTCACTACACGGACACCATAAAGCCACATTATGTCACAATGTAATGTAAGGATTTTTTTTTTGCGGGAATGTTTTTTTTCTCTCTCTCCATCTTTGGAACAGTGAACAATAAACAGACTAAATATTTAATGCAAACCTCTCTGTCTCTCTGCCTCTGTGTATGTGCTCTATCAACAAGGCACATTTTCTTAAGATATTACGGGGCAGCAGTCATGACCTCTCAACGCTAATATTCAGGTTTCTAAACAAAAAAAGCCTAATATGAATATATGCATTGGTCGGGCCGAGGGCACCGTTTACAAGTTAAAGGTCGTAGCCTTCGTCACCAGTCAGGTGCAAGGTGTCACCGCATGCTCCTTGTTTGTTTCTCAGGCCATGCATGCGTGGATTTGAAAAGAGGACTTAACGACGTCACTCTTGAGGAAAAATGTATGTGTTGGCTGGGTGCAAACACTTTTATACAGGTTGCACATGCCATTTGCTAGGTTTACAACTTACAAGCCACCTTTACGTTAATCTGTGCATTTATTTTAAATGCCTCCACTTTGAGTGTTGGTGTCTGGGCCTTTCACCATGCAAGCATGCTCCCATTGAGGTCCGTCTCTGTAGCATAATGGTAGTCCACAGGAATCCACAACAAGGGGAACAGCTGTACTTTTCACATCATTTAAAAACCCACGCTGATGAAGGTTGTATTTTATACGCAGGCCCTATTTGGGTTTACTATTGTTCTTAACCATTACGCATAGGCTTGTTGTTACTAATGTTTGCAGGCGAATGGTGCATCATATCCTCCTGTGTGTAAAGTGTTGTGAGTTGTAGAAGTTATCAAGTGGGATTTGCGGCGCGCTCTGCAGGAACCTCCGGCAGCTGGAGTTCAAAGCCACATGCACAGACGCGCCATGCGAACCATTAAAATATCTTCTGGACTACTAGTTTCTGCTAGACATTCTCAAAGCCACTCTTGGGGAGACCAAGGGGACGAGAGGAAGCGGGTTGCTCTTGAGTTATAAGAAATAGTTCTAGAACTCTATATGCCACTATAGCTACTAGCCTAGGCGCACAAAACACGCGGAAGGATCTTTCAACAGGTGGAAAACGGTAAGAATGGCATGTCATTGGAAGGGGAGGGGTAGGTGGGGGGGGGGGGGGGTACATTGGTTTGCTCTCAGACTTGTAACAAGTGAGAGTGAGACTATGGTGAGTTTTGTGCCAAGGCAAGAGCTGCATGAAATTCTGCATGATATCTTTTGAAAATATATCTCTCTGCTACTCACTTGGCTCAAAGCTAATTCTAATATAGCCAATTGATTCAAGTGTGTAAACAGTTGTCCCACTTATATGGCAAAAGGCCACTCGATCTCTTCAAATCAGCTCGATGTATCAAATTCATACTGAAGAATGCAATATGGCTACCCGATCTGTTTACGATTTGCCAGTGAACGGTACCGCGCTCTCCCGACAACTGAACTAATTTCACGTGAGAGACCATGGCGCGGTGTAATATTCAGTTCTTGTCTGAATCCCCACCAACTGCCCAGCTTCTAGTTTCCAAGAGTGCAGGCTAAACTTTGCACAGAAATAGCACTTCAAAGTCTTGCATTACGCCGTGTTCCAGAGATATGTCTCCAAAGAGTACAGCTGCGACCCCCGTGCACTCCACGAGCAAAGGCCATTTCATAAACATCTCCAGGATCCGTCATGTTTCACAATATTTACTCATTTATAGCGTGCTGAACACGGCGCTGTCACCAAAGATTCTGACAAGTCAATTCAGATAATCAGATCATCAAAGGCAAGATGTGAGCTAAAAGAAGCTATGGCTGCACTACAGCCACCAGCTGAGGAAAATACTGGGTATTAATATCCTTCCTAAAACTCTCTTTAAGTATAGTTTTCAGCATTATATAGGCCTAGAGCTATTTAAAAATTGCATGCGAGGAGATCATGTCTATAGTCCGGTCCAGTCATACGAAACAAAATTAAAAGATGAGTAACCTTTTCAGTTTGTACTCAAAATAGCCTATACAGAAATGTGTAAAATAGCTTCAGGCTTGTTGTGAGCGTGACTGAAGAAATGTACGTTTTCGACTCTTTCCTCATGAATATGTCCAATAGTTTAACTGATTTTCGATGTGATATTTGACACGAATCTAATGATAACTGTCTGACCCCTTTTTTGGGTCAGTTCACACAGCCGCTTCCATTTGTCTCCAACTGCTATGATTAATACACACATGCATGATCCATATACATTTAAAATAGAAACATGATTTGTTAAAAAACTTAACAATTGTTAAGCTCTTAGAACTGGAAATTATGCTTTAACTATTTTGAATATACATTTCACTGTAGTCTACCAAGTGTGCTTAAATTGAACACATAATTAAGTCCATAGGCTATATGCCTATAGGCGTGCGGTGACATGTTCAGACGTCAATGAAATCTGACAGAAGACAACTTTTCTAATTATTAATAGCCAGCCATTAGTGGACCAATGTTACAATCTAAAATTTTAAAAGAAAAATACAAAGTTTACTGATGAATGCTGAGTTCGACTAGGTGTTGTTATGAACAATCGTTACCTTTTTTTGTGGTCACAAGAACAAGAAGTCAGTCGAAAATTGACAATTGGGTTTTGCACTTATAGACTATATATATATCCGATACTTAAGCCTACACATTTTAATACATTTTATTTTAAGCTTGGACGCTACCGCGCACTGTTTAAATGACACCACCTCCAGTGACCCCGATCTGCTCCGGGTCTGGGTCTAAATCCGACAGGGCTAGTAGTGAGCGAAATTGCCTCGGATCATAACAACAGGTCCCGTCCATTACTACCCCCCCCCCCCCCCCCCCCCTTCGGGACAATGGACAGAAACAGAAACATTGATTTGGCCAAAGCGAGTACAGAATGAGTCAGGGGAGGGGGGGGTGGGGGGTCTGTTAAATAGTGTTGTGTATCAAATCTTATATTTATGGTTTCTGCCTTTCGTTGTTTAAAATCACACGCCAAGCTTGTCTTTTATTGAGTTATTTTCGCACATTAGCAGCCACACAATTGACGCTGTTTTAACGTGTGCAAAGTCGCGCGTAATTTGCGCGTAAAGTTGTCCATGCGGGCGGCGGGGTAAAATGAAGATATCATTGAATTATTTATGATCCATATAACTTTAATAGTGACATTATGCATAGGCCAACTCTTGCCAGCTTATTTGTTTTAATCGCATAACACTGAGGCAAATGCTATTTCATAGCTCCACAGCTTTTGTTCACTGCGAAAGAAAAGAAAAGAAAAAGACGACCGGATCAACTTTTGAAGAAGTTTTATGTACAATAACCTTTGCATAACAACTATTTTTTCCCCCCGACTGTTGCCTTGCCTCAGGCACTGCGCATGCGCACTGGCGATTTGCTGTCACTAAAACATTTTTCTTCACATTGGAAACTGTCACAAGTGACGTCAATCACCGAGCTCTGACCAATTAGAACGCGGGGTGATTGTTTGGCTCCACGGGCTGCAGCTCCTACCATGAATCTCTATTCAGTATCAAAGCGTCCTGCTGCTGCCTCTCAACCGAATGGGATTCCATGTAGTCTGCAGATAGAATCTTAACTTCAGAAAGTTGTTGTTTTTTTTCTCTTTATTTTTTTTTCTACTACGATTAAAATATATTTGTCATCATCATTATTATTTTGCCTGCTGTCAAGTTATTCTTAAAATTAGGAGTAATGAGCGTGGAGGCTTTGGGAAGCGCTGTGATGGACCCTACGTTTTCCAAACGGAACACGGCGCTGAGATTAGTTGACTTGGCAGGGGCTCACCACCATCACCATCATCACCACCATACCCCTCAGAGCGTGACAGGCTTCCCGGGGTTCAGCAGCCATCCACACTCAATGGCTCACTCGCACCCTGGGGAGATTACTGCGGAACCCCGCCTGGGGCCGAGTCCATTCGGGCCAGAACACATGGGGCACTCCGCGGCCCTCAAAATCAGCCCAGCCCATCATTATCCCCACCACCATCACCACCACAATCATCATATGGCAGGCCACAGTGAAGTGGTCTCCAGTCAAACGGGAGCTTTTGGCCCGGTGCAGGCGACGACGGTCCCCTATTCTATGTCCCACACGGCCCAGGCTTTATCCGCAGGTAGGGATTTCCTCATCCGAAGAGATCTGACAGCTCAAGCCATGCCAGTTCTGACCGACCCGACTCCCGGTTCAGCTTCTCACCACGGAATGTTTGTCTCAACAACAGGTAGCTATCCGGGACACTATGGTCATCACCACCCCGACGCTGGGAACCATACCCTCTTCTCTGGACTCCACCACCACGAGCAGCCAACCAGCGGATCACCGGGTGGCCAAGCCTTGAATGGACAAATAAGGTTAGGATTACCTGGAGAAATGTACGTTAGATCCGAGCACTTGAGTCAAGTGGCAAGCTCCAGGTCTGATCCCTTCTCCGCCTCGCCGTTGCATGGCTATGGTGGTCTGAATCTGAACATGAATCTCACCGCTCACCACCACCACCACCACGGAGCCGGTGCCTTTTTCCGTTACATGAGGCAGCCGATAAAGCAAGAGCTTATTTGCAAATGGCTGGAGCCGTTCGAGCACTCGCCGAAAAAACTTTGCTCCAAAACTTACAGCACTATGCACGAACTGGTGACACACGTAACGGTCGAGCACGTCGGAGGACCAGAGCAGGCGAATCATATATGTTTTTGGGAAGAGTGTCCGAGGGAAGGGAAACCATTTAAGGCGAAGTACAAACTTGTAAATCACATTCGAGTGCACACCGGGGAGAAACCCTTCCCATGTCCGTTCCCTGGCTGTGGGAAAGTGTTTGCAAGATCCGAGAATCTTAAGATTCATAAAAGGACGCACACAGGTCAGTAACTATTACAGTCTGATTTCTATTTATTTATGTATTGCTTGTTACATTTATTTATAGCCTAGCTATTACATATTAGCCTATCTGCTACACAAACTATGTTTGAAATTCAAGTTAGATTATTTTACAAAGACACTGCATGCAATATGGAAATGTTGGCTGTGTTGTTTGCCATTATTCAAATAGCCTAAACTAAAAAAGTTTTGAAGGCCATTTATCGTGGAATAGATATTTTGACATGTAAAAGCTGAGTCATGCACGTAATAATATAGTCTCCTCCTGACAAAGCACTCTGGATGCAACAGTTAAGGAACTAACTGTAACTGCACGTTGTTTGTTATGAATGGCACCAGTGCTCACAAGTTTTACAACGGCTGACTTTAGTGATACAGCTCACTCAGGCGTTTGATGGGCTCACTCACTCTCTGTTTACACCAAAACAAACCGAAGACTGATGTCACCGTCAACTTACTGCATGCCAGACAGTAGTAGAAGCTATATAGATCCATCTTCATATTCATTGCAACTGTTATGATGATACTGCTCTTTTTGTTGCAGACTGGTTGCTTGTTTTGTTTTTTTCTTCTCATTATTATGCTTGATCCAGTCTGAATATTACTGGTGCATAACAATAGGCTATTATATGTGTTGTACAATGTGCATTATTGTTATTATTATTATTATTATTATTATTATTATTATTATTATTATTATTATTATTATTATTATTATTATTATTATTGTTGTTGTTGTTGTTATTTGTAGCGATAATACTATTCGATTGACTCATTTACATTAGAATTGCATTTGAATTTAGTTGCCATATTGGACAATCAATTTGAACTAACATTTGGAAACATAAGTTACTTTAAAACTCTCTTCCTGTAGAATGGTAGTAGACTATATGCATTATTTTTTAGATTTTTGGTCAGTTCATACCCTATTTATAGCCCATGCAACAAGTCCATAAGAACTGCCATGCTTAAAGGGGGTCGCCAACAGGTTGGCAACACTGATTGCCTCTGTGTATACATTAGCATGACGGACACGTTCACGTGTAGTTAGAATTTGATATTAAAAAAGAGAAAATGGCTCTGCTTGGTGCATGGTTCCAGAGAGCACAATATGGCTGCTTGCCTCTGTGACCCAGTGACGTTTGGGGGAAAGAAAGGCTGGGGGGGAGAAGGGAAAAAAACAAAAAAAAACGAGGACTGTCGAGTCAGACATGTAAATGAATACGTCCCTTTTCAGTGGCTTGCATTGCATGGCACTTCCCCAGCTCCATTTATGTATACCAGTGGTTTTCAACCCTTTTCATATAAACAAGGTCCATTATTTATTCGGCATTTGAGCCATGGACCACCATTTGATGAGATTTAGACTCTCAGACCCAAGACTTACAAATATTTTGTTACCGTTGGATAGGTCTAAGATGTTGTCCACAATTCCATGCTGTATTGATTTTGGTACCAATAGGAGAGATAGCAGGCAAACTGCAGGCAAAAAATAACAATTCTTCAATTAAGCAATGCAGATGTTTAACAATAATATAACTCTTGAGAGCATAAAATGAAATGGACCCATAAGGTCCATTTGGTTACTCACAAGGGTTAAAGATCTATAAGGGTCCATTTGGTTACGAACTCTCCATCATTTAGCTGGGGACCACCTGGGGACCCCCTCAAGGAGCACTGGTGGTCCCCGGACCACTGGTTGAGAACCACTGCTATATCATAACCCATGTATTATTCATATCATTTGCTCACATTACCTAAGTACAAATCTGTTAAATTATTTCGGCGTGTTGACTCCCAAGGGGTATAGCAGGGTCTTTGGATATCATGTTTAAAACCTACCCGAAACTGTGGTTATGATGACGGGGCCTTTCCCCTGGGGTCTGTTCCTTCGTCGCGTTCTTGTACTACACTAATATCCCTGATTGGCTTCTCTCAGCCCAACAGCTGAAGGTCAAATTGATATTCAAACCCACAAGTGTAATTAGACAGAAGCAATTACATATCCTCACAGCACTAATAGTCGGAGGAAAAATCAGCATTTGGGCAATTTCCGTGTAATTTATTCAGATTGTCTTTTTGCCTTGTCATACATAGTCAAATGGAATGTATTATTAAGATGCGCAATTAGGTATACCCTTTAACCATTCAGACATTCGAATAGCAATAGATACATATGTATTACAATATTCTGTATTGAGCAGTGCATGTTGGCGTTACGTTTTTTTTTTAAATGCAACCGGTTTTAGGCCTAGCCTATAGGCCTACAGTATAGGTTAGATGTGTTGCAGGCAGACTTATAGCCTTACAAAAGATACCCCCCCCCCTGGCCGGGTCCCCGACCCACAGGTTGAGAACCACTCCAAGTCTTTAATAGATCAAGCCCATTGACTGATTCACGAATTGTATTGTATGCCCTATAGGCTAGACTCTTTTTTTTTCAAAACGAGTTTTCAAACGTCTCTTTTCTGTCCCAATGCAGGTGAGAAGCCGTTCAAGTGCGAGTTCGACGGCTGCGACCGGCGCTTCGCCAACAGCAGCGACCGAAAGAAGCACTCGCACGTCCACACCAGCGACAAGCCCTACAACTGCAAAGTGCGAGGCTGCGACAAGTCCTACACGCACCCGAGCTCGCTGAGGAAACACATGAAGGTGCACTGCAAGTCGCCGCCGCCGCCCAGCTCGGGCTACGAGTCGTCGACCCCGTCGCTGGTGTCCCCTTCGTCAGACTTGGGCCGAGAGCCATCGGGGGGAGGAGGGGGCTCGTCGGCGTCGGAACCGCCGATGGCGTCGTCTCAGCAGCAGCCCGCGAATCTAAGCGAGTGGTACGTCTGCCATAGTTCGGGCGCCAGTGGCACACACACACCACCCACCAGTGGCTCGTCCACACCTGATCCCGCAGACGAGCCGCCTTACAGAGACCCCGAGCCGAGAGACACGTTTTAACCAAAATTTGGGCAAAAAAAAAAAAGTGCAACAAAAACAAAACAAATCTATGTGCTATAAATAACGCGGTGGTTCTCAACCTGTGGGCCGGGACCCCCGGTGGGGTCCCCACATCATTTTTGGGGGGTCCCCAGATGACAATTTAAGGAATTTGAAGACCTTTTAATACCTAAAAAAAAGGAAGAAAAAAAGAAAAAATGTAATCAACAAACTAGCATATGTAAAAACTGGTCAAACATGCCATGTTGTCAAATAATATAAGAGGCAACAATTGTGAAAATAGCCGATCTACAATTGTGAAAATAGCAGATCTACAAGCTCACGTTGTGAGCTTGTAGATCTGCTATTTTCACAATATTTATCTGTGGAACAGAGTCAAACTAAATGTAATGCCTCAACTCTTTCTTTCCAAGTGTTTATCAGGGTGGGGCCGTGGTGGGGGTCCCCAGTTCAAATATGATTATTTTGGGGGGTCGCCGCCTGAAAAGTTTGAGAAACACTGTGCTAACGTCCATATATAAGCACAATGAGAGAATATATTTTCAAAAAGCTTAACTATTCAAAATGGTTTGGCATAGTGCCTATATATGCTCCACTGGTCCCCATGTGGAGAAATGAAATGTTAAATAATAATCGATGGGCTCATCTGGTAAGGCTTATCTGGTCTTTATTGTAGGCATATTATTACTGTACACTTATTTTGTAAATTGAGTTTTGACTTCGATATCTTTTTATTTATTTTTCGATCAGATGTGAACAATTTTGTATTATCGAACCAAAGTGTTTCAACTGGGGGTAATTGTACATTTGTAAATTTCTAAGTTCGATGTGTTGATGTTGAGATTTGTAAGCATCTGTCTTAAAAGCAGTTTCTAATTGTTTACAACAATTATTTGTACAAACATTTTATGTTTCAAACAGACATATTTTTTCCATTTGTGCAGAGGGTAAAAAAACTGAAATGTTTTCATATAAACCTGCATTATTTGATATACGGCCGTGGAATACTAAATGTTTTATCAAAAGTGGGCATTTTGTGATTTTGTATTATTGTCGTCAATACTTATTTTTTACTTGAAAATGTGAAATCGAGTATAGCACTCGAAATGTGTACCAAACTGCCTTGTAATTTGTGAGTATTTTGAATAAAACTTGTATGACAAAAGGGCAATATGTGCTGCACATGTTTTTATATTATTTTATTTTGTATTTACTTGTGTTGAAGAAATGTTCTTCAGCAAAGTATTCATCATTTGTGGTAATATTTGTCATTACTTTACTTTTTGCCTTTGGCAAATCCTAAATGTTTCAGCACCATGACTGCATGTTGCTTCAAGTCTATTGACATGGTATTGTGCTCTTTGGCGTTTCTTTAAAATATATATAATTTCGATCAAACTTGTCAAAGAAATCTAAGCAAATGTAGGCCTAATTATTGCTTTAAAAAAATAATAATAACCGATTTGATTGATTTTCGATGGTGTTACCCGAAAAGACTTCCCTACACACATGTGCGAGGTCTTTTCTTTTACGACCTGGTTTTATGCCGACGTGGGCAGTTTGATAAAAGGCTACAATCATCCAGACTTCAAAGAACATCTTGTACAAAGAGCCATTTTTTTCACAACGGTGAATCCTCATGGTGAATTAAGATTTCTATAGCAATAGCCAAGTCAAACTCAAATGATATGGGGCCAAGTCCGAGGAGCTCAAAGCCCCTTTTAAAGAATGTAATATTTGCTTCCCATGGGGTAGGAAACGGTAATCTATGTCCTTTATATTGTAGACTAGGCTTGCATAAAGGAAAAAAATATATACATATTTTTTAAAAGACTATTTCACTCAAATAAAAGAGACAGCAATAGAACATCGCAGTGCTTTCACACAAAAATAGTTAAGGAGGCTGAGTTCTGAATGAAATCATGTGCAAATATATTTTAGGTTCTAGTCAAGGATGTGTAAAATAATATATATACACACACACACACACACACACACACACACACACACACACACACACACACACACACACACACACACACACACACACACACACGTTGGTGGACACCCAAAAAGTTACCCAAAAATAAGGCTATATGACGCACGTTAAGATTAACTCGTTAAAGTTTCCATTTCCAACATGAGCCTATACCTTTGGTCTATATTCTATTCTGTCAAAACTAATAAAGCACTGGGTTATCACTAGCCTGGAACAGGCGGTGTTTGTTTCTGTTAGCCATATGATCCGCTGAACTCCATGTTTTGAGTGAATTTTCAGTAGCTGATCCCAGCCTTTCAGTTGATCACATGAGCTGCTGCAGAAGTGGGTGGATACGCCATCTAACTATCTGATACGTTTAGAAGAGAGTTCACCCTTGGGTAAGTGCATGACAGTTTACTCTGTGGAAGTGCCCCCACTGAAAGAAGAGAATAATAAACACTACAAAACACTCCGAATAGATGATGATGCCTCTTTGGCACCAGCTCTTGTGCGTGAAAAAAAAAGATAGTTTGGTCTCAATTGAAAACGAGGACCCTTTGAAGAGGGAGTTAATATCAGAGGGATTCTTCCACGTCGTCTGAACGACGTTGATGACACGGAAAGCCTTTTGTCACCGATTTGTTCGACTTCACTCCATTGCGTCCGTCTAAGGCTTTTAGTTCCACATGTCAAAGTGGACAAGGGCCGGACTGAATCGTGTAAAAACAATTTCCATTCAACTCTGAAACTGATAGATAAGCAACATTTAAAGGGGCATTTCGTAAAAAAGGGGGATGTCCACTCTCTCACTCTGTGTGTGTGTGTGTGTGTGTGTGTGTGTGTGTGTGTGTGTGTGTGTGTGTGTGTGTGTGTGTGTGTGTGTGTGTGTGAGAGAGAGAGAAAAACACTTACATTTTAATGTGTACATTTGGCCAATTATATGTGCAGCCTATATGCTACAAGTAGAAAGTAAATTACTTCTCGAGGGACCTCCTTCTTTGCAGGCTCACTGTTGCTTCACACCATCAACTGTCTCACACAACCTCTGATCTGATATCAGCTGAGAACAGGTGTGTGCGTGTGTGTGTGCGTGTGCGTGTGTGTGTGCGTGTGCGTGTGTGTGTGCATATTTCAGGAGGAGAGAGGGGAAAGAGAGAAAGAGAGACTCCACTTGAGGAATATTATATACCTTTCGGAAACAGAAAATATATGTCCACATTAATTGCATATATTATGAAAATCAAATCAATCCAAAAAAAAATCAAGATTATTTACGGCCAAATATTAAAAGAAAATTAATCGATTTTTGTATGTCTTGTGCTGGGAGGACCTTTCACCATTAGGCCATATAGCGTCCATCAAGACTCATTGGAGTGTGAATAAATAATTTATTTGTAAAATAATGGAGGCGGTAATCCCACTTCCGAAAACTGCATTATTGAACAAAGCCCTTTTAATAGGGGGATTAGCAGTCTGCTATAGCAAAAAGCGTTACTGCCCCCCCCCCCCCCCCCCCCCAACCCTCCACGCCCACCCAACACTCCACCATCACCACCAGCACCAGTCCAACACAGTGTCATAATTAAATGAAGTGGGCGAAATTTGTATATAGAGGGAAAAAAAGACAGGTGCAACATCTTGTACATGCAGGCCTTATAGCGCAGAATCAGAAAGGGAGAGTTGTCATTAAAGGTGGCATTAGCACTGGTTTGTTTCCACTTCTAAATATTGTGAAAATAGCAGATCTGCAAGCTCACAATGCCTCGAGCTTGTAGATTGGCTATTTTCACAATATTTCTTCCACAATATTTTCTTATATTATTTGACAATTTGGCCAATGTTTGACCAGTTTTCAAAGTATAGTTTGTTGATTACTTTGGATGCAGTGATGGTCTTTTTATTTTTTTAGGTATCAAAAGAGTCTTAAAAGTCCACCCCCCCCCCCCCCCCCCACACACACACACACACACACACACACACACACACACACACACACACACACACACACACACACACACACACACACACACACACACACACACACACACACACACACACACACACACACACACACACATAAATCATGTGGGGACCCTGGGGGTCCCGATCCCCAAGTTGGGAACCACTGCATGGCATAGCAACAATTCCGAGGTCACATTTTAAAGATCTTTAGGCTTATAGCAAAGAAACAAAAGGAGTACTTTTGTATATTTTTGTAGCTATAAGCCCATAAGGACAAAGCGGTTGAATCCGGATGATGATGATGATGATGATGATGCCATGTTTGTTTCAACCAAGGTCAAGGAAACCACGAATGGAAAAGAAAAAGAAAGCCAAAGTGAACTTTATGTATACAATAATGTCAGGAGATCCAAATTAATGAACCGTTTCACACATATACCATCCAAAATGTTGTGTTTAAAACGAACTTCACACCACGTGTGAGATGTTTGAGATCGGAGAACCAGAGTCAAAGCCAAGGGTGGAGCTTGCAACGTGTGTCGGCTCCATCAAACCCATAGAGCAGGGGTCCTCAAAGTTTTTCGGGACAATGACCCCTTAGCAGAGAGAGAGATGAAGCAGGGGCCCCCACTACATATTGTATAACATTGTGTTTCATATTAAACTTGTTCATAGATTTCATAGACTTGTTTGACAGCAATTAGCATCAGTGTATTGGATTGATGTTAATTTCACTCCGTACTTGGTCTTCTCTTTTTTTTTCCCCTCTACACCAAACCTCTTTTTGCCGAAAATAGCCGATCAACAACCTTAGCAGGCATTGTGAGCTTGTAGATCTGCTATTTTCAGCCAACGTTTCCCTCAGAAAAGGAATTCTAGGGTTCAAGTGGTTAATGTAAAACGAAAAAAAAAGTTCCTATCACACAAACATTTGCCAGCCCCCCCTTGTATTAACTCTGAGGACCCCCTAAGGGGTCCCGGACCCCCCTGTTGAAGACCCCCTGCCCTAGAGAGCTCGTGGATTACCACCACCATCTACAGATTTCGGGGGAACTAAGTTATTTTACTTTCATGGATGAGTGGGCTCCCTCCAATGCGAATCAGCCCCTATAGTCAGTGCGCCGTGATGAACACGGGTCTCTAACCACCTCCAACATAATGTCCTCTAGAATGTTCGCACCTGCACTTTGAATAGCACGCTCCTTTTCAATGCATGATACGCCTGTTGGCCTCTTGGAGTCTCTCAATGCAGCTGCATGAATGAATCGAGCGACCCGTGCATGTTGTCTCTTTTGATCTCAGCTGCTTCCACTTCTTATTTGATCTGGAGCAAAGTAAGAACTATGGAGTAGGCTAGGGCAGGCTGTTATAACTTTCTTTCTTTCCATATTAGCAGTGCGGTTCTCAAACTTTTTTCATGTCATGGATGGACCCCTAAAGTAATGTGTGTTTGGCCGCGGACCCCCGTCTGAAAATGTTTTGTGCCAGGGAGACCCTCAGTCCTCAGTCAGAAGAGAAGTTTTGTGTTAAAAACAAATTCAAAATTATTCAAAATGTCCCAAACATTTTTTTTTAGATTTTTCCAAATTTGTTTAAAAAAGAAAAGAAATAGCAGATGCACTGTCTGTGATCTTGTAGATCTGCTATTTTTGAATAGCCACTATATGAATGGATGAAGTGGTTAAAATGATTGTGACGCTATATTAACTAATTTGGCTGGGGACCCCTGGTAAGCCCCCCTTCCCCCCAAGGACCCCTGGGGGTCCCCGCCTCCCCGGGCCCCACTTTGATAACCACCAGCCATATAGGGCGGCACGAATAAAGGCACGTATCGTGCAGAGAACTTGTTGCTGCAACTCAGTTGCATTTAGACGTTATACTTGGGCCTCCTTTTACTAGAAATAGCCTACTACCACTAAAGTGCGTGTACGTGCATCATGTGGATGTGCCTGTTTGTGTGCACGCCTATGACAGACACGGAACAAACAGTGTAGGATCGATTGAGAAATTGAAGTTGAGCGAAAGAGAGTGTTTGATACAGGATATAAATAGGGCAAGAGAGTAATTTGGGAGATTTACTTTTAAACATCCACTGACATCTTGGTCTTTGGGGTAAAATAAATGGCATCTGATGAGGAATCTGCACTGTAGGCCTACTGTCAAGTATTTGCAAGCATGTCTTTTGGATTTGAACCAAATATTGCTGCAGCTCACAGCTGCGCTCCAACGAAAGAGGCAAGCTGGATGAATTCAATCAATGTGATTTTTTTCTTCCATAACAAGAGACATAATGGTGGGGACTCACGTGGTTTCCTTACATTTATTATGAAATATTTCATATTATGATTTCAGCACAGGCTACCTTATCTATCATCTGCCATGTATTACAATGCAAATATGACCGTAATACACCGTAAAACAACACTAATGCAACACTAATGAAAAGTATAGCACATAGCTCCTCATTCTAAAGTTATCAGATCCATAACAGTGGGCCATACATCATGCAGAATAAATGATTATGAATTTGAGGACTTGCCCTCTGGCGATTAAGAAGATCTGCACGATATAATTCATCATCACTTGACTCGTCTTCTGTTGACCCCCCTCCCCCCTCTCCTATATGATTTAATCTCATCGCGTGAAAATATGCGCTTGAAACAAAACTATAAAACAACATAAATATATTTTACAAAACGAATACTGCGAGGATAAATGATAAACGTTGCAAATAGTCTACTTAAAATGTCAGGTTCATTCCTGACTCAGTTGTTTGACATTTTGCAGAAATATTCCCTGTCTTGCAGATGCTGTATTATGTCATTTTACCTTTAAAAGTAGGCTAAAATTATTAAGAGGCCAGCATTGTCCTACAATACAGGCCTATACAGCATATGGCACTTGATAAACTACAAGAAAATAGGAAAATAAAATACACGTGTGAATTTGATTTACTGTACTGGAAGTGGTTCAGAAACAAGCAAATGAACCGTTTTAGGAGAAACACCTCCTACTGGTTTAGACTAGACGATAATGGTGGAAGTGAGCTCAATAAAGAGTCACTATGTCGCCATAGATCATAGATGAGTATTAGGAGATGCAAATGCTGCCAGCATTATGAATCATTGGTTTATCTGCACTATTTCACACGTCAGACTCAGATGGGGGAATATGTTCGTTCCGAAGACGAGGCATAGCAAAAGCACAGTTTGAGAAGAAGACATAATGCATGCGATCACTCTACCAGTATCAAAAGACTTTGGGTCATTTCGCCCGTCTCCCGCAGGAAAGACATTATGCCTCCTCATATTTACATACTCTTTAATATTTGTCAAACATTTCATAAATTGCGAATTAATGAAATGTTCGGTGGGCCTTGAGAGATCAAGCTAATGAAGACATAGACTTTTTTCCTTGCCTTTGACACATCTCGGCTTGCACACTTAATACCATTCTCTCTATCACGCTCTATTAACCATTATTACACTTGTGTCAGCCCCACCGCTGACACGACACAACACGACAAAGGGATAACCTGATATAAGGTGGGCACACAATGGGACATAAATGTATACCCATCTATAAAATGACAGTATATTATGAAGAGTCAAAACTGCTATAAGCTGCTGAAGTGATGAGCAAAGGCTTTGATTTGCATGCAAGCAATGTCAGACTTGTACCTAAATATGTGGGGAGTGGGGAGGGCACCAAAGAAGAGTAAAGTGTCATTTATCCATAGCTCCGGTTCTCAACCTTTTCAGGCCACGACCCCCCCCCCCCCCCCCCCCCAAAAAAATAATAATAATAATAATCATATTTGAAAATGGGGACCCCCCCAAAATAATCATATTTGAAACTGGGGACCCCGCAAAATAATCATATGTGAACTGGGGACCCCCCATCCTGACAAGCACTTGGAATTGTAGGAGTTTAGGCATTACATTTAGTTTGACTGGTTCCACATTATATTGTGAAAATAGCAGATCTACAAGCTCACAACGCCTCGCATTGTGAGGCGTTGTGAGCTTGTGGATCTGCTATTTTCACAATCTTTGCCTCTTTCTTATATTGTTTGACAATTTGGCCAATGGTTGACCAGTTGTTATACTAATTTATAGTATAGTTTGTTGATTATTTTGGATGCAGTAATGGTCTTTTTTCTTTTCTTTCTTTTTGAGGTATTAAAAAGGTCTTAAAAGTCCTTAAATTGTCACTTCACTGTCATCTGGGGACTCCCGCAAAACCACGTGGGGACCCCCCTGGGGGTCCCAACCAAAATGCATTTTTGATCAAATGGATGCACAAACTTCGAATAATAATTTGAATTTCAATGCACGGAGGGGCTATATTGTCGTTGGCAACAATGGAATGCTTAAGAGACGTGTTTATTTGACAGAGCAAATCCCCAGCGTGTCAAGGTTGTCATATTTCGCCTCGATGTCCAATGCAAATGCTGCACCATAATAAGATACAAAGCCAGCATGACGCGTTTATTACTTTGTCAATCATTTTGATATGACAGTATTGAGACAAAGCAATCCACGTCTGGTAATAGAATAAAACAAACGCCTTTCGGTGGCAGGTCCCTCTCAATTTGATGCATTATTAAACCATTATGTAATTTCCACTCAGTGAAGTCACTATGGGTCTTTATTTCCCTCTTTGGCCATCAAAAAAACACTTTATTGTCCTATCTGTTCTTGTTAATAGGCTATATATATATATATATATAACAACAACGAAGAAAATAATAATAATAATAATGATAACAATAATAATAATAATAGGCTAATAAGAATCATCATCATCTTATTATTATTATTAGCTATTATTATTAGTATCATTATATTATTATTATTATTATTATTATTATTATTATTATTATTGTTATTATTATTATTATTATTATTATCAGTAGGCCATTAAACAACAGACTAAGACTATGTGTAGGCTACTGTAAAATGATGCAAAATCCCCAAATACCTCAATTTTCTAGTATCTTCAGGGTGCAATCAATAAAATAGAATTGTAGACACTTGATTCTAGCTCTTTTATATTATTGGTAGGCTACACCATCACAAAATACGCTTATATGCAAGGCTTATCCTTCTTGCCCATGAGTTAATTCATCAAAAGAACTTTTTGTGTGTGTGTGTGTGTGTGTGTGTGTGTGTGAAGAGAGGTTTCAATAATAAGTCTACCACTGTGACATTCTTTGGGCTTAGGGCTATGTTCATAATACATAAAAACTCATTGGTGTAGCCTAGGAAACTGACTCAGACAAGGCAAGCTCAATGATTTACTTCCTTTCATTTTATGTGTCCAAATTTAGTCAGTCGACACACGCACGCGCACAAGGTGTGTGTGTAATAAGGAGGAGGAGGAGGAGGAAGGATTAGACCTGCCCTATATATATATATATATATATATATATATATATATATATATATATATATATATATATATATATATATATATATATATATATATACATATATATATACACATACATACATACATACATACATACATACATACACACATACATACATACATACATACACACATACATACACACACACACACACACACACACACACACACACACACACACACACACACACACGCACGCGCACACACACACACACACACACACACACACACACACACACACACACACACACACACACACACACACACACACACACACACACACACACACACACACACACACACACACACACACACACACACCCTATAGGCGAGGGGATGATATGTGAGAGGGCTGTCAAATCCTGATCCGGCGTAAGGACTGTGTAATTCTAAGCATAATTAACTTTATGCTCAAAAAATCAATTGTTTCCTGCACCCAGCCAGGGTCGAAGACTGCAAGCAGCGCCAGGGCTATTTTAGCACGTGAGAAAGCAGGATGCTGCCCTATACCTGCCACTCATTAAATCCACCACAACTCAATAGAGAGGAGGAGGAGGAAGGATTAGACCTGCCTGACGCTACAGCCTACCTGCCGTGCAATTAACACGTGTTTCCTTTCTTTCTTCTCCCAAATCCTTTGCTTCTTAAAATGATTTAACTGACACACTATTCTACAGGGTGTCAGTGTCTCTATACTGACAGTTTCCTATAGGGAAATGCACATTGTCCAAATTGCAGCAAATTCGTAAGAATTTTCCATGAATTAATAAGGCATAATGTGAGTGTCTGTATTACTCTCCCATCAAAATATTAAATCACCATTAGGCCTACTGCATCAAAAGTAATCAACAAACTATTCTATAAAAACTGTCCAAACATTGGCCAAATTGTCCAAAAATAGAGGAAAGAGGCTAAAATTGTGAAATATATACAAGGCAAGCTCAAATTGCCTGGCAGCAGAGGCATTGTGGGCTTGTAGATCGGCTATTTTCACAATATTTATCTGTGGAACCGAGGTGCAATGGATGCATTAGTTGCACCCAATAGTTCGTAAAAGGTGATTCCAGTGGTGTGTTCTAGTTTTTTTATCGAGGGCATACGATAATCATTCACTGCACGACATGCGCGTGGTCAATGGATGAAATGGTTAGCAGTAGTGGTAAAAGTACTCGCATTTTTTGCTTAAGTAAAAGTATCACTATACTGCAATGTAGAAATACTCTGTTACAAGTAACAAAGTATTACTATAAAAGTACAAAAGTATTGGTATCAAAATGTACTTATAGTACCCAAAGTAAAAGTACTCCTTGTGCAGATTCTGCAGAATGTCATTTTTTTTTGCAAAAAAATCTGCACGTCATACTACGTATATAGCATATAGCATGAGCACTTAAACTAAGAGAGAGAACTTGACCTTTGCCTTTCTGTTTCCCCCCAATGTTTGTCTAAATCACAATTGTCTTTTGTTAGAGGACATGCGCTGGCGTGACACTTCCTATTCATCAGACGGATGTTTGCAGTAAGGCAGGGTGCTGCTGGGATCTTCAATAGCTTGTAGGTGTTGTAAAAATGTTGCATAAAAAACATCCTATAACTCAGTGGTTCTCAAACTTTTTCATGTCAAGGACCCCCAAATGATATGTATTTGGTGCCCCCCCCCCCCACATCTCAAGAATGTTTTGTGCCAGGGATTTTTCAAAAATAGCAGATCTACAAGCTCATAGCTTGTAGCCTATATATCTGCTATTTCTGAATAAAATGATTTTTGACACTATGTTGACACATTTTTGCTGGGGACCCTCTGGTAAAATAACTAGTAACTAAAGTTTTCAAATAATTGGAGTAAAAGTACAATATTTGCCTCTGAGATCGTGGATAGTGGTATAGTAAAAGTACTGAACATTGGAAATACTCCAGTAAAGTTAAAATCAAAATTGTACAGTACTTGAGTAAATGTACTTAGTTACTTTACACTGACCATTTATTCAGTCAGTGTGTTATACTGGTTGGGTTGAAAATGTGTTATAGGCATATTATATCCAGTTTTTTTTATGGCAGAGTATGGAAAATGTCATGGATTCAAGGTGATTCATTTCTTTCTAATGTGAGCTGTTATATGTACCAGAGCTGGAACTTGTTTTAACTGGGAAACCCATAAACCTCTCAGACACATGCATAATGTATTTCCTACTGTATAGGAAAGAGAAACTTCTCCTTCATGTCAGACTTTACATCTCTGTTGGCTGAACTTTTAGAGCTCCGGAATTCTCACCTTCTTTCACACCTGAACCATTTTTCCCGCCAACAGAAATATTACAGCAAAACAAATCCACCCAAGTACAACAGTACCATGGTTCTCACACGTTTTCATGTCAAGTACCCCCAAATTGATATGTATTTGGCCGCAGACCCCAATCAGAAAAGATTTTGTCCCAGGGAGACCTCCAGAAGAGAAGATTTATGTTAGAAACATTGAGAGTGTAAAATGAAACATTTTACACTCTCAAGAAATTATTGTTAAAGATCTGCGTTACTTATACAAGAAGTCTACACAATTAGAGAATGTAGAAGAATTGTAATTTTGATCAACGTTTGCCTGCTATCTCTACATCAATATAGCATAGAATTGTGGACAAAATCGTATCCAACGATAACAAAATATTCTGGGTCTGAGAGTCTAAATCTCATCAAACGATGGTCCATGGCTCAAATGCCGAATAAACAATGGGCCTTCCTTGATATGAAAAGGGTTGAGAACCACTGGTATAGACGAATCCACAGAGTGCTGCGGTGTCAGACTCCTGCTGCGGAGTGCATTCTGACACCGCAGTTATGATTGCGCCAGGGGAGCACTCTGTGGATTCGTCTATATACACCTATATTTCTTATAGTTTTTCAAGCCTTTAGCCTACATCAGATTTTGTATATAACCTAAATATGATAAGATCACAATTTAGACATTAGCACATTATGCAGTTATTCTATATTAAGGCGTGCATGGAGCCTGGAGGGCTCTTTTGGCATTCCCGATAGCCTTTCTATCAATGGTCACAAATTGTGATATGCCCAGCATGCCATTTGTCATAGGTTCTCTCAGCACTGGACAAATTAGCTGCCTAAAAGTTACAGTATATATAGGGATGTGTCCAGTGTCCAGCAGGAGTGATATGACTGGGACTGGAGCACGTATATATATATATATATATATATATATATATATATATATATATATATATATATATATATATATATATATATATATATATATATATATATATATATATATATATATTTATAGGTTGTTGATGCAGTAATGGTCTTTTTCTTTTCTTATTGCTTATTATTTTTCTTAGGTATTACAAAGGTCTTAAAAGTCCTTCACTGTCATCTGAGGACCCTCCCAAAATCATGTGGGGACCCCCTGGGTGTCCCGAACCACAGGTTGAGAACCACTGATCTATTCAACCAATGATCGCAGTGTGCAATATGGCACAAAAAGGAAAATCAAATCAATATAAAAGCGCCTTCCTCATGCTATATGATGGGGATTTGTTAGCTTAATCTTATATGATTAATATTTTTGTGAAATCGCAATAACCAATGTGTTTGTATAGCAGTCAGCGTTTATTTGTTTAGACTGTTATGCTACACAATTGTTGTACACAACTAGAAACGTGTACAACATTAACTGTGAATAATCATAAGAAAAAACATGTTTGCAAAATAAACAGCCAGGCCTTATTCACTGTCATGAAAGTTTCAGGCTTTCACTTTATATGTTGTATATATTTTTACATATATTTTTTAAAGTATATTTTGATACCGATACTACTACTTTTGTAATTTACTCAAGTCAATTTTGATTACCGGACTTTTATTTGTTGGCTAACAGAGTGTTTCATTGCAGTATTGATACTTTTACTTATAAGTAAAATATTTTAGTTATTTTTCCACCACTGCTATTTTGTGTGTGTCCTCTTGAGGAAATATAATTGTTTAAAATGTTATATAAAGGTTCGTGTGGGAATGTGAGAGTAAAGTTACAATTGTTCAATCATCATATAGCGTTGTATTAATCATCAATTTTCTGGCCTTCTACATTGTTATCATGCCTTGGGAGGAGGAGGAAGTTCAAAATGTATCAAGACATTTTGAAATTAGCAGATCTACAAGCTCACAAGGCTTTGTGAGCTTGTAGATCTGCTATTTTCAAATAGACGAAATGTATAGAGAGCTTATAGTGTTTAATGTATATCTTTGTGGGAATGTCAGAGTATTAGTTACAAGTGTTCATTATATAGCGTTGTATTATTAATCATCAATTTTCTGGCTTTCTACATTGTTAACATGCCTTGGGAGGAGGAGGGGGGATGAGGAGGGGGAGGAGGGCAACACCCCCCCCCCCCCCCCCCCCCCCCCCCCCAACAGTCGCCTTCTCTCCATAACTTTGTTCCTTTCAGTCTGCAGATCAAAGACCCTCTAAAATTGGTGTCCCAGAAGATGTACATTGTTGCTGATGACAGGATGACAATGGCAGGGAGAAAGCGTGGTCTATCAGACATGTCAGCACTGCCAAAGCATGGAGGCTGCAAGACATGCAGCCCAGGCCTGGGTGTCGATTTAATACCCTAGAGAATAGAGCAGTGGTTCTCAACCTGTGGGTCGAGATCCCCGGCCAGGGGGGTCCCCACACGATTTGGGGATGTCCCCCTATACTGCATCAAACGATACTAATTTATAAAAAACTACATTGGCCAAATTGTCAAAAAATATATAAAGGAGGCAACATTTTTGAAAATAGCCGATCTATAAGTTCACAATGCCTCGAGGCGTCTTGCGTGCGCGTGTGTGTGAGAGGGGGCTGTGTGTGTGTGTGTGTGTGTGTGTGTGTGTGTGTGTGTGTGTGTGTGTGTGTGTGTGTGTGTGTGTGTGTGTGTGTGTGTGTGTGTGTGTGTGTGTGTGTGTGTGTGTGTGTGTGTGTGTGTGTGTGTGAGAGAGCGAGAGCGAGAGCGAGAGAGAGAGCGAGAGAGAGAGAGAGAGATGTGCAGAGAGAGTGAATGCAAAACATCGAAATACTATATATGGATGTAGGCTATAACTATTTCTGAGAGAAAATGCACAATTACTTTCAATATTTATTTGTAGCCTACATACTTTTTTTTGTTTTGAATGTTTTGTTCCACTTTTGCTTAAACTACACTACATTGAATTGACTGAGAGTAAGTGTGTGTGTGTGTGTGTGTGTGTGTGTGTGTGTGTGTGTGTGTGTGTGTGTGTGTGTGTGTGTGTGTGTGTGTGTGTGTGTGTGTGTGTGTGTGTGTGTGTGTGTGTGTGTGTGTGTGTGTGTGTGTGTGTGTGTGTGCGCGTGTATGTGTGTGTGTGTGTGTGTGTGTGTGTGTGTGTGTGTGTGTGTGTGTGTGTGTGTCTGTGTGTGTGTGTGTGTGTGTGTCTGCGAGAGAGAGAGAGAGAGAGAGAGAGAGAGAGAGAGAGAGAGAGAGAGAGAGAGAGAGCGAGAGCTCAACCTTTGTATTGTTTTTGGTCTAGCTGCAGCACACACTACAGTAATGCGTCTCTGGACGCGGTGCGACGACCTGCTGCTTGAACAAAGAGTGGGATCTTTGAAAAGCGGACATCCATCCACAGAATAAATATTGGTATTCATTTGAGAAATGAGGATTTGAACAACGAGACAAAAACCAAACAAAGACCAAAAAACAACCATGAATACAAGCATTGTCCACCATTTGTCCGTGGCTTTTATAGATGTGATTCACCATATCATAACCCCTGGGAGGAAGAAAACATCAATATCCCCAAAGGGAAAAGACACGTTTCTATGGAAAACCGAAGAATTTTAGTGCATAATAACAGATCTGGCGAGGGGAAAATCAAAGGGATCAAAGGCGCGGCTCAAGGACAGTTTTGCGTATGTGAAGAAAAGATAGACGATGTTGACTTTAAGTATATAGGCTGCTTGGCTTGGTAGAGTAACTTTCTACAATGTCATTAAAGTTCTACGTCCTCTCCCGATGGAGAGGTATAGCGCAAATTGTAACACGGGTCTCCCGTAGGCCTATACCACTGGATACAGGATAGGTGGGCACTAGGGACATCTGGGCACCTCGATATAAAATTGGCTGTTTTGTTCAAAATGTAAAAAAGAAAATATATTTGAAAAATGATCTTAAGTAAAGTAGTATACATGATGAGCATACTTAAACATTCAACAATTAAGGTCTAATATTTCATTTTGTGGCATAAACAAGAAGTTGAAGGGTAAAATTAAGTCTGGTGATGATGTACCATGCATGTTCACATTATGTATACTTTACATTACTTGAGACCATTTTTTAAATATTACATGTTTTAACATTTTGGACAGAATAGCCAATTTTGCATTGAGGTGCCCAGATGTCCGTATAGTGCCCACCTATCCTGTATCCATAAGGGATAGCCCACATAAACTACTAGAGTCAGTGATTGATATTGTATGATGAAGAAATCTTGGCTTCATAGGCCTGATGGCTGGCACTGATGAAATCAGGTGCATTTATTTGGGCTACACTCGCCATCCTTCTTATTCCGTCACATATCTCGCATGTGACAGAAAAACCAACACGCTATAAAAAGAGGATGCGTAAATGTCTCAATTATAACACAGGCCTAACAGTGTAGAATACATTTCCATCTATGCACCCTTTCGAGTTTGACACGCAGACAGCATAGAAACAACACTAAGTAAACAGGACTAACAGAGAAAGCCTACACTCCTTTTGTTGTGTCAAAGGCAGCTGCCCGGCCCTCCATTCTATTTGAGTAGACTGACCGCATCCTCCCCACTGCCCCCTCGACCAGCCCAGTGCACAAAAAGAGAGGGATGTTCTGCTTGCGTGGCTAACACTGTCGTTCCAGCCCTTACCAGTCTCCTAACTCCCCCATTGAAAGGAGTGGGAGTAGTGGACACAGCGAGATCTGTCAAACACAAAGGCTCAGCAAAGGGTTCCTTGTGGTGAAAGGAATGATGGGGATGAAAACTCTTCAAGAATGTGACCAGGTCGGAAGACTTATAGAAAGAGCGGAAGTTTGATTTCTGTGCTCCACTTCCCTTCCTCCCAGTGCAATATAAACAGAATTACTTTTAATTTTATTATGACCACGCCGTTGTTGCCTAATTATGTTTGCTTAGTTATTCCACATGTTACAATTGTGGGTATAATCATTCATTTGTTTTTAGTAGCTGAGCTGCGGTTTGCCAGATTGTGGCCTGAAAACAGTTGCCTATATAGGCTTATGCTTATGCATAATACCTTGTACCAGACCTTCTATTTCTACGTACCGGTATATCTAACTGTCTCCATAGAAGCACGTTACTGTCCACAAACCAGGCCTCAAAACATGGGCAAAAATATTTAGTTATTTTTACCAGTCAATTCATTTTAATTCAGGCATAAAGGACCAAGTATACAACTTACTAAGAGGGATCAGATTTAAACCTGTGGTCTGGCTGAGATGGGAATGAGCCCACAGTTACCCCAGGGAGTCCCATGTTGGCAGCCAGGGTGTATATATGTGAACACACACACATTCAACATGGGCTGAATATGACCCTGTTGTTTCAAAATGGCCTCCTGATTTATGCCCATCAAGGTTTAAAGGGCCCTTCACGTCAGCTGACACGGAGGTGTTGACAGATACGTTTGACAGCTTCTCTCCGCCATACTGTTAGCCTATACTATTGTGGCAGTGTCTGTGTTTGGACACTGCTGTCTCTTTGTACTGTATTTGCCATATCCAGCCTTTTCAGGGTGAACGAGTGTGGTTTTGTGAGTTGCTCATGTTTCTGTGGGTTCTCCCTCTTCCATGTGCACTCTGACTGAGACAACAGTGTGAGCATCAACTGCACGTGAATTGAACGCATTAAGGATCTTTCAGACTTTGGTTGTACCGTATGAATAGTTCTCAGATTGACAGCGGCAAACAGAGTGGATGTTGTGCTATTGGTCTCACTGAAAGCCTCGAGGAGTTCTTGTGGTCAGTATTGTATAATCAACAGAGTGATTGAGTGCATGCATCTGTTTTGTGTAAAATAAGATGATGCCCAACAACGCTAATTGGGTGCAACTATTTTGTGTTTCATCAGCCCCTACCGCAGCTAAAACCAGACTTCGGGGTGCTACATTTGATTAAATGTGCCCTGAGGGTTTGATTTGACATGGCACCATGGGACTGAAATCTCATGAGAAATGCACCCACGGCCCGAGAAGCCTCTGATGGAGCATTCCATAGGTCACAGTGCAGACACCATGCAGTCAGGGCTGCTTCGTCCCCACCAACATTTGTATGGCCCGCACAGTCACCCTGAGCCCACACAAGAGATGCGCTCGGGATTTCTGTAGTTAGCCATGAAGACCAGCACCTCTGGCTCCCCTCTAAAAAAAACTCCTAAACACTGAGTGGGGACAGGTTTGACATCTGCACAGCGAGCTATCTAATCATTTCACGCAATGATATTTTTTTGCTGACAGATTGTGCTTCAAATGAGTTCTGGTATACAGTATGATTCATTTCGTCCTTGGCGTGCACGTGCCACATGATCACCACAACAGAACGCAAATTCCATCCATATTGTGTGTATCAAGGCGGGTCGGGGCACTGGTTTTCGCTACCGAGGTTATTCCAAACTCAAGTGTGTATAGGCCGATTCTATTTTGACGTCTTGTGCACGTTGCAACCGTGCATGTGCACGTAAATCCCAGCTCGTTTAATTACTTCATCCTGAGTCTTGTCATTCAGACACTAGCATGTGAGGCATGTAAACCCCATGGCCGGCAATATATCAGCCTACTTTGTTTGACGTTTATACAGAGCCATAGTAAGTACATGACAGGGATTGGTCTGGTGTAATTATGAGCTTACTGTTCTGTCAAATATTTAATGCCTTGTAAAACAGCTAGCTATTTACAGTGAGCAATGCTATCCGTAAGGGGGTGGGGGGTGTAGAGAGGGTAGTATAATTCCAAACATACTATATATTAAATAGAATTTCACAGCAAATGTTGTGTAAGTCAGCAGCAAGTGCAAGTGTCTTATCACTATGTGTTTTGGCTTATAAAACAATGCAAACAAATCAGGGTCTTGAATAGAATATACCAGCTGGACATAAAGTCTGCTGTTGGTGTTACAGACACTGAAACGATTCCCTCTTCTTCTACACAGAGCGAATATGGCGTGGTATGAGAAACGGGAACAAGAAGAGAAGGTGTTTTCAGTTAAACACCAGTGGATTCTTGAACACATGGCAGGCCTGTAGGAGATGTCAGCTTAAAAGCAATGTCCGGTCCTACTCCTTGTGTGTCTCTTTTCCACCAAAGGAAACTTCACTTGTGGGAATAGTGGTTCTATGCATGGCTGCCATACACAGGCCCTTACGTTTCGCACATGTAGGTAAACAATCCCGTCTTGTCTGCCGAGAGGCCTGCGTTTATACATGGGCGCAAAACATGTGTTGCGTCCAAAGTCGCATCAAAGGTCAGTCAGCAATGCTTTGAACACTTCAAAGCTGGGGGATGAGACTGTAGCTTTTAAGTTTTATGGCAGGTGTAAGACGGGGTTGCTGACCAGCCCAGGGTGGTCTGCTCCCTGGTCGGCTACAGGCTGCTGGTGGTTAGTATGGCTACTAGTGGTGGCGGTGGTAGGTGGTGGGGGGTTGGGGAGATGCCCCACTGACCAGGCTGTGTCCAAAAAGTCTTCATGCAGCAGGCCACATTTGGAGACCTGGGGACTGAAGGGGCTTCTGGGAGCAGACTGGACACAGGCAGACGTCCACTTCAAGGATCTCTGGTTTCAGAGGACCCCAGCAGGGTACGAGCTAAGGCCTGTGTCAGTCCCATTTGGAAACAGATACATTGGCAGAGAGAAGAGGAGAGGGCAAGGCCTGCTGACCATACCACAGAGTGACCATAACACTGCACCCTCCCCACACAGACCAGAAACAGACTCCAGCAAGTTCAAAGGGTCCAGAGGGGTCTCGTGAAAGTTCATTTGCAGGAATTCATTCATCTCAACACCTGATGTGGTTCGGCGCCTCTTGTTTCATCAGTCTTTTTAGTTTAAAGCCTGAGACTTCAAAGGCAGTGGCATTGTTATGAGTTCTTAATGAAAATGAGTCAGTTAATTGCAATGATGCTAAATGACGTTTGAACCATTATGCCATCTCTGTAAAGTTTACACCCAGTAAGAACTGTATATATTTTTTTGCTCTTCTCATAAACACCTCTTATGCTTGACTTTAAACGGTTTGACTTATCCCTCTGTTTCTCATTACACTAAACCAGCTATTTAGGGATTATTTGAAAGATTGTTTTCTTGGGGACCTGAATATGCAACACATGATTATGTAAACCCCCCAAAATGTATCTTGCTAATAAGGAGACTTCTGTGTGTCCTGGTTCTTATTCTGCAGTGTAATAGAGCTCCAAATACACACAGTCGGGTGTTCTTTATAACACACCACATTACGAACATGGAAATGAACACAAAGTGACTTAATAACTCCTCATGGTGACAGCGCCTGCTAAATTGATCATTTTAAACATCTTACAATATCCATAATTATGCGAATATAATCCAAGGTGCTGTGCGGCTGTTTGATGATCCCAGAATGACAGGTCTATAACAGCCCTCTCTCCTTGAGCTAGTCAGAGACCCCATGCACATTGAGAAAAGCCATTACAAGCCCAGGGAGAAGCAGGTGTGTTTGCCGCACTTCACAGATGGCGGGGATCGTTGTTAATGAGGGAATGGTAAACACCAGAAAACTTTTATCTTTGATGGGAGATCAAGGATGCACATGCCCAACTTGTCAAAGTAATGCTAAATGTTGGAATGGGAGATCAATATGTGCATATTATTTAATTGACTTTTAACTAGTTGAAAATGGGGTGCCACCCAGATGTTTAAAACCCAGGATTTATAGACTCACTGACAGCCTACTTTGCATAGGGCTATATCTGACCAACTTGTCACATATTAAGCTCTTTACTTGCATGACTATTTGCACATAAGCCACAAGAGTAGTGATGGCTGAGAATGGCAGACCTCTTACTGGCTGCCTATTAATTGTGCCCTATTAAAGTGAAGCATTTTGCAACACCCACAGCAGCATTATCCACCCAGAGTGTGAGAGTTCTTTTTATTTCACTGTTGTGCTGTGAGAAGCTGAAGTGAGATGATTAAAAGTACATTACCTGGGCCTAGCGATTCCCTGAATGAGCTGTGCTAAATTGGTTGTTTTCTATGTCGTGATTAATTGAACTTCCACAGCCACATTTCAACACGCTTTGTTTTTCTGTCCCCAGTCATCACCTATTATTAAAGACAAATTCCCAATATCTCTCTTGGAGTCCAATTAAGGATTTACATTGTAACAGTATTTTTCACTTTAATTACTGTACATAGAGCAAGATTTGGCATATGTCCTTATTTATCAAACAACATGGTGGAGGAAGAATTCATCAAGCAAACAGATAGTTATATCCTATAATTGCAGCTTCTTTTCAGCTATACAACGGTAATACAGACATCCAAATTTCATAATGGAGAATTTAATGAACAACTAAATGATATCACCATTTGAAAATGACTATCACATTCCTCTGAGGATATTGTAAATGATGTTGCAGTTGAAAAGAAATATAACACGTAATTACAGTATGCTTTTGTTGTTAAATATTGCAGATAGCATGTAGATGCATGAAAAATCTACAATGGCTCTTAAACTCATTAAACCCATCCAGACAGCAACTCCTTCTTTCCCATCGGTTAATATTACGCCATAGAATTTTTAAATGCTATTGCTCATGGGACTTTTCGCCAAATGGTCAGGTTATTAATTCCATTATAACTCATATCGTGAGAACAGTTGGAGTCCCTTCATAACTGGCAAAGTTGTAAAATACCAATGGACGCCAGTATTTGCAGTTAAAATGTGTCTCATATAATGCTGCCTTGTGCTCTCTGCAGTGAAGTGCAGCACAATGATTGACACTGGCATTCTGGAACACTCTGCCTCAAAGCTTCATCGTTAAGGCTAATTTAGTCACGTCAACACTTTTTTTCACTCGAAACTACATCATTTTCATCGAGCGACACGGTCGCGTGACAAAGTGTAAATTAAAGCCTTAGACCGAGGAGCACTGAGATGCTGTCGAAGTTAAATGGCTGGAAATTATAACTGTTTCCACTGAAGTTGTTTACATTTCACCCATCTCTGCTTTTGGAGCCCATCTTCTAAGACCCATGGCCTTGAACGAGCGGTATTTTTTCTTTTCTGTGGGTCTGCAGGCTAAGAAAAATGACGACAGTTTCTCCACAAAAATGTGAATAACCATCTAATTTCGGGCCTATTTCAGTGATGGTTCCCTGGGAGCGGGGCCTGCAGTACTATGAAGCTACCCATGGCATCCTACTTAATGCCCAATTTTCACTCCACGTCTATACCACCTCCTTAGTGTGACCCTGCAAATATCCTCTGGGCCTCTTCATTAGTCTATGGGGCCTGTGTGCATAGACTCTCCAGTTAATTTGGCCCGGCAGGATTTTTCTCCCCCTACTAGGGCTCAAACGGGAAGAAAAGTGCCTGTCTCACTCACTTTAAAGATGCAGAGATACACGCTGGACGCAAATGCATTAACGGCGCATGTCTCTCTATACCATCTTTTTTTCCTTTATCCAGGAGCTTCAAGCAAAGCCGTCTGGTATGATCTTGCCATGTGCATGATGATGTATCATGGCTCGGACCATTTTTTCCCCCTCCACATTATTTGGCCGACCACTTGCTGGTGCAATTGACCCAAGAGTGGAGCTGATGACCAAGATGGCTGATCCCTGGGGAGAGCGAGTCATGGGGAATCATGCGAGAGAGATGGGGAGAGAAGTACAGAGAGAGGATCCAAGACAAACACGCACAGACACACACACACACACACACACACGCTAGCGCGCGCAAGCACGCATGCACGCACGCACACACACACACACACACACCTTTCTCTGTTCTGCACTCTCTCCTATACACTGCAAAATCCGGGCCCACTTTTACACTCTCTGAGTAAAATGAACACTCAGGATTCTGCAGTGTAAGCTCAGCATGTGTGAGTGGAATGTTTGTGGTAAAGGAGCGATGCCACACTATTGGTGCTGCTGTATGGGGCTATGATTTTCCTTCCTTGCTAGCTGGACTGGGAGCTCATAGTGAGACGCTGGCATGATGTGTCTGGCTCTGACAGGTGCTGCCATTCTGACAGCCACACTAGGCCACCACCAGACAAGAGGTGTCTGCTACGTACTATTGAAGACTCAGGCCCGTGCTGTGAGCGTGATCCCAACTTGGCACTGGCTAAGGAACCGTTCACTGGAGTTGATTTAATCATGTCACTTGTGTGTGTGTGTGTGTGTGTGTGTGTGTGTGTGTGTGTGTGTGTGTGTGTGTGTGTGTGTGTGTGTGTGTGTGTGTGTGTGTGTGTGTGTGTTTGGGGTGGGGTGGTGGTGGGAAGTGTACATGAGATGCATGGTCGCTCTAGCACCCACCCATCCTTTCCAATTGTGGTTGACTGTAATTTGTTGAGCCACAAACCAATCTTCTCCTGTTACCCTCTGCTGGTGACTCCCTGTTAAAACCCCCAGAAGGTTTTCTCAAAGTTAGTTGTTAGAATGATAAAAATAAATAAATAAAGAAATAATAGTGCACCAGGGGTATTGGAAGACATTATATGAGGTGGGTTTTCTGTCAGAAAAAGGATGATGCAAAGCAAGAAACACAAATACTCTGAAAGTGTGAAACATTTTTTTGTAAGCATGTCTTCCTCTGCTGCGGGGCTGTGAGGTTGCACGTGGAAACCATTAAGTTCTCCCAAGACAGAATAAGGATGGGACAATAAATGTCAGGAATTTCAAAAGCCAGACAAAAATCTAATGGGCTATAGGATGCCGTCACTTACCTTCGATCCAGCGTTGCATCCATTATGAAGGCAAATCATCCCTCTCCCCATCACCCACATGGCTGTCTTGTGTCTAGTCTGTAATTAGCCCAGACTAGCTATTGTTTCCTTGACGGCACAGGCAAGCCAGACAGACAGACAGACAGACAGACAGACAGACAGACAGACAGACAGACAGACAGAACATGAGGAAAACGTGAATAAAAAGCAGGTGGAGGTCTTAGACACATCTGTAAAACTGGACGATAATGAGACACTCACAGGTCCCATGTATCCTTTGTACTGTTCCCCTATGAACCAGTGCACTGAATGGGGACGTGGTTGGCGACTGGCGAGGTGCTGAATGTGTCATCTTTAATTGTGTGTGTGTGTGTGTGTGTGTGTGTGTGTGTGTGTGTGTGTGTGTGTGTGTGTGTGTGTGTGTGTGTGTGTGTGTGTGTGTGTGTGTGTGTGTGAGAGAGAGAGTGTAGTTGGGGGGGGGGGTCTTTTGCGTGGCTGGAGCTTCAGATTATATGGTCTATATTTCTGCTGGATGCCATCCAAACCTGTCTATCCCTTGGAAGAGTTACTGGGCCATGGGATTCTGTCCAGACACCCCAAGGAAGGCAATCTATACATCACTGTGCTTCAGAGGGGCTAAATTTGGTTCCCGTTGCGATGGGTGGGGGGAGATTATTTACAGCATTTATGATCAAACAATAACTATAATATAATCTGAACGGAACACGTCTGATTGTTATCCGGTTTGCTTTCCATTCATCATACCAGATAGAAGTTGTCCGGCTGGTATGTACATATGGATAACCTTGACCGCTGCTGACACAGATCTGCACAACTTTTGAAGTACTAATTTCATGAGTTGGTTTCAACTGGATCATGCATTGAGTGTAAAACTGTATAGAAGCAGAGTCTGGGTTTACTGGCACAACTTCACCTACTTCCAAGGTGCATGGAGAAGGGAAAGCAAAGTCTAAAGAGGTCAAAACTCCTACAACACTTGTAGTATATAGCACAAGTATATTGTTAGACCTTTGGTCCAACAATAAAGTAGTTGTTGGTAGTTGTTTTGGCCTCTTTAGAATCATTGTAAAAACAATATGCACAATACTTACAAATATTAGTTGTTTGAAATTGTTCATGTCAAAGACAATGGTGGATATTAGAAACATGGAGAATACGCATAGGCTCCAGTACGTATCCATGCAGATGAATGGAATGTATTTTACAGTGCTGATATTGGGCTTATATACTGTAAAATCCTGTTAATCCTCTCGTGAGATATGTCCAAAGACTTTTTCATACACATCAGCAAGAATACCCCAACTTCACTTCTCACATACAGTGTAAGTTTCAGCAATTTTGTCACAAAGTGACCATTTTTCTCTCCGTTCCTCTGCTCACAGACTTTCAGGGGGGGTGGAAGGCGTCTGAGTGAAATCATAGGTCTATACAGATGTTTTCAAGATGTTTTTTTTCTGTCAGTTGCAGATTATCCCCTGTAGCAAAATCTCATTAAAGTGCAATTTAGAGAGCTTGCACTGATGTTGCCATCAACCAAAATTAAAGGCATTAATTTTTCATGGAAGTTCACCAAAGTCCTCACAATAAATGATGTGGCACTTTGTAAGAATGATTTGCCACAAGTATATGGAGGGGGGAGTTGGGGGAGAAATTAACTGGCATTAACGGAGCGAGGGGATTGAGCATAGGCTTGCAAAAGAGATGTGCAAATGTGGCCATTTAGTCAGAGCGTGTCGGTACGAAGATGTGCATATTAAGGCTATACCATGCTGGGACAGATGAGGGGAGAGGGAAATATGACACCCTGATGGAGGTTATGACACAGACACACAGAGGGACGTGTGCACTGGAGGGCTATACAGGGCGCCCCGATCAGCATTCAGCAGGACCACTGCTGTTGTGCATTGCAGTCTCTGCAAGAAGAACCGTGACTTAACACACTGCACTGGCACACAAAAAAGAACACAACTTTGAGTGGAGTGAATAAAGATAGTGTGATGAACAAAAAAGCATATCACTGAAAATAATATACAGTCATCAGGCATTTTGTTATGGTGTTATATTGCTTTCTGTCAAAGCTATTTTGCAGTCTTTGTGATGAAAATGAATTGAAATGCGGGCCTGTTTATTTCTATGTTGTTTGTTATGTTTTTATGTAGGCTGCTGCATGAGCTAAATACAAATAGTTCCAATAAATAGACTATATGGATGTCCATGGGGGAGAACAATCTGTATGAATTTCTTCCATCATTCAACTGACAGCTTTCAGTTAATCCCTGACAATCTTGACGACAAAATGTTCCCTGAAAACAGAGTTAAGTGTGGCGATTGCGGTAGCCAACTGAACATTTTTGGCTATAGAATTATTTCCCATTACAGGCATACAGTAATAATCAGTTAATTGTGTCAAAGTGCAAAGTTGGAGACACAACACTCAGTTTAACCTATACTCGTTAAGTTTAACGACTTGATAACAAATGACTTGCAAACACTGATTCCGTTGCCTCTAAGTGTGAAGATTCTCTGTGAAATGTTGGCACCTTCCACACGTTATTACGCTACTTAAATATTTTGACTTGCCTACTTATCAAATATGGGCAAATTAAAAAAGCAATGCATAGCAGTAAAAAAAAAATATATAACACGTTTGAAATGTTATTAATTTATAATATAATACAGTTTTCAAAGATAAAATCCTAATTCGTCTTTTATTTTTATTGCTATTACAGTCATCACTGACTTCAAGGACCTATTAAAAAATGAAAGGACTTTTAAATTAAATGTAAAGAATGGCGTGCATTAATAGTCATGACCGATCAAGCAATTGAAACCCTGGAACTATATATTTCAGTCCATCTTTTAGGTACATTAAAATTAATATTATAATTAAACGGTGCTTTAAAAGCTGACTATGTGGAAACCAGTCCTTAGAACGGTGCAACGCGTTTATATAAATCATACATTTCGGCTTTGGATTTCGGATTTGAAAATAACAGATCTACAAGCTCACAATGCATTGTGCAAAAGATTTTTTATACATTTGAAAACTTGTGAAATGGGACATTTTGCATAATGAGTACTTTCTACTTTTGGTACTTTAAGTACATTTTGATGCCAATACTTTTGTACTTTTACTCAAGTAAATTTTGAATACACAGAGTATTTCTACGAACGAAGCTCCAGGGATATGATTTATTGTGCAGGGGAGGAACTAAAGCTATACTGCCGACCACGTATGGGACATAAAAGTACAGCATAATATTGTTATATAGTGCTGTGATTTATGTTCCTATTTATGATTCGGAAATGGCGCAATTAACATTCATAGACTCCAAGGTCTGAATATAAATGCACCCTGGCCTGCATGAAGCATAGACCTTACCCCCAGCAAATATAATGCGATCATAGCACATCTCTATGATGTGTGCTTGAATAATTTATTATTCAGAACGAGGGCCATAACATTATAATTATTATTACAAATATAATTATTATAATAATAATAATGATTATATTATATAGATAGATTATAGATTATATTATTACATATTATTTGTATTAATATTATATTACAACAACAAAATAATAATAATAAAATAAAATATTACAAAAATAATAATGATTTATTTGCATTACTATTATTATATTACAACAAAATAATAATAATAATAAAATGAAATATTATAAAAAAATAAAAAATAAAACATAATTTTAATTATAATCAGCTTTTCACTTTTATTCCCAAAATATAGCTAGATCTTGCCCCGAGAGAAAGGCTGTCGCAGGCAGAAAACATACATTTCACAAAACGTCTAGGAAAAACAATGAAAGGCGGATCTAGGCCGCATGTTTAATTAAGTTAACTCGTGAAAAAGAAAAAAAGTACCGTCACAGCATGAAGCAACCAGTCTGCCCGCTGCACATAATGCTGTCCGTCAGGCACGAACCTCGTATCTCCAAATGTCAACTTTAAAAAAAATGTTTTTACGTAAATTAATGTGCTTCTTCATCTTACAGAGTGTTGCACATTTTGTTGGGGGAAAATATCAGATCTAATAAGTCAAGATACAACGCATTGTGAGATTATAGATTGGCTGTTTTCACTATAATTTGTATTCTATTTTAATAATAATGAAAAAAGAGGGTAAAAAAATATTGTAAAAATTACAATAATGAAAACAATTAACAGTTTTGTTTTGGACATACAAGGTTTCCACTCGAGACTTGCGTTTCGTTGCTTTCGAGTGACTGGACAGCAACGAAATGCAAGTCTTTCATATAGCTGACGCTGTCTGAGGCCCGTTTTGTCCTCAGCTCATACAGTCATCATTGTGCCAAACCCAATCAACTAAATATCAAAGATGCAGAGAGTGTCGGATCTTTTCCACTCTGCATTTTTACCTTATTTCATCAATTCATCCTCCATCCCACCTGCTGGTCGCGGGTTAACTTATTTAGAATGCTGCTTCTGTTTGGCAGGGTTGCACACAGCACAGCACAGACCCAACCCACTCATGAGCCTCACGCTTTAAAACGCCAATTGTCTTGTTTTGTTTCATCCTCACAAAACGGAAATCATTTGCGAAGGAAATTATAGGCCTCGCGAGAGCAGGGTCTTTTGCATACTAATTTTGTTAGACTTACCTCCCATGGACAAGCACAAGACTCAAGAGTTTATTACATTCGATTGTGTGTTTTTTAGTTGTGGCGGAGAGAGCGTAGACACCTTTTATGCCAGCTGCTGCTTTACTGCAGAGCAGAGTAGAAAGACACCTAGAGAATGGACAGAGTGAGAGGAGGGGTGTGTGTGTGTGAGAGAGAGAGAGAGAGAGAGAGAGAGAGAGAGAGAGAGAGAGAGAAGCCTGTTATTCTGCTTGATGGAGGCTACAGCAGTGAGACAGTACTATCTGGTGCTGCCTGGAGCCAGGTGAGTGAGTGTGGCTCACACATTGGGCAAGGTGTTTGAATGGTGAGTCATAATCACGTACCCCCCCCCCCTTCAATTACAATTAGGCTACACTTTAGCAGACAAAACAAATACAGAATAAGTCTCTGTCCAGTCATGTAGAAAAAAATATTTTGTGCCAGGGATTGAAAACAAAATTAGCAGATCTACAAGCTCATGGCGCCACTTGGTGCCATGCTATGAGCTTGTAGATCTGCTATTTTTTAATATCCAAAGTATAAAATAGCCTATGGTTAAAGTGGTTAAAATGATTGTGACGCTATATTTACAAATGGACAAATAATCTAAATAATGTAAGCATAGCATAATGTGAACAATAAACCAACATAGCCTACTACTGGACACAAAATAACTAGCATACATGTATAAAGGCAACAAGTTTTAGGCTACTGTAGGATACTATTACAACAAAGCAATAAGGAGTGATATTTGCCTAATATTTAAACCACATCTACACCACGGACCATTGCTTAAATAAAGCAGACGTAATATTTCTGTTCAAATAACGTGGATGACAGACAAGTGTTTTGAAACGTGATTTTTCATGGGTTAAAAGAAGAAAAAAAAAATATTCTGGACTGGGATTTGTGTTTTTGGAGCAACGCTGAGGAGGCATACAGTGCAGTGTTGCCAGAGTTCGTGAGAGAAATAAGCAACTAGTCCTACGGAAACAAGCCCAAAAGAAGCGAACCCTTCATCCTTTAAACACATGGCCATGGGCCTACATTGGTTATTTGAAAATAGCTGACCTACAAGCCGGGGAGCCTTCATATCTGCAATTTTAAAAACAAATCGTGAAGAAAATTAGAAAAATGTGGAATATGTCCAATATGTCCCTGGGCCCTGGCATAAAATATTTTCAGATGGGGGTCCGCGGACAAGCCTACATATTAATCTGGCTTATCTGGGGGACCTTGATGAAAATGTTTGAGAAACAGTGGTTTAAACAACATTAGGAAACAAGCCCAAAATAAGCAACCAGCCAGCAATATTTACAAGCAACTTTACAGAAAAACAAGCCCAACGTCGCTTATAATAAGCGGACATGGCAACTCTGGTTGGTTGGTTAGTTTGAATGGCAGAACCGGGGAGGGGAATAAAGCTTATAAACTCTATGCTCCGTCGCACGACGGTGTCGCGCGCCAAAAATAGTAGACCTACAAGCTCACCGAGCGTGGCATCCGCGACGCACAGTGAGCTTGTACGTCTGCTGATACCTTCAACGCGCGGCACACCGTCGTGCGGCGAAATATGAATCGGGCTTTTAAAGCTTCAAAAAGCTGCTTACCAGCAGGTGGCAGCATTGTGTTTGAGCTGCCCCACCCCTTCTTCAGCTTCTGGTCTGTGGACTCTGTAACACTGTTTCCCAAACAGTGGATCGGGACCCATCTTTGGGTCGCGGACCAATTTTTAATGGGTCGGGAGTAAATATATATATATTTCTCCGTGTCCTACGTTTAAAAATAAATATATATATATATATTTCAAAGGATTTAAACAAGTTTAAACAAAAAAAATCTCAACTTTTCATCAATTAAAAACAATTCCAAAGTTTTTCAAAAGTATTTCATAAATAAAATGAAAATAATGATTTACCATAAATAAGTAAAGCTCAGCACCTAGGTATGTATAAACAAACAAACAAACAAACAAACACTGTCAACATGTATCAATGTTATTGATCATGAGTGTGTGGTGACATACAACACTGCTCTGCTCTTCCTCTATACCAGTGGTTCCCAAACTTTTTAGCTAAAGACCCAAAAGAGAAACTTGATGTCTCCCCAGAATCCAAACTAGTGAAAATATCAGATCTTGTGTAGTTCTTTTGAAAATTGTGATTTTGGATTTTTTTATTGACAATCTTTTGAAATACTAATTATTAAAAACAACATGTAGGAAACAAAAAAATAAAGGAGTATTTCCTCGCGACCCATAAAAATTGGTCCACGACCCACATATGGGTCCCGAGCCACTGTTTGGGAACCACTTGCTCTATACTCTTGGCTGAATCTCTATATCCAGCAATGACTTCTTGTTTTTTGCTTCAAAGACTAACACGACTCTTATTAGGAGGAAAAAATATCAGCCCATCTTTGAACTCCTAAGAGTAGGGATGCACAAGTTGATCATTCATATTTAACATGCCTAATATGATTATAACACATCTTTGCCTGCTGATCAAATTACAACATAATAAAGTCTCAACATTCACTGGCTGGCACTCTTTTATGATTGCCATCAAGGTCCTTTTGCGGTAGTTTATCCCCAGTGGTCAGGAGGCAGGAGCCCTTATGTGCTGGTAGTCGTTCAGAAGATAAATCACATGATGCATTTTTAATTTCCATGCCATGGCCCTGGTCCAGGACTCTGCGGGTCAGATGGAAATGAGTGCCGGACAGGCCAGCGACATCAGCGGATGAGGTGCTGCAGCACTTAAGACATGATGTACGAGGCTCATTACCAAAGCCAGGTCAGGAGGGAGCCCGGGTCACGCTTTTTCACCAAAGAGAAGCAGCAGCAAGAGGAGGCACACGGATTGTTTGGCCAGTTTCTACAAAAGAAACAAAACAAATACCGCGCCTCTCCTTTGACGATCTCCAGGAATCCACCAAGTTTCCCTGTTGGGGGGGGGGGGGGGAATTGGTCCTGCAGGACAGCAAGATATTACATCCCCTCCTCACCTTTCCTCTTTGTTCCTGAACACATGTACAACACAACACCAGTTGCCCCCAATGCTCTTCCTCTCTTGAGTTGCATCACAAATAATGATTTGAAATATGTGCAACTTCTTATCAACACGTCTGCAGCCGACTTGGCAAGTCACACTTCTATTTTAGTTTGGTTTGGGCTGATTAGAGCTGCAGATATAGAGATTGAGCATATGTGTGTCACTTGCGCTCTCCTTGTGTTGGCATGGTGCAACTGCGGCACAGTAGTTGCTCGAGTTAATTACCAAGCGTTTGACGGCCTTTTGTTTCAGCACCTTTGATTGAAAGCTTGACTTTCTGCCTCCTCTGAGCTGTTTCTGAATGACTTCGCTTGCAGGAGGAGCACGCTGCTGGGTGCATGGCGCATCGCAAACCGGGCTGCAATATGGGGGCCTCACCAGGGACGTGCACAGATAGACTCTAGGTGGTGCTAGAGCACCTACCCTTTGCCCTCTTGACCAGAAGTGCCCTTTTGAAAAAAGTTTTTTTTTTCCAGTTTACAGCAGGGGTCTTCAACAGGGGGTCCTCAGAGTTACTACAGGGGGTCCGCCAAATCTTTATGTGATATGATTTTTCTTTTTACCATAACCACTCGAAACCTAGCATCCCTTTTCTGAGGAGAACTTTAGCCAAAAATAGCAGATCTACAACGCCTCGCGCTGCGAGGCGTTGTGGGCTTGTAGATCGGCTATTTTTGGCAATTTTTGGGCAAACGCGCAAGGTGCCCTTTTTTTTTTACTTGAGCGCCTGCCCCTCAAAATGTCTGTGCACGCCACTGGGCCTCACTGCTGCATTTGATGTCACAATATTTGGGGTATCAGAGAGCAAATAGATGATAGCAACGCGAGGTGTGAATGTAAATGACTGTTCTGAGGGTTCATAACGTCTTATAATGTATCGAGAGTTAATCAAAATTAAACCAAATTGCCTGACAAAGTGAAAAGTTAATTGCATTGCAAGGCTAGTTCAAACCTATACCATCCCTGATGTAAATTGAGGACAGCATGTCAAGGAGATTAAAAGTGATTCAAGCAAAGGAGGGAAAAAGAAAGAAAGAAAGGAAATAACCAAAATGAAATAATGTGCCGGACCACCTCTCGAGCGACTACAAGCATGGCATCTGTGTCAGATGTTGTTAATTACCGTCAGTATGTTCCTCGCTGGCACTTGGCTTCCTGTTCTCCACGCAGGGCAGATCCCAGAGTCAAAGTGCACGTGGGGAACAATTGTGTGTGTGTGTGTGTGTGTGTGTGTGTGTGTGTGTGTGTGTGTGTGTGTGTGTGTGTGTGTGTGTGTGTGTGTGTGTGTGTGTGTGTGTGTGTGTGTGTGTTGGAGGTGGGTGTAGTGGAAACAGCAGAGGTAAGGGGTGTTAATCCCACTCATTATAATTCCAGTCTGTGGGCTATCCTGGGAGATGGACTATAGGGGCCCGCCACAGCATCTTATCAATATGTATGTATTTCCATCCTTTCACCTCTTAAAATATCCACTGACAGTACACACGCACGCACGCACGCACACACACACACACACACACACACACACACACACACACACACACACACACACACACACACACACACACACACACACACACACACACACACACACACACACACACACACACACACACACACACACACACACACTTTCTCTCCTCCCGAGATACATAATGTGAACCCATAATAATAGGCGATGTGTGCTGATTTAGTCACATTGACTTTTACAAGTAGAGGGAAACAAAATCTCACTCGATAACAAACTCACTGCACGTTGTCGTGGCTTTATATATTTGTAAGTGTACAGTACGTTCCATTTTGGAGGGTTTTGGAATGCCATTGCAATTGTTATATTATGCACAGTGTAGTTGGGTATTTATTTAATTTACACCGGCTAATTCAGCGTTCAACGCATTGGCCTACTGTACGTATGGCCATTTAGTGATATCAAGAGGGGTGTCTTACTGAGATATGACTGGCCACCTGATTAATTAAATATTTTTAATGCGAGTTGTGAGAATTTGACATAGGTTGCTATATAACTTTCCTCTTCTATCCCGGATTTAAACCTAGTTTCCTGTTTAAGTGCTGAAATGTGTACCATTGAGCTAATAGAGCCGGCCTGCTTGCTCAGGGGATAAATTGAATCTTGACCATCAGGTCAAAATTTGTGTCAGATCCTGTGTCTAGGTGAGACATGACCTGAGATGATCTACAGTAAATGACTAACTAAATAGAAGAGCAGGGAGACAAAATACAACCACCCCAATTGTATAAGTTATATTGTATTAACATACTCTACCATACAGATTGGACAAAATTACATTTTATTCATGTAAAAAAAGTTACATAGTGAGGTTTTAACTCAGACATAAAACAAGCAGAGATGCATAGACAGCTCAGTCATACCATCCTTAATCATTATACAAAGCATGCAACTAGCGGGTGATTTTCAGTTGTTTTTTGCACAGTGCAACACAACAAACCTTTTTCGCAAAGTTTCTATACGTTTCTATCATGTCTTCAGGGAAATCAAAGACTTTGAATCAGTAGATTATTTTTAATGCCTGCACAAAAATAATAGGCCATTTTCTAAACGATGTGCCATGCTGCTGCCTGAGATCATCAGGATGCCAGCTCTGCCTCCCTGTTGATCGGTTAATTTGAGACTGAGCGCACCTGGTGTGTCTTATTGCGTGCACAAGTGGCGAGAAATGGCACTCTATCTACTGGGCTTGGTTATTTCCATGCAGAGCGGCGGTACTGACGATGTTAGCATTAACGGGCCATTAAAATGACAAAAGATGAAGTCATTGTCACGAGGAGTCGTTGGCGCCGACCTAAACGAGAGACGAGGGTGGGATGAGGGAAAGAAGACTTTGGGTTTTCCAACATAACCACCATGTCCTGTAATGACCAGCGTTCCGCTTTTTTCTATAAGCCCTCCATAGAAAAGGGCTCAGATGGATGTGGACAGGAGCGTGACCATGTTGGTCTGAATGGACTACTGTAGGGACCCCGTGGGGGCCTGTTCCATGCAGCCCATGTCCGATGATAAAACTTAAAATGGCTGCAGCAGGCAGATGTTAGAGGGATCTGGAACCATCGCAACGCTTGAGAAAAGGCCTAAGACCTATAAAAGGACATGGTGGGCGATGGTTATGATCCTGGCTGTCGGAGTGCCTCTGCTGTTTATGGTTTTCAGCTGCAGAGTGGCGGGTGGGACGTCTGGCCGGCGACCGCTCGTGTGTCAGGATAGGCTTATCTTTTCGACAGGTTTCGGGGCTGCCGTGGATAGCCAATCAGGGCGGTTTGAAAGCAGGAGCGTGGGGTGGGATGGTGCCACGCCTCGGCGCTAATTTCAGGGTTATAGCAGAGTGCCCGACGGGAGAAATGCATTGCCATGGCAACAGTTGCCAGCTAAGAGCACTGTTAACAATATTATAGGTGCCCCGACCTTCAACCATCATGACTTTGGCATATTATCGTTTGAATTGTGATTGCCACTGATGTTGAACCTGTGTTTTCTTAATTGGTAAAAAAAAGATGTGATTTGACCTGCAAAACTAAAACATATAGTGTCAGTCTTTTTGCCGTTCTACATATTCATGCCGTACGTGTTCTCCTGAACAGTGCTTATAATACTTGTAACATCCCCCTTTTATTCAAGCCTAGCCACAATTTCATCTGAAGATCTCGTACAAAAAGCTCCTATTATTTAGCATTCACACACTATCACAAAGTAATAATGCAAGGAAGATAGCTTTATCCATTTGTCTTTTCTCATTTATTTTCGCCAGGCGTCCTCTGTAATAAAAACACCATTACATTTGCCTTCCAAACCAACCAAGCAAATTTACTCTCTCCATGTCTGTATTTGATGTTGGAATAAATGTTTTTTTTTTTCTTCCTTTTTTTCCCCCCTCAGCGAGACAGTGATATGATAAGAAAACCAATGAAGAACGTGAGAGTAGATGGCAAATCGGAGCGAGGGAGTGATAGTCAGTCAGGGGCGACCACAATACACTTTCCATCAGGATCTAGTCAATTTATCAGCCAGGATGATATTAGCTCCCAGATAGCTGCAGCAAAACGCGCGCAGGTCTTTTCCTCCCCATCAGGCTCCTCTATATTTTTAGACGCTCTTTATGTGAGCACAATGGCCCCAATATCAAACATTTTAAATGATGCTTGAAATACCAGTCACTTGACTTTGATGTCACAGGCAATTAAATCCAACCTTACCCCTTTTCCACCGTTAATAACAGCAATCTCGCCCAGGCTAGTGCCTAATTAATATGTGCTATTTGTCACTTTGACTTGACACATGTATATCAAAGTGGGGGCGGGGAGAGGGGGGGTTGTGGGGAGAGGGGTGGTCGTGGGGGGTGGGGGGGGGCAGTGGCGTGAGAGCTGTACCATGTCATTCACTGCCATGGTTCTGTTCGTCTCCTCTCTGTGGACATAATCGGGAGTAAATGTCAGGTGTGGCATGGTTGCATTTTTGTAAGGGGATGCAATGCGGGATTTCCACCTTTTTGCATAAGGTGCTGTGTTAACATAGAGACAGAGGTAGACGTAGTATTGACAACATGGTCACAAAGACTCACTGGGAATCATCGCCCCGACACTCAGTGTCAGGGTCAGGTAATGAATGATGGCTGATGCAAATCCAAACAATGAATGATGAATAATAGACTGCAAATATGAACGATTTCCTTAAGATATGCCATCATTTCAATGACACTATTTTAGTTTGCTTGAGGCTTCATTTGTGTTCATAACGACATGGCACATTTTCAATCTTGGATATCAAGCTCTTCAATTGGTTTGTCTTCGTAATATTATGTGTTTATTTGTCCACCTTGTGTGCCTTTAAAAAAGAAATCACTGGATTTTGACTGTGGAAAAGTGGTGCCTATAATTGTGTGTGTGTGTGAGAGAGAGAGAGAGAGAGAGAGAGAGAGAGAGAGAGAGAGAGAGAGAGAGAGAGAGAGAGAGAGAGAGAGAGAGAGAGAGAGAGAGAGAGAGAGAACACACGTGTGTGTGTGCATTTCTGTGCATGCAGGTGTGTACATAATGTATGTGTGTGTTTGTGAACATGTGTTGCCAATGCCAATTTCAACCGTGGCTCAGTGGGTGGGAGACAGTGAAATCAACGATCCATGGTTCTGTAGATGTGACCAACAAAATGCATTCAGATGTTTATCTGAAATAAAGATGTTACAGGGGGAAATAAACGGGAGACAGACAGGGCATCATTTAAAAGATGCCACACAGTAACAGGGTTTCCCGCCTGACCATTTTCATGCCAGTACTGCTCTCAGTGGGGACAGCCTGCAGTCATCAGTGGTGGCAGAAGTACTCGTATTTTGTTTACTTAAGTAAAAGCAGCAATACCCACAATGCAGAAATACTCTGTTACAAGTAAAAGGCCTACATTCAAACATATACCTGCATGAGTAAAAGTATAAAAGTAGCAGCAAATATGCATAATGAATGACCCATTTCACAAATAGCCAAAATTAGCTGATCTTCAACCTCACAACACTGTGGATAATCTATTTTCAAATAGCTAAAGTATAAAATAGGGCTTCCGTGCATGTGTGTTTTGTAATAATAATCTAAATCTGCAAAGTAACCAGTTTTCAAATAATTGTATAGTGTCGCAAAAAGGACAATATTTGACATAGATGTGTAGTGGAGTAGAAGTATAAAGTATTGAAAATGTGAATTCTCATGTGTAAAGTACATCAAAATTGTACTTCAGTACAGTACTTGAGTAAATATACTTAGTTACCTTCCACGACTGGCAAACATCAAATGTATGCACACACGTCTGTCTGTCTGTCTCTCTGTCTTGCTCCCCTTTCCATCAGCCCCTCACACACTTTCCGCATGAAACCTTCTGCCAAACGCTGCCAGACTTGCACATCTGTGCTGAAAATGAGTTGTATCCCAGAGCCCTCTGAGTCAAGGATTCACTTGTAAAGAATGCAGTTTTATTGGATGAACAGACTAATGTACCATGCAATGTAGTTGCACTAGCATTTTATGCCACATTGAAAGAGTCAATTAATTTGCATAATTCAGACGAGCATGTGCCACTGACTTTGAAGCCTGGTACGGTCGTCTTCTATCTACGAGCCACGTCAGCGTCTTCATTTCTGATAGATTAATCATTCCCGCTGTACAATTAATTACATTTATGACAATCTGAACCTTCGTCCCACCCACCGGCCCGGCAATCTTTTTTTTTTCTCTTCCAGTCAGTCTCTAATATCGGCGCTTCCCCGGTGAAGCCCTGGTGATTTAGCGAACACCTTAACGGAGCTCCCGTGCCTAGGGCTGAATAAAATTAATATTTTGTTTCCCATCTGGTGGAATCAGTAGAATTAATGAGGGAAGGAGGCCCGTAGCTACGCAGAAGAATCCAGGGATCAATCTGGTTGCTACTGTGTTTGCTGGAGGTGTGGGGGGAGGAGAGAGAGATGGGTGGGTACAGTGGGATGTGCCCCTCTAAAGGGTGGGCGTCCCGTCACCCAGAAATGCACCATTGTGATCACTACTGTAAATGAGTGATTACGGCGTGCCAGTCACTCCTTGCAGGTCTGACAGACAGCGTCGTTTCCCCACCCACCACCACCCCTCTCTGATTAATATTCAATTGTAACTGCCTGTCTGTCTGTCTGTCTTTTGCCTTTGTCTCTTGTTTACAGCCTCTAATTGAATTGCAGTGGGGCAAATGTCATGGAGCTTGCTGGCGTGGAGTCCTGGCAGTATAGCGACAATATGCCGCGGCAGCGAGAGCGAGGGGCTAGTTCAGTGGGAATGTGCTCAGCATCAGGGCTGCATGCGGTTCCTGTCACCATGGGGCTGACTGGGGGTCAATGGGGGTTTATAAACGTTTAAGATTTTTTGTTTATAAAGGAAAGGATAAAATGCTATAATCAAAAGTTTACATCCTGTTATCGTGTGTTTGTTGTTGCAGAACATAATGAGTTGGGACCATGTGACAGCTGTTACGCAATAACACCATATTTATTTATTTTTGGGAACTTTTATTTTCATTTGGAGTTTGGTCCAAGGTTGAACTTGACTTCATGGTACTTGCAGGGTTGTTTTCATGATAATAGAAGAGCATTTTGGACCATGACAAGGTGAAATGACCTCAGTGGAACAAATGATGTATTGACGCATCATATTGACCTCCTTGACCCATTTGTCAGCAGAAATAATTAGCCATGAATAGTGATAAATGATTGTGAATACTGTAAAGCAGATTAAATGAATGCATAATGTGCTCTTTTGGACTCGACCGACCCCATCAGCGAAACAGCCTTCTCTAGGCAGCCTCAAGCTCATGTGTACGTGAATTAATATAATTCATACAGAAGTGAACACAGAATGGTATGCTACAGGAAATGCATGTAATAATAACTGGAAAATGCTGATAAGTTTTCATTTTCTGGTTGCACTTTCACTTTCAATTCACAGCAAGGACACCAATTTGGCTGCACACACCCAGTGCAGTGCATGCCTGCAACAAGTAAAGGGGAATGTATTAGAAGAATTTTTCATTTATGGCCAGGATGCAGTGTGGCATTTTAGTCATCCATTTACGAGAGAGAGAGAGAGAGAGAGAGAGAGAGAGAGAGAGAGAGAGAGAGAGAGAGAGAGAGCAGAGCAGCTGTATGACAGAATAAGCACTCCCACAGTGGCATCCAATCTGGGTGTCCCATTACCGCCTTCTTCCACCCCATGTGCATTGTGTGTGTGCGCATGTGTGTGTGTGTGTGTGTGTGTGTGTGTGTGTGTGTGTGTGTGTGTGTGTGTGTGTGTGTGTGTGTGTGTGTGTGTGTGTGTGTTCATGAGGCAGCCCCCCCTGTCTCCCTTGCTCGCTCCATGCAGCGTTTCGCCGCCTAGAGAAGGTGGTGGTCGTCTCTTTGAAGCATCACTTCAATTACGGGGTTTAACCCCACGGGTCAACCCTTGATTATTTAAACAAAGCGGGTGTAATTCTGCTGGAAAGCCCAAGCCTTTGCCACGAGCACAAAGCCAGGCTGTACTAGTCTGTGGCGGGTGTGAGTTTCACGTCAACACTTTCGCCCCGCTTTGACCTGCGTCTAATAAGGTTTTAGAGACGCACGTTTTGAACAGGTTTGGCTGTTATAGCGCTCGCGCATTCCCTGTATGGTGAAATGCAGGCACAATGTCACACACAGATAATGCCGAGCTGAGAAAAGGAGGCGAGACATGATTAACACTGGCGCTTTGTGCAGAGGTCTGGAACCCTGCAAAGGCACAAAAGGTATGGCTGCTAATGTCGTCTGCCTATAGTGCTAACTGGGAAATGACAGAGGAAGCTATTGACGGTTCTGCTTGGGTATTTGTTTGCCCTCACTAATCACAGTTATAACCTACTATGTGTGACCATGACAACTACTAGATATAGCCTAATTGTGTCTTCCCACAACAAAGGCTTATTGGTTTTGTGTCGTGTTCCCTCGGCTCGCCTGTTAAATTGATGCTCAAAAAATGACATTGAATAATAGATAGTTCTGTCGATCAGGTTGCTGTTTATTTACCCTTTTAAATCCTCCTTCCGCCTCCACTCAGCTGGTGGCCTTCTATTGACTCCTTATTTTTTCATGAGGTGAGGTGGGAGCAACAGCAAGCGCTATCACCCCCTCTTAAATAATATAAATAACAGGAAAAAAAAAGAAACAACAAAAAAGGAGGTAAAGTCTAAGTCATCTTCCCTGTTCGTTCATTTCAGCCTAGATGGCCTCTCGCTCGCCGAAGCGTGATGCGTGCAATGAAAATACGAGGGTCCTCTTTTCCTCCGTGGCCCCTGTGTGCACCCCTCCACCCCCACCCCGCCCTATAAAAGTTGCAACTGCCAGCTCAGGTGGAAAAATGTTGCAGAGTAAAAGATGTATTCAATAAATAGAGTGGGACAGCATGGGGCGTGCGGAAAGTGTGCATGAGACGAAGGTTTGGAGAGTGGAATAATGGAACAGAAGGTAGATGGAGCATGAGTTTACATTAAACAGCAGCGCCCGATGCCTGTGATAGGAAGCATATACCGCCGGGAATATAACTCTTAACTAGCATTGTCTCCTTTCAATTTGAAGGAACAACCACTGTCATCTCCACATAATTCTTGCCTTTAGGGGGCTACCGGTGAATTTCAGTATTCCGATTTTCCCCCTATACTCTGCATAGTCAACACCTCACTGCTGTCATACTCATTGCCAGATGTAAGAGACAGGCATTTGACTTGACCCTACTTGAAAAATCCTATGCAGCCATTTGAGCTGGCAAAGAAGCAAGAACTATAAAACAGAAACTGCGCGGGTTTGCTGAAAACAGCTGTAAAGAATATGATATACAGTAGAAAACAAATTTACACAGGAGCATATACTATATTAAAATTGTCAACTGGGAGGATCGGCCGGGCGGACCACAGCCACTGACTGACATAACTATAAACAAACTCGATACGCCCATATATAGGCAGGACCACGGCCACGTCACTCTGACTCAGACATAACCATAAACAAACCCATATTTAGGCATGTCACTAGGACTGAGACATAACCGTAAACAAACCGATATTCCCATATATAGGCATATATGGAGATCAGGATAAGCGGTAGTCCAGAACCGACGATCCGACCGATAGTATATGGGCATATATGTATATCCACTCAAGCTTCTGGAACTTCTGACTGCCAACATTCAGCAGCTGGAAGGGATGTTTGGCCAGACTGACAAGTATCTCTATGACATCATCATAGGCTTGCCAGGCATGCCAAGCTGACTTCTTAGCCTTTCTGTGGAAAGCAGAAGCTGTGTCACAACACAACCTGAAAATGCATGGAAGATAGGCAGAGCACGAGATTTTGGCTCCCCCAGAGATTTACATATTTTGTTGAAGCCACCCAGATGTCAGCCAAAGGTTGAATTGCTACTAAATCATGGAACAAGCCTATGACATCAGTGTCCACAGTACACACTAGGATAGTTTTTGCTCCTTGCTCCAGTGCATGCCGTACATGAACCAGACTCCTGGTGTCTGTCTCCTTATGATTGCAACAGGTCATGGTACTACTGGAACCAAAAGACGACACAGCTTGCCCTGATGTGACTTACACAGCTTTGGATGGTGGCCAGTTGAACTTTTCAGTCCTGGACATCAAAAAGGTAAACAGCTCCTTCTTATTTGTTGGGTCACGAAGAAAATCCATTCAATTGCCTGGTAGCTTTAGCTGACCTGACGCTTTCCTGCGAACACCTTGTCCTATCTTTTCGCAGGTGGACTTCTTCAAACTATCTGGGATATACGTGTCCCATGCAACATCCAACCGCTTGGTTTCCTGCAGGGATGAAAACGTCATCTGCATCCTCATCAAATGTGCTCACTCTAAAAGTGGGCAGGCAGTGGACAATGACTGCTCCATCCAGGATTTTGCAGTCATAATTGAGGGTGGCTCTGATAGCCCAGGCTGCTCTTATAGTGGCCCCTCAATGATAAAAAATTGGGACAGATAGGATGCTGTGTACATGATTTGTGCCATCTTTTGCCAAACGGACCCTCCCACATTTTTCAGAAGCCAATCGTAGCCAATCCGAATGGAATATGAAAAATCTGACTGATACATCTTGATCACATGACCAAAGAGAGAGTGTGTGCTGATTTGTGTGAGTTTTGGACAGAATCTGTATGAGTAGTTGCAAAACATGTGTTTTGAAGATAATGCAAAATGAAGGAATCCAGGGGAAAAAAATATTTTTTGATGGTTTGACCTACAGTTCAATAGTTATAGGCCAAAAAAGTGAATCCGTTTTTTTTAATAAAGAGGATTATTGTGCGCTGTATGGATGCATTTGAAAATAATGTTTGGGTCCCAAGGACAGAATCCATATGTCCTAAAGAAGCCTCATGCAAAATATGGCGCTTTTATCCGCTCTGTATCGGTAATGTTAAAAAATAGGGTTAAGCCACTGGACTAATATGGGCATAAATGGGACACAGGTAGACAGACAGGGCTGCACTAATTATATTTTTAAAAGTCACCTCTTCAACTCCCACCTCCCTCAGCTCATCCACCATCCCTTTGGTAGCGACTACAGTTCATAATAGCATATATCCCCCCTGGCATTGTTCACATAAATCTGTATGGTGTTTGGCAATCAAATACAATGTTTTATAAAAACTTTTCCAATCTCCTATGGCACCGGTGCAGAAAAAGGAAAGTCATTTTGTATTTGAAAACAAAAAAGATGCCATAGGGATAATACACCGTTTCCCAGTCTTAACCTTATATGATGACGTCCTCTCTCCAACATCCTGTACCTACTGATCTTCCTTGAATTCATAGAAAGATGTGACTTTGAAATGACAAATTGTATATATTCTCAATCACTGTTGCCATAAAAGAACACCTACCACTCACCACTTATTTAATTAACTTGCACTGTACTACAGGCTACTGTAAGATGATTATTGTTATTGAAGATTGTTCGGACTGTTCAATTTGTTGCAATGTAGTTTGTATCAGGAATCCTGACCCTTAAGGCCTGAGTATACTTGACGTGCGAGGGTCCACAGACAGCGGATGCAAAATGCTTGTTATTATACTACAATTTGGTGTCTGCCAATGCACACGTGTTCAAGAACAAGAGCAACACGCTCTGCTCTCAATACAAAGCATGACCTTGTTCAAGACGACTGAAGGATTTGTGAGAAGAGGTATGCTACGTTGTCCTCCCTTTGGCTGGGTGGAAGTGCTGTGTGCTCACGCTTGCCAACTCGGGCAGCGTGCTTGTTGACTTATCTCGCGCTCGTCGGCTGCTCGGCGCGGGCACTCACTCACACGTCACAAGCCTGAAGGCCTTGTTGCGCCTGTCTTGTTATCAAGTGATGTAAAAAATACCATCAATGGGGCGATGCAACGCGTTGTTGTGAGCTTGTAGATCTGCTATTTTTGGCTGAGATTTATTTGGTGTTGAGAGAAATACTACTAAACATTGACACTGTAACTGTCTGTAACTTTGTTGATTGTTACTACTGCTGTCTGAACCTGGTCTCTCTTGAGAATAAGACCTCAGGTTTCAATAAGATTATCTAGATAAAGCTGAAAAAAAAAGAGTCAACCTAGCATAGAGCCCTGGGAGACTATAGGCCAGGGTTTAAGTGGTAAATGTAATGTGATTTAAAAAAAAATAAGTGTCATGTCAATACGCTCCACACTTTCCTGTGCTAATCTGTCTCCAATTCCAAGGGTGCACGAGTAAAACAGTCCCCTGAGGAAGAACCTCTTTTATCGTTTCCGGGAGTTCCACGGGATAGGATTGTGTAGGGCACGGGGAATTATTATTATTATTTGCCGGTATGCAGCACTAAGTAGTTTGGGGTATCAGTGGTCACTTTGGACACAAATAACATGGCAGCCAACGTCTTTGACTTCATTACCCAAGAGTCTCTGCAAGCATGTCCAACGGGGAGGCGCTGTGATTGTCCAGTATTCGCTTTGACTGGCAGTTCTGCCTTGGTGCCTTGGAAAATGCCAGGATGAACTCATTGTCTCCCCTATAGGCCTACCAGTGGCGCAGCCAGAACGCTATTATAGGCTGGGCCTAGACAGGAGCGGGTGGCTTTTTGGGCCGATTTTGATACTTTTTTTCTCATTTTTTGGTTACTTTATTTCGGTTTTAGGGTTAGGGTTAGGTTAGGGTTATGTTATTTAATACTTATTTTTGCCTGATTGTACCGATTTATAATCAAAAAAAGTATTATAAAAAAATAACATTTCTACATTGGGTGGGCCATGGCCCACCCAGGCCCACCCAAGGCTGCGCCCCTGCCCTATACGCCACGGCCCACCCAGGCCCACCCAAGGCTGCGCCCCTGCCCTATACGCCACGGCCCACCCAGGCCCACCCAAGGCTGCGCCCCTGCCCTATACGCTCCTGCCCTATATACCATATAATTTTGTAATACAGTCAAGCCCCTAGCAGGGACCCACCTGAGTCTATACATTTATGGAAGGATGATTGTTATTGCTTTAACATGTAACTTCGTAATTTTGTGGGACACAATATGCTATACTGTTGTTAAAAAGTTACATAGTGCTGCTTTAACAGTACGGTAGTACAGTAAAAAAAAAATCATGACCAAGTCCAAGACACACAATACATTACATTATATATCAGTAGCAGATACCAATAGCAGCAGATATATTTACCAAAAAAAACGGGGTGGGGGCACTTTCCGTGGAGCTTGTGAGGGACTGTTTGTCTCCCTGGGGGAAAGTTGGTAGGGGAATTCTAATTTGTCTAATTGTAATTTGAGGACAGACATGTTTTTAGGCCAGTTTTAACCATAAACCCTATGGTTGACCGTATGTACCTCAGGGATCTATAAAAGTGTCTGTTTTCTTTCACTGTGGGGAAAGATTTAGCTGAAAATAGCCTATCGACAAGCTCACGACGCGTCGCAATCTGCTATTTTCTGCAAAAGCTTTCTCCACAATACGGATGCTGGGGTTTAAGTGGTCAAGTGCGGATTTTAAAATTTTAATGAAGTATCTAGGTGAAAGTGTGAAGGAGGAGAAACGGTCCAAATGTTGGGCCGAAGCTATAATAGAAAGTACAAGTTGTGTCTTGTGTGTCTGTGGCAGATTAAGCCCAAATATGGACAGGCCTGATGTCAGTGCAAATTGCCGTTGTTTAGGCAACAGATTCTGTTGTGAATGACGTCACATGCCCATATATGGACATCCCCGTCTTCACGTCTGCGGAAATCTGCGTTTTTAGGCAACGGGGAGCTCACTCTCCAAGGGACAGATAGAGACAGACAGCGAGAGGGAAGGAGAGTGAGCGAGGGAGAGCGAGTGAGAGGGGGAGGGAGGGATGGAGAGGGCCTACTTGACCTAGGCAATAACCCTGGCCGGTTAATGCTGGGTATACCGAAACCTGAACAGAACGTGAAGCGAGGCATTGTCAGCACATAAATGCACAGGATGAATTTCATGTATGTACAAATGTACAGTGACAAATAATACCCCAATAACAACAACAACAATAACTCCGGGCAAGCTGATAACGTTTTCTTCTTGTATTAAGACAGAGGGAAGAGAAAATGACTGTGCTAAGCAGACAAAGAAGCTTTGGGATTTTTTGGGTACGACTGTATGAGCAATAGGAAAAGTTGCAGTATCTGCATTAACACAAAAATATTGCTTATTTGTATATGTGCAGGTGGTGAAACCCAAACAATGTCTTGATTGCATTTTTGTGTGCAAGGACAACGGGTCCCGTGTCTTAGTCAGTGTCAAGGTAAATAATGGTCATTGGTGAATAAAAGCGCAATAATTCTACAAAACCACACGTTTAACCCTTCATACCAGTGGTTCCCAAAAAGTTTTTATGTCAAGGACCAATTGATGTGTATTTGGCCATTAGAAAATACTTTGTCTCAGGGGCCCCCATGAGAGGAGATTTGTTAAATAATTTTAAAAACTAACCCCCCCCCCCGCCCCCCCCCCAAGAAAGTAGAACAGGTTGTTATTACAGGATTTACTAAACAAAAATAGCCGATCTACAAGCTCTGACGTGTTGTTGTGAGCTTGTGGATCGGCTATTTATCTGAAGAATAAAATAGGGCTTAAGTGTTTAAATTGTTCCTCATTTTGCTGGGGACCAACATAATAAATACATAGGCCTACATAAGCAGAAATGTTCCTGACAACATAAGATGGTATGGATAGCAGGATACATTGTTGAGGCTCTGTAAGTCAGTGTCAAGGACCCCCAAATTGATATATATTTTGGCCGCTGACTCACATCTGAGAATGTTTTGTGCCAGGAACCGCCAGAAGAGAAGATTTGTGTTAAAAAAAAGCAAAATTATTAAAGATTTCCCAAACATTTTCGATATTTTTCCAACATGTGGCACGCTGTGAGCTTTAGCTTTTTTTGTTTTTGAATACCCAACATATAAATGGATAAAGTGGTTAAAAGGATTGTGATGCTATATTAACTCATTTTGCTGTAAACCCCCTAAGGACGCCTACAGGGTCCCCGGACCCCACTTTGAGAACCAGTACTGTAAGTGACTGTCAACTTATACTATATGACCTTCCTTCCTTTAGGTCTGTTTTTACACGTGCATGCATTCATGCTGGCAAGAAAGAATCCCGTAGGATTGACAACTGACGCATTTGGCATGTGGAAATGAATGGCCCCCCCGACAACCATAGCTTTAATGTTCCGCTCAGTTCTAATCTCCAAAGCACAAAAGGCAAGCATTGTCCTGAAGAATGTGGATCAATTAAATGAAATTGTCCACAATCAAAAAGGGAGGTTTCAAAATTACAAGCTAATGTCCAATGTACTATTCCCTCACTACCGTGCCCCCCCCCCCCCACCTTGAATAGAATATAAAAAAAACATGATCCGAGTCATAATGCTGTGGCACAGAGTTCTCAGTATCCTGGGTAAGCGCAGTGTCATTGTGCCACGTGAAGTGCAATCATTACACCTCCTTCTGTTTATTCCAGAGCAGGTATCAATTTGAACATGTAAGTGAGGTATCGCCGTGCAGGAAAATGTCACATTTTTCCCATCACTGTTGCCAATGTTCCTGTTTGCAGGGCCTGGGCTAAAAGACGTGGCCCCGGCATGTGTCCCTGCCATCTTGCCGTTCCCCACGGAGATATTTGAGTGTGAGATGAGCCTTCTCCCATGCTGTGTATCTGGGGAGAAAAATGTTTGGTGCTGGGCATACATACTTATGAAAAATAGTAAAGGGGTTCTTTTCTTTTTTTTCTTATTTCTTTTCACCTATAGGCTACATGAACAGAGCGACAAAAAAAAACGATTCAATTTACAACATCTGCTTTGCTTCAATAATTCATGGCATTTTCCCGCTTTTAATGTTTCATAAGTAAACTGTGTATTCTTTTGAAACAGGGAAATTGCTTTCTGGTTGCATCTGTCGTAACTTGACTTTGTTCTTCACAAACAAGGAGAGGAAGATGTTTTTTTTTTTACACCGTTAACCCTTCACCATATTGCCGTTCGTTATTGGATCTTTTCTTATCGTTTTGTATAATTTATTATATATTACGATTCTTGGCTTCGATTAAGCATGATAACAACAAGCTATGCGTGGGATTATAGTTGCTGTCATTATTGGCAATAGCCTTATAGGATCAAAAATGAGGTAATCGCGATTTAAGCCTTGCAACCCTTAGCTTTATTAACACCCCTCTATCTCTGATATCATCAAAAGCCTATCATCAACTAAAAGTTAGCAGCACAAACCCTGAGCTCCTCTATCTGCTGAATGCGACGCACCATCATTTGCTGTGTTTTCTCTGCCCCTGTGACTGATTATCATTACCTTTTCTTGCAAATACCATGCTCATTACGTTAGTGTACAGCCAAAACATTAGTGCAGGGAGCCTATCTCTCTCCCATGAAGGGGAGAGAGGAGAGGAGAGAAGAGCTATGGAGGCAGATTTTCCCCTAGCCTCAGCAGCCAGCCCTGGCGCGCTTGGCTATTAACCACAATGAACATGGGCTTTGTTATTAACATCTGTTCATCAGGGATGGCGCCCAGGCCTAATCACCCCTCACACCTTCTGTTTCTGCACAAGAAGAGAGGCAATCAAGGGCATCATTTGGCAGCTGGCTGGAACTACTAATGCTTTTCTCCTGCTCTGCCCCCCTCTCCTCCCTCCTACCCCCCTCCTCTCCTTTTCTCTCTCTCTCCACTGCCATCATTTATTCTCTGGCGTTCTCCCCTTATCCTCAAAAAATGTCTCTCTCTCTCTCTCTCTCTCTCACTCTCTTGTGGGATTATGTTATTTGAGGGGTAAAACCCACACGAACGCCGACTGGCCGCACACACTCTCTCTCTCACACACACACACACACACACACACACACACACACACACACACACACACACACACACACACACACACACACACACACACACACACACACACACACACACAGACGTGTGAGCACAGACGCATAACGGCCGGACACTGACACACACCAGCGTGCACGTGGACAGTAAGTGAGGCTTTGATAGTGGTAAGCTGCTAGATGTACTGATGGCTGTAACGGTCTTGCACCGTGGGTGGCTCATATGAACTCAACCCCAATCTTTCTACTCTACTACGGCCTCCGTCTTCCCCGCCGCATCGCATCCCAGATGTTCACATCAGGTCCACATCAGCCCCGAGCCCACATTCATACAGTGAAGGGGGGGGGGGGGGAGATGGGGGCAGAAACAAACAAGGGGAAAAAAACATAGTTTCAGGACAGAGCCCTGGTGGAACAGACTGCCAGTGGACGATAGCAGGCGAACTGGTTCACTGCTAGAAGCCAAAGATTACATCTCAGATCCACTGGTTGATAGTAACTAAGTATATTTACTTGAGTATCTGTACTTTATTCAAGTTTTTGTAATTTTTAACCACTTATGACTTTCACTCCACTACATTTCAAAGACAAATGTTGTACTTTTGACTCCACTACATTGCTAGGAAGGGAAAAAGTACATTATGAATTAACCGCTTAAGCCCTATTGTGTGACGCGTAGCGAGCTTGTAGATGTGCTATTTTCATTATTATTGATATTTTTGAAAATGTCTGGAAAATCGAAACTCAAACTTTCTAAATTGTAATACAGCAATTGATATTAAAAGGAAAATGTAATTTGTCATTTGTACTTTTGAAAATGTAAAATTCTAAAATCAAGTACTTTAACTTTAACTCGAGACCTCCAACCGATAGTTGCTGTTTTCAAGATGAATATACAGTATTCTCCAGCATGTTTTTGGGCTGTTATCCTCTGGCGTGTTTATGCATGCGTCTATGTGTGTTATGTGAGTTTCTGCGCGAGCATATGATATGTGTTTTCTGCCACGGCTTGTGCCAGAGATTGCAGCATTTGTTGTCGCCGGATTAATCCCTCTGTCAGCTCCGGCCTCTCGAACACATTGTGTGTCCTTCTGTTACCCACAGGAAGAGAGGACTCGGGCATCTGTGTTTGGGTTGGTTATGTCTAAATCAGCACTCCTCAGCCTGACACAGTGAGGCCACACACACACACACACACACACACACACACACACACACACACACACACACACACACACACACACACACACACACACACACACACACACACACACACACACACAGAGAGTATTATAAGGCTACTATGAGGACATCAACATTTTTAGGACAGCAATTTTATAAATGCCATTTTTACCTTTATTCTTTGGGGGGGGGGGGCGCATTTTTAACGCTAATCCTAAAGCCTGAAATTGTACTTACTTTAGTAGCGTGCCAGAGTCGCACTCTGAAAATAGCTGATCTACAAGCTCACAACGTGCGACGCGTTGTATGGTAGATCGTTTATCGGTTATATTTCCTATTTTCAGTGCATGCCCAAGCAAGCACAAGCAAATTACAAATGAATAACTCTAACCTTAAACCCTAAACATAACCTCAAAATGAGCCCCAACCTCAATCTTTTCCCAATTGTAAGCCCATCTCTAAACAATATTTTTAACCGTAAAACAAACATTTCCGGCTGCGAGGACCAGGATAAGTGTCCTCACAAATGTCTATTTCTCAAATTCGACTATACTTGTATGGATATTTGGCCCTCGCAAGTATAGCAATACAAGTCAACGTGTGTGTGTGTGTGTGTGTGTGTGTGTGTGTGTGTGTGTGTGTGTGTATGTGTGTGCGCGCGTGTGCGTGTGCGTGTACACACACTTACTGATGGAAGAATTACTCACATGTTTTACTTAAGTGAAAGTATCAATTGACTATATTCACACAGCGGCCATTTTGCTCTCACATCATATCTGTGGGTGGGGAAGAAATGGCGTGGCATTATTTAATTTAATCTACAGTAATAGCAACTTAATAACTTAATAGCAAAATGGCCACCGTGTGAATATGCTTAATACCCTATCGTAGAAATAGTCTGTTACAGGTACAAGTTCGATATAAAAAATGACTTGAGTAAAAGTACAAAGGTATCGCCATCAAAATATACTTAAAGTACCAAAAGTAAAAGTACACATCATGCAGTATGTCCCATTTTACAAGTTCATGTATAAAAAAATCTTTTGAAAACAGCAGATCTACAAGCTCACAACGCTGAGCTTGTTTCGTAATGTAATAATATTCAAAATCTTCAAGTAACTCTTCAAGTAAAACATAATTGTATTGGAGTAAAAAGTACAATGTTTGTCTCTGAGATGTAGTGGAGTAGAAGTAAAAGTATTGAAAATACTCCAGTGAAGTAAACATACCTCAAAATTGTACATAAGTACAGTACTTGAGTACATGGACATGGTTACTTTACACCACTGTGTATCCTTTATGCTACAGTATACAGTATATCTCTCACTGTTTGGTGTTGTCTCGGTCTGGTAGTCACTCTCTCTGACTGTCTGTCTCTAACAGAGAACAACATGTCAGCTTCTCTCTCAGCAGAGAAGCCTCACAACACAACATCCTTTCATGTTGGATGCGAGTCTGTGATGCCTGTCATATGCTGGCTCCTTCTGCAGGCCTGTCAGGTTCACAATGATGTTTACTGAGATGTTGATGTCAATCAACAATGGTTGATATTAATCCATTCAATCCGGGAACGCATCTTTTGTGTAATTTTAAGGTTTATTTGGCTATTTCTTTCAAAATCGTGTTTTGTTTTGCAAATCTTTGAATATATCCTTCTTAAAGCGAACATTTGTAACTCAAATCTTTGCTGCTGGAGGTCCCTGGAACAAAATATTTTACAAATGTTTGCTTTAATAAATATATATTCAAAGATTTGCACATGTTTTCACGATTTTTCAAAAATAGCAGATCTACAAGCTTTGATTGATTGATTGACGTACTTTATTTAGTAAGACATGAGAACATCAGTACATGGAAGTACAAATTCACAATACAAGGTCTACTAAACTGGGAGACTCATTAAGCACTAAGCTTGTCTAAGATGAGATCCCCATGCACACATCATGATGACATATAAGAGACAGACAGATATACACACTACTATACAGAACGTCATACAATCAGCTTACATCTCAGCTCATCATCGTTGCCGCACTATGAGCGTGTAGATCTGCTATTTTTGAATAGCCAAAGAAATCTAAAAAGGACAGAGATGCGTTCCCGGATTGAATGGATTAATTACACATTGGGGTTAGGTTAGGGTCGGTTGGTTAGGGTTCATATTTGGGCATAATCAGAGTGTTCAGGTTCTGGTACCCAGCATTGGCCGGGTTATTGCCGTATGAAATAGGCTCTCGTTTCCCTCTCTATCCCTTTCTCCCCCTCCTTACCTCCCGCTTTCCCTTCTATCCTTTCCCTCCCTCCCTCTCTCACTCACTCACTCACTCACTCACTACCCCCACTCTCTCCCTGCCCGTCTCACTCTCCCTTTCTTTCTCACCATCCCTCTATCGCTCTCGATCATGCTGAGAACCCTGGTCTAACATTACATGTCACACACAACCACTCCCTCCATCCCCCTTCCCCTATCCAGCCCCCCCCCCCCCCTCAGTCTCTCTCACTGATCGAGCTCTAATCTAACATCTCACGCCTCAGAAATCGTTGTGAACACATTGCGTGGCAATCGCGTAGTTCTACGCAAACCTAAATAATTGCGCAGCGTGCCAGTCGCGTAGTTCTACGCGAAGTGGTCTTTTTTTTTTTTTTTCCTCGCAGTGACACATTTCATTGTAGGCCTCCCTCGCAGTGACACATTTCATTGTAGGCCTCCCTCGCAGTGACACATTTCATTGTAGCACACCCGGATACAGAAATATCCGTATCCGGAGATTTTCGTTCCCACCCGCCGTCGCTCTAAAGCTTCCCCTAATCGGCCATTATCTCAGAGTTTTTTTTCTCCTCGCTGAACGCTGTTTAACAGAAACCGCGACTAATGCAAAATGGAATGTCGCCGATTGAAACGGTCTTCTCTGGGCCACTCACACAGCTACCCTGTGTGTCTACAAACAGTTTAACGTGCGATCATAAGGTATTTAGCGAGGTCTGACTGTGGCGACGTGAAACAAACAAAAAAACAACAATAAATCGCTGGCACTGGTGAGTACATTACTATGTGATGTCATGCGTGTCCACTGATAGATTGAATACTAAATTTAACATGATTATTAACATTACAGGTTGTGCAGTCAAAGGTACAGTAGTACAGTTAAACTGTTGACAAACGGAGCTGATTTGCACTGATGTCAGTCAGGCTTGTCCAGTTCAGACATGAACATATGGGCATATTTGCAAATTTACGCTGACATCGGGCATGTCCAGTCCATATATGGAGATCAAAGAACAAAGGCGACCTGAGTTCTCTCGTTTAGAGTTCCTAAGGTGACAACTTCAGGCCAGATGGCGAAGAGGTGCTCATAAAGTCAAAAATTACAAAAAATGTATGTTGCAATATACTGTACATATACACAGCAACAGGAACCCCAAAAGGGGTTCCCGTCCTGAAAGGTATAGTTACAAAAAGGGGTTCTCTCCCACAACAGAAGAAAAAGAACGGCACAGTGCAAATTCATCAGTGTATATGTCCCTACAAGTACAGTAAATTTAGAAGCATAAACAAGTTGTATCAAGATGTGAATATAGGGAAGTCCTGAAGCTATAGAAGGATGAAATGGATTTTAGAGATAGAGGAAGATCTCTTACACGTACCAAAAACCAGAGTCCCAAAAAAGCCCCAGTTCTATCAAATTTCTCATTGCTCAAGTATCTGGTTCTGAGACTCCTCCTGTCCCTCCAGAACTTTCTGAGATGATAATCTTTTATACCACTTCCCAAAATAACCCTGTTAACTTAATCAATCACGTTGTTTTTGACACATCTCTGACACTTATGATTATTTATTAGGTCAGGGTGACTTTCGAGGTATACTGTTCCCATGGTGTAACCAGTTAGGCGTTCACCCAGAACATACCGAACTCCGGCAACCCCTTTGGTTTGGTTGTTTGGTTTGGTTGTTATTGGATTGGTTGCGCAACATTACCAAGAACTGCTGTGCCGATGATTAATCCACGTTTGTGTTCTTTTCCACAGATATGTCTCCGAGGGGTGACTATCTCGGGTCAACTATCTCTGACCCGAGCACAGAGTAATGAGCAAATGTTCTGCTCTAGTCTGTTCTCATCCTGCCCCCAACATGACTTGGAGCCAGGATGACACAGCACTCGTCAATACATTATAGTCAGTCTCAATCTCAATACATCATAACACGATATAACTCAGGGTTCCCCCATGGGGTGTCTTAGCTGGGGTCTATGTGAGTGAACGTAGCTGTGGACTATAAGGGCAATGTCCTGCCCACATGGACATGCACATTCACATAATGGTCTTGCACGTCTACATAAAAACAACTACAATCTCCATATGGAGCGTATTGGTGAGATCGGTGGTTCTGGACAACCACCTATCCGACCGACTCGACGCCGGGCACGGCACTCCCTCGGGTGGTATTGTTGGGGAGCGACTTAACACCAGGCACTGCACTTTGTGGATTTACAGAAATTCACCAGGGACCACACTACACTGGGTCTTCTGCAATACACACTCTGAGTTTGAAGTCGATCATTTGAATGGTTCTCAAGATATGCGAAGAATAGATACGGACACACATGCATGCAGAGAATTTGCACATTTATAGAGATACACTATTCTATATAGTGTTTAATACAGTATATTCTTTCCTGTGCTAAACTTGCATCTGAATTTTGCCATCATTTCCTACCACCCCAACACCTTTCCTTATGAAAAAGCCAGGGATATCACATGATTGAATTTTGGACCTGTGCTTCACTAGCCTGGGATCAACTCCTTTTTCATTTTTTTGATCCGGTCTAGAGCAGATATAACTCATGGCGGAACCCATGAGCACTGTGCACCTCTAAAATGATTCCCCTAGTTTAAAATGTGTTTAGTTTGGTAAAATCGTTTCGTTTCTTTTGGTATAATAATCGTTTGGTGTACCCATCTTTTATTCTAACTAACTCGTAGCGTGACTAGCGCGACTAAACTAATTGATTCGCATTATGTGGGGAACAAAAACATGCAACGCCAACTGGAACCCAAATTTTTGATTTTAACATTTTTCCTTAACCGGATCGCACAGCTCAGTTTTAGAATGAAAACCAAGCTAGTAGTGGAAAGCATGGTGACATAAGGTTAGTGCAGGAGGTCATTATTGTTTTTCAAGTGATACTGAGATCACACCTCAAGTAATAGACACAATGAGTACACCCAGTGGCGTGTTAGTCTATTTAGTAAAATGTATTGTTATTGTACAATAACAATGACATTATTGTTATATTATTACTATAATTATAAGATTTTACATTGGAACATGGCCACCATCTGTGTTGACACGTTCGTTTGCAGTATTTGCCCTCTAGTTTTACAGGTCTAATTGAACTCAGAGGCGTATGAGACGAGTTCTGTGTAAAACACGCTTCCTCACCACAGTCGCCCACACACAAACATGGTGAGAGCTCCTCCACCCCTCTTGTGTAGTGTAGGCTACTGCTGCTCCGAAGTGTTACAGGATTCGTCTAATTAAAGCTGTTTGCAGTCCTGGAGATCACTTATAATGAGGTATCAGGTCTTCAAGGTCATTTCCATTTTGCAGCTTGCTTTTGTGAGTGCCGCGTGTGTACGTGTAGTGTGTGTGTGTGTGTGTGTGTGTGTGTGTGTGTGTGTGTGTGTGTGTGTGTGTGTGTGTGTTCTTCCCCTCGGTTTGTTTGTGTTCTCTTTTTTAATTGAAAAATGTTGAGTCAGGTTGTGTCCATCTGTTAAGTGAGAAGCAGCATGACCACAGATAATAATGACCTTTGCAGTCTGTCTTTTCCCACAATGAACCTCTGTTGCGGAGCGTGCCACTTGCGACAGAAACAAATCGTGTTCGCAGACCCTTTCTTCCACAAAACACACCTCTATCACGTAAAGACACTGCAATGATTTCGAGAATTGACTTTGCATGAGTAAGGGACTTGGCCATTGTCACGGCACATCTTTATCTGTAATTCATACATTGTCCCGCCCTTTTCCATTTCCAGCCCCAGGGGTCAAAGATAAAGCACACGGTTGACAGTAGTCAACAATGGCTTTTTGGTCATGGCTCACAAGGTCCACATTTCAGCACTGCAGGCAGGGGTCGTCAATTTTATTGTTTAAAAGTCATTCTGCCTAACCTTGATTGACTCCATTTTCTTTCATTTCTTGACCTAACTACCCGTTCAGTCCCCGGCGCCCTTTTTCTCGTTCCAATCACTCGATGGCCCCAGCGCATATGTATTCACTACGCAAGACCTCACTCATTTCCAGTGTTTTCCCCCTATTGTCACCCCCGCTCTTTTTTCGTGGACAGTTCTATTTCTGTAATGGTCCATGGTCAACCATTATCTCCCCGCTACACATTTGTCTGTGTAGTATAGGGTGCATGGGCGAAAATGCCTTACATTTGCTCATATACAGATTGAGCCTTTCACCTTGGTGTCACTGCATACACCCAACTGCATTCCAAAAGCATGGGAGTATCGCAACGGTCTGTTCTCTAACCACTGTTGTTTACAATGCATTGTGTATGTATTAATGACTGAATACCAAATTGTTTAGTCACATAGAAATCTACATGTCACTGTCCACTAAAACACCCAACATGGCAGCTGAGCTCCTGACATGGGGAGAGAATATTTTGCAATGGCTTGACAGATGAAGTGATACCATTGTTTTTGTTTTATCATAAAATACTTGTCTTGACAACCTGCACAACTATGAATGCATGTCATTATTTTTTCTCGCACTTATATTGCATCACATCATGATCCCAAGCCTATCCTCTTTATCAAATTCCATGACTTTTAATAATCTTAAACTGTTTTAACCCATTCAGTCCGGGAACGCATAGCTGTGTCATTTTAGATTTTTAGCTAAAACTATTCAAAAATAGCAGATATACAATTGCGTGTAGTGTGTATCTGCAATTATTTTCGTTTGTGCAAATCTTTGACAATATATATATATTTTCTTTAACTCAAATCTTTACTTCTGGGGATTCTACAAATGTCTTCTAAATCCTAACAGTTCTTTTTTAAATTTTGTTTAAAGAGACTACACCATGAATTTAAATAATAATAATAATAATATTTAATATCATATTGTTTATGTCCCTCAAACGTTTTTGAAAAGGTTTGAGCCTAAATCGAGCCTCAGATATACTCATTCCAACTAACTTCTCTCTGGCTTATAAAGCACTTTCACCTGCAATACCACATTGTCCTGTTTGGCACAGGGCGCTATTATTTTTGGTTGGAACTGAGAAACGGGAGGGATTGTACCCTGACATGACGTCACGTCAGGGACCAAATCAGTTTGGCCTGTTTTGAGACCAATTTACAGAAAACCCCAGATTTGCTGTGAAAGCCTGAGTGTTCAAACTGGGGTATTTTGGGGGATAGAAGAGAGGTAGGGGACACCAAAAACACACAAAAAAGAAGAAAAAGTTAAAATTCATTGTGTAGTCCCTTTAAAAATAAATATTGTTGCTATAAAACATTTTCATGTCAAGGACCACCCAAAATGATACGTATTTGTCTGCGGACCCCCCCCCTCATAAATATTTTGTTCCAGGGACCCCCAGAAGCAATAAAGATTTGAGTAAAAAAAAAAATAGATATATTCAAAGATTTGCACAAATGTTCACAATTTTTCAAAAGTAGCTCATATAGCGCTGCACTCGGTGCCGTGCTGAGCTTGTATATCTGCTATTTTTGAATAGCCAAAGAAATCTTAAAATGACACAGATGCGTTCCCAAATTGAATGTGTTAAAAAAAAAACACGTTTCACTCCAGTTTCTGAATGAGGTATTATTAGACGTCACGTTAACAACTTGAGCTTGAAACGAGCCCCCCCCCCCCCTGATCCCACAAACTCCCCCCCCCCCCCCCCCCCCTCGCTGGGTACTCTCAGTCTCTACCAACTGATCTAAAACTAGAGACTGATGACACTGTTTTTAATAGAGTTTGTTATTTTGGTCATTGCTCTAGATCAATAGTTCCCAAACTGCTTAGCTCGGGACCCAAAATATACATTTGATGTCTCCCAAACGGGACCCAAACTAGTGAAAATAGCTGATCTACAAGCTCACAATGTTTCACCATGTGACAGCTTGTAGATCTGCTATTTTCACTACTTCTTAAATGTTTGTTTTTTTCATGGAATTTCTTAGATTCTGTTGAGTGAATATTTGAAGTATATTTTTTATTTATTAAAATGTTTGATTTAAAAAAAAGGGCCATTTACCCTCACCCATAAACATGTGTCCGTGACCTAGCCGGCATGGCCAGACTAATATCACTGCGTAGATATTAGTCTGAATCTCTGTGTGGAACCTGCATTTCCGAGTGGCAAATTCAAAAAATGCCTCTGGTGATGAATCCGCCCTATATTTGGGCCCTGATTGGTCCCTCACAACTTCGGAGGGAGAGAAATACAATCTCTATTGAAAGGGGCCAGACCTAATCTGCCACGGGCAATTTTTTTTTCAATGGCAGATTCTTCTGGAACCTTCAGTTTGTCATGTATCATGTCATTTTGACAGTGTTAAAAAATGTTAACTCTATTTTTACTACGGTATACATTTTAAAAGCCTCCTATTGACAGCTGTTGATAAATAGCATGCATGCTAAAACACTTTAAGCAATGCACCTGGTTTGTCCAATGTAATTGTGATGATCCATGTCAAATAACCCTGAAAACAAATCAATCATATAAAACGTGGAACAAACCCAGAGGTTTCCCTGTTCTTTTGAATGGCCCCCGCCCCCGTAGAAAGCCTTCACGTCACCAGTGGTGGAAAAAGTACCCACATTTTTTACTTAAGTAAAAGTATCAGAACTGCAATGTAGAAATACTCTGTTACAAGTAAAAGTCTGGGGGGGGGGAAATTACTTGAGTAAAAGTACAAAAGTATCAGTATCAAAATGTACTTAAAGTACCAAAAGTAGAAAGTACTCATTATGCAGAATGTCCCATTTTTCAAATGTATAAAATCTTTTGAAAATAGACGATCTACAAGCGATGCGATTGTGAGCTTGCAGATCGGCTATTTTCAAATGGCCAAAAATCTCTCTGAAGTTGGTAATGTATGTTTTGTAATAATAATCAAAATCTTCAAAGTAACTAGTAACTAAAGTGTTCAAATCATTCTAGTGATGCAAACGTACAATATTTTCCATTGAGATGTAGTAGAGTAGAAGTAAAAGTACTGAAAAAATGAAATACTCCAGTAAAGTAAAAAATCCTCAAATGTGTACTTAAGTACAGTACTTCAGTAAATGTACTTAGTTACTTTCCACCACTGCACGTCACCCACACAGTGAAGAGGCGCACCCTGATGGTACAAATGACAACCAGGGTGTGTGTGTGTGTGTGGGGGGGGGGGGGGGGGGGGGGGGGCTTACTGGTAGTCTCTCCCCCCACACAACCTGAGGATGTTGCCTGCATGGGCCTCTACAGTGAGGGGAGTATACCAGTGTCCCTACTTTGTCAAAGCAGAAACAGTGAGGTGCTAAACACCTACCATCCCAGCGATGGCAGGGGGCACACGACACCATTAGAGGCCGACAGGGTGGAGGAACAATCCAAGTGTCCATTCCTCAGGCTGGTTATACTCCAAGCCTCTCTATATATGTCCAGGGAGGGACGCCGCTAACCCCCATGCCACTGGGGGAGGGGGAGGGGGATTGGGGATAAAGGAATGATGGAGAGACGGAGGGGGGGTTACAGGTATATAGCATTTGAAAGATGTACTATATGTGGTTTGCTGACCTTGCCCCAGGATCACTTTCTAACAGCGTGGTGCGGTATATAGAATGCCATCGGAGAGAGCGGTCCGCAGAGCTAATGGTTTCGCGCGCATGACGTGCCCGCGCACGCGCACAAACACACACACACACACACACACACACACACACACACACACGCAGACACAAGCAGTCACAAGCAGGCAGACACACACACAGGCGCATGTACACAAGTAGACAAATGCATGCAGGCAAACTTGTGCATGCATGTGCACGCGCACGCACACACACACACACACACACACACACACACACACACACACACACACACACACACACACACACACACACACACACACACACACACACACACACACACACACACACACACACACACACACACACACACACACACACACACACACACACACACACACACACACACGTCTATAGAATAGAATGGTAGGCCAGACCTTGGTGGGTTAAATGGCCTTGTCCCCCCTGTGTGAGAGGGGAATGTGCTCCTGTGCTGTGAGCGATAGCTTCCTCTCTCTGGGACTCCAGCATGGGGCCAGACTGGTGGCTGTTAGCCGGAGATGGATGGCCCTCTCATCCCGCCTCCTCCAACAAGTAGGGTGTACAGGCAGAGAGAACAACACTGCGAACCAGCACACAAACAGCCACTTTTAGCATAGGGCTAGTGGGGTTGATTTTTGGTGTGCGTAAAGTCATACTTAGTCGTGCGCGGGTGGACCAGTGCACCGAATATTGCCGATCTACAAGCTCAGCAGTTGTAGCCCTACACTATCGCATGATTGTTTGTAACATAAAGAAATTGAGATATATGGGAAATGTTCATGATTTGATTTATATAGTTCTGAAAAGTAACTGGGAGGGGGGGCACTCACTCAGCCATTACCGAGCACATTTGAAAGTTGGGGGGCGCAAAAGAAAAAAAGAAAAACAACTTTTGCACACTTCTCAGCCCATGTGTTAGACCACATGGGCTGCAGTGTGCTGTGTGTCTCTCCTACTCTTCATGGTCCAGGAATGGAGGTCACCCTCAAAGCCCGGTACAAAGAGAAGGCTGATCCCGCGGTGTTGACTTTAACACACTGTCCCGGCTCCCCCTCCGCAGTGTTCAGAGAGGCCTGAACAATGTATCTAAGTGAAGTCTTCTCAGCAGGTGGAGGTTCAAACAGGTCCCAGACCAGAGGCACCTCGGGAGGCCGGCCAGGGATCGTATGGCTGCCTCGGGCCTGGCCGGAGTTTGACCTGCACTAAAAACAAGGCCTTGTTCCAGACCATTGCTGCTCTCCCCCAACTGAAACAACACCGGGGAGAGAGTGTGTGGTGGATGGAGTTGTAGGTTTATGTGTAAAGTATGGGTTTTCTTTGGGTCTTTCTTTGCATATACGTGTATGTGTGAGTGTGTGTGTGTGTGTGTGTGTGTGTGTGCCCCCCGTAGCGCTGACCCAAGATCGGGGCAAGGCACACAAACGGTCGCTTCATGACTTTCTCTCTTTCAACTCGAGTGACATGGAAGCTGAACGTGTCAATGCACGTACACATGGCGTGCACGCGTGTGAAGCCGCTTTGTGTGAGGTCATGAATGTGAATGTATTTGACATGGGTGGAAAAAAATAAAACATCTTGCACCCCATTTCATGATATGATGAAACCAAATGTAGTTTTTAAACCAATTGTCAGTCTATAACAAAGTTATTTTATGACAATATAACGGTCATTCAATGCGTTTTAGACCTCTATGTCTACATGTCTATCACTAGATCCAGGGAGAGTAACTTGAGTCAAATGCTGTGTCCATTGTCCTTGGATTTTTCTATTAACAAATTGTTTTCCGTTACTGTCATTTCAGTATGTTAGACATAAGGTATGACATATAATTACAAACCACCAAGGATAAGTCAGACGGCACAACGGCACTGGGACTATTGAACGTCTTAACGGCCGTTGATGGCTTCCTGCTGCTAGGCCCCGCCCTTTTGGTCATTGATTGATGGGCTCAAACTTGACCCTCTCTCGGATCGCGCAGACGTATGGAGCCCGGGGATTGAAAACATCCTCACAGAGTGACGGCTGTTTCAGGGGCCTAGAGACACAAGAAACATGGCCTGCCAGTCACAACTCTCTCTCACTGCTATCAAAAGAGCCAGCAGTGGCATGCCAGACATGTCTTTCATACGCCCGACAGACTTCACAGGTCAAGAACTGCTGCTGACCAGCTGAGCCAGCAGGACACAACTGGTCAGTCTCTTTGGCCTGCTACAGAGACCTGATGGAGGCTGTCTAATTGCTGAGGAACTGGCTTAAGTTAACCCATTAAGACCGGGAACGTATCTGTGTCATTTCAAGATTTCTTTGGGCTATTCAAAAACAGCCCAAAGATATTTTTGAATAGCACGGCACAGACCTGCTTTTTTATCGTGAAAATGTGTGCATATCTTTGAATATATTTATGTTTTTTAAAGCAAACATTTGTAACTCACTCAAATCTTGATTCTGGGACATTCTACAAACGTCCTAACAGTTTTTTGAAAAAACGTATGTTGCTATACAGTATATCAGTACTTCTCAAACTTTTTCATGTTAAGGACCCCCAAAATGATACGTATTTGGCCGTAGACCCCCCCCCCAAAATATTTTGTTCCAGGGACCCCCAGAAGCAAAGATTTGAGTTACAAATGTTCGCTTTAAAAATATGTATTTATATTCAAAGATTTGTACAAACTTTTCAATTTTTTTTAATAGCCAAAGAAATCTAAAAATGACAAAGATGCGCTCCCGGTCTCGATGGGTTAAAGTAATGTATCTAAGCAGTAACATTTCCTCCGGAGGGGTTTTGTGCCAGTGAGGACTGTTTTGGTATGGGGTCTGTAGTATCTGGGAGTGCATCCAAGCTCCAGTGAGACATCTGCTCTATTGAAAGAAACATCATAGCCGGAGTGAGTGACTCATTTATTCTCTTCTAGAAGGAAATAAATGTGCATGTGGTGCATGCACGCGTGTGCAAGCAGGAGTGCAGTTTTGAGTAGGAATTTTTATACGATATTCGAGCATAAAGAACCGAACGCATGAAGAGTATAATGGTCCTCTGATGCCTATGAGAGGATATCGGTTTGCGCTCAGTAGGTGCAAAACTGAAACCAAACCAACAAAATTGTGATTTACTTGTATTTTTTTATGATGGATGAATTGTCTTGAAAACAACGCTGAACGCATGAAGAAAGGCAACTGTATCTCTAATTCTCAAGAGCTAAACATCCACTTAAAATGCTGCACAGATTTCTGAGCATTTCGTTTTTTTTTCCCCCCACCGTTCCTGACGGGATGAGAAGAGAAATCTATTCGTAAGTGCTTCCATGTATCAAAGACATGGAGCTGAAGCTTTCATCAAAGAAAGCAATGAGGACAAAGGAGATCACGGCACAGAGCCCTGGCTGTGATTCTCCTGTTTCATCAATATGGGGCTATAGTCAGGACACACACACACACACACACACACACACACACACACACACACACACACACACACACACACACACACACACACACACACACACACACACACACACACACACACACACACACACACACACACACACACACACACACACACACACACGCAGACATCTCTATTATTGAAAATCCAGCATGTATTCTCTGATGATTTTTTTTTGGGGGGGGGGGGGGTACGGGTGACGGGACGGGACATGAGGAAAAGAGGGGGTTGGCGTAAGCGAAAGTGCCTTTGATTGTAATCGGCAAGAAAGAAGCCCATTAGAGAGACGGGAGGGGAACGGGTTAACTTCGGGGTGGAGGGGGAGGAGGGGTGGAAGTTTGATTTGCTGCTGATTATCCAGTGATTTGAATGGGACGGATGGTGTGAACTGAGCCTGGCATCTATAATGGTAATTTCACCTTACCATTATCACCTTTCCGTGGAGGACAGGTTGGGCCTGGACGTTTAAAATGGCGTTTAAAAAAGGGCAGTTTTTACACTAACATGGCCATTTTGCTTTGTAGCCATGTGGAATAACCTCTTGCCACGATCTTCAGGCCTGGGAACATTTAGCAGGACGTCCTGCCACAAATTGGCGAGTGATTCACTGGTGATTTCAGGGAGATATGTAGCTGCCTTTAAATCCCACTCTAACAGCAGCGCCATTTCATCTTCAGCTCAAATTATCAAATTGCAGCTTGTGGTCGGTGCAGTGTATTGAGCTATGTTGTTACCCGTACTGAGAGAGAACCGGATGTTAGACAGTTACGTGAGACTGTCTGTATGTTATGTTACTTGCTACCCGAAGAGACACAGTCAATGATTGACTCATTGATATTCTGAATTTGGTCATGATGTCAGTTCTTTTGTCAGAAGTGGGAACAAAAGACATTACAGTCGGTGTAGTGACCAGGATGGAATGATGACGCAAGGGAAGCATTTTCCAAAGACCTGAGGTCAAACTGTGGTGTGCGCTCTCTCTCTCTCTCTCTCTCTCTCTCTCTCTCCCTCCCTCTTTGGAGAACCTTCCTGAGGTAAGTACGACGGACGGAGGGAGCCAGGCGATCCACATCAATGAACAAGGAAAGCAGTACGAGACTTGAGGAACTACTACGGTCGAGTTAGTCACATATAAAGTAGAGAGGGGTGGGGGGGGGGGTACCTCGCCCGATTGTCATGCTCGAGAAACGGCATGAGAAAATGATGTGTGAGTGCCCAGGTGGTCAAATGCTCTTTTTGTCTCTCCAGCAGACGAGCCGTGCTTCTTTTGTTGCTGTTCATCACTTTGAAGGAGGACCCATGGTGGGTGTTTACGGGTCCTCACGTCCACATGCTTCCACACTCACCTCGTCAAAAAACCACAGCGAGCGGGTCTTTTTTATTGTGGGAGTGGAAGTGAAGACTTGTAAGGGTTGATAATATATGAGGTATATACATATACTGTGTATATATATATACCGTATGTAAATCTCCATATTCTAACATTTTACGTTTTTTTCCCGTAAATTAATGCCCTACAGCGTCACACATCATACTACAGCGTCACACAAAAGTAGCTGATATACAAGCTCGAAACACGGCGCAAATCGACCGTTTTGAGCTTGTCGATCTGCTGCTTTTGCTCTTTTCAATCCTGAAAAGTAACAGTTTTGGACATATGAGGTTTCTACCCGACAGAGAGAGATATATACAGTATATATAGATATATACAGTATATATATATATATATACAGTATATATATATATATACATACATACATACATACATACATACATACATACATACATACATACATACATACATACATACATACACACACACACACACACACACACACACACACACACACACACACACACACACACACACACACACACACACACACACACACACACACACACACACACACACACACACACACACACACACACACACACACACACACACACAATATATATATATATTCACACGCGTGTATATATACTGTATATGTATATAGTTTAAAAAAAACATACATTTCTTCCATTGTCAAGCTGCTACCAAGTCACATTAAACTACAGAGCTCTCACAACATCGACTATGTCACACTGGCCTCATTGCCTAAACGTCTGCCATGAGGATCCCAGATGGGGCACCCAGTTAATCTATACAATAACAAATAATGAGAAAGCACTCCATTTATTGTATGCCATATATATGCATGCGATAGTCGTCCTACTGGGCATACATGCTGGAGCATATTGTCGCCAGTCAGTCATTATGCCCAGATTAATACTTACATAGATAGACGTAAAAACCCAACTGAATGATATTGCCCTGGGTTGGCATCCATAAATTGTGGAGATATAGTGTCACCAGATAGGAGGCATATGGCCATGGTAGGACACGGCTTCCTTGTAATTGAGCGGCAGAGCAAGCAGTCCATAAAGATGCCAAGACATAGTTAAATATTTATGTAGATGAATGGAGTAATAAATAAATGGTTAAATGAATGATGGCTGGGGTAACGTGATCGCAATAGATAAGTCATGTTTTATTCAGGGCCTCTAAAGCGTTTTAAACGAGACGAGGGCCGCGGATTCCAATCAATCGTCCGCTGAACTACTCTGTCTTTTGAGGGTTGTAGAATTGCCATTTTAGCAAGACGAAGACGCAGGTGAGTTCAAATGTAAATTGATGGTGTTGACCCATTAAGACCTGAAGCCGATTCTAAAAATGTCTTCTAAAACAGTTTTCTGATGTTGCTATGTCAGTGGTGCTCAAACTTTTTCATGTCAAGGACCTCCAACATTATATGTATTTGGCCGCCGACCCTCACATCTCATAAATATTTTGTTCCAGGGACCCCCACATTTGAGTTAAAAATGTTCCCTTTAACAACAAATATATATTGAAAGATTTGCGCCAATTTTCAATATTTTTCAAAAATAGCAGATCTACAAGCTCATAGCACGGCATGAAGTGACATGCAACAAGCTTGTATATCTGCTATTTTTGAAAAACCAAAGTATAACATATGGTTGAAGTGGTTAAGATATAGCTAAAATCTAAAATGCCACAGATGCTTTCCCGGTTTGCTGGGTTAAATTACAGATAGATGTACAGGGGTAGTGATTGTCATTTGCCTTTTTGACCATATCTATTTCACTGACCCAAAATGTTGCACGTGTTAGCAGCACACAATTGAGCATGAGGGTTGGGGAAATCTTGACAATTGAACTAGGCTATACGCAAACTTCCAAGGTTTCACATTCTTTACAATAAGGCCTCAGTGTCTCTCTGTATTGAAACATGACAGTGTTCCTCCACTACATAACAAAAACATTTTTATTCCTCCTATAGAGAGAGACACGAGTCCCCCTGTGCTTTTCTCCTGTGAGGATATTGTAGTATAGGTCTCTGGGGCCCCCCCACTGTTCTTGACCAGATTGCTGTTTTGGCATGCCCTCTACAGGCTAATGCTGGAACTGAACGACCACAAAATACAATGAAGCAGCCCTGAAATAATGAAACAAACCTAAAAATCTGATTTCCAAAAAGGGGACCAGGAAGAGGTCATGAAAAAGAAGCAATAGCAACGTTTGTCTTTGTCATTCTTTTTGGGGTACGTTCACTCCCGTCTCCAATTTCACTAAGAAGACAGTGAGGAGGAGAATGCGGTTGAAAACGTTCCTAGTCTGTGAGCGAATGATCTGAGGTCACTCATGAAAAGACATTATAGACAGGAAGATTCCCAGATCTGCTCAGCGTTAATGTCTGTAGTTCAACCAAGAGCCGCTGAAAACGCTCTCATTTCACAGACAGACACAAGGCTCACAGCAGTGTGACACGCACAAAGACAGGACGGAGAGGAAGCAGCAGAAAGGGAAAACTGTCAACAGCATAGCCAGCGAGTCCCACTGTGAAGTCAGAACCACATTAGGCATGAAGCTGTCCACAGCATGCCATCAGGATTTCAACTCTTTGTCCTTCACGTACCCTCCTCTCCTCCCTTTGACCTGCCTCTGTCTGCATGGAAACTACAACAACGCTATTGTATCGTCGCAACGCCAATGTCTCTATACAGTAGTATATGATAATGTCTGACTGTTTGCTAAAGCGTAAGCATGCAGGGTATGTTATTCTGCAAATTGGTTTAGAGGAGAATAAAAATGTCAGCGAGCTTTGGTGAAAAAAAGAAAGAAAAAGAGGTGGATATTGTCAGCAAGCATGTCAATTAATTACAGTGTGTTTATGTGCGTGCATGCGTCTGTGCCATGTGCACGTCTGTCTGGGGTGTGTATTTGTATAGCTTTTGATGTGCTGTGTCAGGGACGGAGCTCGGCTTCCCCTCCCCTTCTTCCCTCCCTGCCTTCCCCTGCGTGTCTTTATTGTGGGGCAGCTGAGGGCCTTGTCTCTGTCCGGCATAGAGAGAGAGAGAGAGAGGAGACACCAGCTGTATTCACCGTCGCAGACCCTCCTCTGGGCTTTGAAGTCCTCCACACGCCGACAGGCCCCTGACCACGGAGAAAACCATGCCACCTCGAGCACAAGAAGAAGATGAAGAAGAAGAGGAAGTAAAAGAAGAAGAAGAGAGGACCCAGTTTACATGTTTTTATTATCTTAACCGCAGAAGAAGAAGTTGTTTGATATCCGTGGAGAAAACAACAAGCTGCCGGGGCCGGGGCACTCTGGGGTGTCCTGACTGATTGACTACATGGGCAAAGTTCCCAGGGTCCGTCTTTGTGTCCGACTGCTTTTCAAAGAGCCCCGGGGCTGGAGAGGGCTGTGCCTTCGGGGCAGAAAAATGATGAATTACAATTACATTTCACCCAAAATTCAGAGCCTTAATGCGTGTCTAGGTTGGACTAGAAAGGCGCGGGGAATGAAATGAAAAACAGGCCTTTTATCATATGGAATCAAAGGACAATGATTTTTGACATAAATGTATTTGTCCTTTGGAAGGGTAATCATATGAACGTGAGAAATGAAAGAGTGAGCTTCCCGCTGATTCCAGTGATGCCACTTTCAGATCTTTGCATATTTGCCCCTATAAGAACACTTTCCACAATATGGATACCAAACATAAAACCCAGTAATTCATGAGACATGGATATGAATGTCCACCTTGACTCGGCAGCGTTTTCTCACATTACTGATTCATTTCAGAATTAAGCTTGCAGCACGATTTAGCCTTAATTATTATGTCAAAACACCCCATGAAACAATTATAGGATAGGATAAAATGCCCTGACATTGTCTGAGAGAAGAAGAGGAAGAAGAAGAAGCAGCTTCTACACATTCTCACTCCAGTACATTTTAACCACTTAAACCCTGTTTTCCCCATCTCGTTTATAACAAGCCTCTTTGCCAAAAAATAGACAATCTACTACAAGCTCACAAAGTGACGCGTTGTGACATGTTGTGAGCTTGGAGATCTGATATTTTTGGCTAATGTCCCCCCCAGAACATGGAAGCTGGGGTTCAAGTGGTCTTAAAGCCTATCAAGTATACAGTATGTGTACAGTAACTGTTAATGAGGGTGTTGAGACATGCAGCTCTCTCTCTCTCTCTCTCTCTCTCTCTCTCTCTCTCTCTCTCTCTCTCTCTCTCTCTCTCTCTCTCTCTCTCTCTCTCTCTCTCTCTCTCTCTCTCTCTCTCTCTCTCTCTCTCTCTCTCTCTCTCTCTCTCTCTCTCTCTCTCTCTCTCTCTCTCTCTCTCTCTCTCTCTTTATGGCTACTTATAGAATGTCCTCTAGTGCGGCAAGGTGAGTGGATGCCATGCTGTCTAGTCACTGAACAGCAAAATTGATCCCTAAGTCCCCTATACAGGGTCAATGTTTGAACTTCCAGAGTTAAATTAAAGGAGAATTTCGGACTAGCCTTTTCTTACCTTTATATGATATTATTATATCCTAGGACGAGTGGTACAGTAGAAAAATGTCATAACTCCATCCCGAGTCCACCGCAGCTTTTCCTTTATAATTGCCACAGTGTTTTTGTCCCAAATGGGCCGCCGTACTGTTTACAAGTGAACTTGGATGAAATCACGGGTGAACTCTCGTCTTGCTGCGGTGGACTCGGGATTATGAAATATTTCTACTGTACCACTCCTCCTAGGATATAATAATATCATATAAAGGTTAGAAAAATGTAGTCCAAAATTCTCCTTTAACCCTCATGTGGTGAGTGGGTGCAGAGTGGCAGGAATCCAAGTCAAGTAGTCTTCAGTTATATCCTATATACCATACAGAGGAGGAGGTGAGAGGGAATGAGAGATCAAACCATGACCACATCACGGATGGAGCCTGTCCTGCACATGCATTAACTTTTCATGAGATGTTTGGTATTGTAAACATGGAGATCTGTGACATAAGCTCTCATAGCTTTTCACCAGGACCAACAGATGCTGTGCAGAGACCTAGAGTGATGACACAGACACACACATAAAACCCTGGATAGCGACACGCTTCACGATCATTGTTAGCCTTTAACCCATTAAGACCTGAGGCCGATTAAAAAAATGTCTTCTAAAAAACATATGTTGCGGTGGTTCTCAAACTTTTTCATGTCAAGGATCCCCAAAATTATATATATTTGGCCGTGAACCCCCATCAAAAAATATTTTGTTCCATGAACCCTACAGAAGCAAAGATTTGAGTTAAAAATGTTTGCTTTAAAAATACATTTATATTCAAAGATTTGCACAAATGTTCACGATTTTTCAAAAATTGCAGACCTACAAGCTCATAGCGCGGCACGAAGTGACGCGCTATGAGCTTGTACATCTGCAATCTTTGAATATCCAAAGTATAAAAAAACGGTTGAAGTGGTTAAAATCCAAGATGACACAGATGCTTTCCCGGTTTTAATCCGTTAAAGCCCTTGCGCAAGCAACTCACAACAACTGCCTAATGGTCTTTATCATAAATATCAGCACGGCAAAGGTTATAGCCAGACAGATATGTCCCCGTGCCCTATTTAGTTGCATAGCAGATACTTTTGACTGATGCTGCTTTCAGGCAGGCAGAACTGCCTTGATGGAGGAGGCTTAGAGCTAAATAACAAGCGGGTTACTCTCGGGGTAATCTTAATGCAGGTGAAATATCTGCCGGCGAGTAAAGGTTATCTCAATATAACTTCGTATGCAGTGTCCTCCCAGCAACCTCTCCGGTTAAACTAATGGGAAGTCCTTGCCATTTTACGATTGGACACGACTTATGCTGTTAACGATTGTATCTAAGCAATGCGTGCCTTAACAAAAACAAACCATGCAAACAAGTCTGATCGTATATTGCTTCTCACATAGACAGGTATACGAGAGACTATTTAAGTTAGAGCTCGACCGATATGTCGGTTTGGCCGATGTATCGGTTTGGCCAACTTTCAACCTGGTGAAAGTCATTGTAGGCGAAAAATATGCAGTCCTGCATAGTGCATAGGGCTACAGTATAGGGAGTATACTGCTGTAACTTACAGTAGACCTACTTCTCTCACTCTGTATCTGTATCTTAACTGCTGTGCTGCGACCAGTGACTGATTTCCCCCACGGAATGTCTGCCTGTCTGCCTGCCTGCTGCCTGCCTGTTTGTCTGTCTGTCAAAAAAAATATATATATAATTTTTGTTGAAAAGGGATAATGTGGTTAAAATTAAGTTAGCTTTGCTTGTATAATTAAAGGTTATTTTCATATATTGATTATTGAATCTAATTCAGACAGTCTTAATTTAAAAACAAGATCTATCAAAAAGTTGTATGTTAATTCAAATTGAGTTCAAGACTTATTTATTCATTTTTATTTATTTATTTTACAAAGTATCTGTCAAAATATTGGTAATCTGTGTCCTAGGACTCTCCTAATTCGAGATCGGCATCGGACCCAAACATCTGGCATCGTTCAGGCTCCAGTTCTGACTGATGAGTAGTCAAGTACGTTATAACCACATGATAAGATCTATCGAGTCTCATTGATTAGCTATTAAGGGACTAGTTTAACCTTGATTTATGACCAAACTCCAGCCAAGGCCACAGCCATAAAGGCATCATTGACAAGCAACACTACCCCAGCTAAACATGCCCCAAAGGCCCTCTTCAGCAGTGAATCGATAGCTGACCTCTCTCACCATTATTTACTAGCTAATGCATTTTCACCTTTTATGGAAAACGACTCTCAGTCTGAATGGAGGATGATATGAGCCCATTAGAATATATATATATATATTATTATTTTACACCAGTTTTTTGTGTTCATATTTTGCAGGTGAATCTTCAACAACAGTGACTTTTCGAGAAATGAAAAGTGAGACATATTCGTCTCGTATTTCTCGAGTTTTATATAAAGGTAAACATTTTTGACATTTCTTACTCCTGTCAAAGGAATTGTCAACATAAACTAAATGTGAGCAGTGGGTTGATGGTCGGTAGTCAGAAAAGAAAACCAACGTATGTACAGTAAATCTATGCCATGGACGCATGGTTAACGATGTCTAATCTGAAGGACGCGTCCGTCTGATGATTTCACATGCATGCTAAAACATTCCTGGTCTGTGTGCCGGCCTTTCGGCCAGCCAGATTCCCATTAACAGGGACCGGGGGGGGCATAGTATATCTCACTGAGTGACCTTTATTATGAACGGAGCCGATGGGTCATTGGATGTGACACATATGTATGAGGCTGATTAAGGCTGGGGCCCTGACCGGGGTCCACGGGTGTCCAGCAGCGTGAAAGCAGCCAACCCACCCTCCACCAACCCTCCCCTCCTCTCTCTCTCTCTCTCGCTCTCTCTCGGTCTGTCCGAATTAAGAGTAAATGACGGAGGCATGGAAGTGACCTTTTTAGGTGGAACAAAAATTGACTTTAGAAGCCAGCCAGTCAGAGGAAAGGTTGACGCTAACGGCTCTGTTTACTTTCTGTCACAACACATAATACTGTATATGTTTATTTGTATTTTTCCAGCTTAAATATTTTTATTCAAGTTATTATACAATTACTTGTTCCGTTTACATTAAAGAAGGCGTTGATTGCGTAGCGATGTTCCATGCCTGAAACAGGCTTTCTATTGTCCCCTGTATTTACAGTATGCGAGTGTGCGTGCATGCACGCGTGCACGTGTGCCTGGGTGCAGTGTATGTGTGTGTGTGCGTGTCTGTCGGTCAGGAGAATCCACTCAGACAGGTGACGTGGGTGAGTAATCCATTAGACTGATACTGAATCCCTTCCTCAGCAGTGCACAGTTGGAGCGCGCTCAGTAAGACCTTGACGGGCCCCGGAGCCAGGGCCTGTCAAGCCGGGAGTCAGAGTGATGGAGAGCCCCCACCATGGTGCACTGGACCCTGGCTCTCACCCACACACTGCCACTGGGGCTCGCGCTCAGGGGCCTGTGGTCACTGCAACACAATCCAGATGTACTCTACTGTGGGCTGCACTCCTCTGTGTGCGTGAGTAGGGTTTGTCCATCTTGTGTGTGTGTGTGTGTGTGTGTGTGTGTGTGTGTGTGTGTGTGTGTGTGTGTGTGTGTGTGTGTGTGTGTGTGTGTTTGCTCTTTTGTTTATCCACGTGCAAGGTGCATGCACAATTGCACATACTATGTATGTTACTACTCACTAAGGGCATGGGACTGTGCCAATTCCTGCCAAAGGGTCATTGTGATAGCTGAAAAGCAGATCATGAACCCCCCCCCATACCTCAGTCTCCAGTCTGTTTCTCTCGGGGGCTTTAGATGTTTCCATTATCGCAGGAAAAACCCGCTCAAATCCCTTAACCTTGTCAAGCAGCAGAGCTAGAAGCCGTCCCCGAGGACGTCTGGCTTCACCACGGAACTCGTGAGGAACATTAAGGAACAAGCAGCTGAGGTCCCTGAAGAAATGTGCCAAATAACAACCAGGAGAGAGAGAGAGGGAGAGAGAGAGAGGGTCTATTAGTGGCCTGGTTCACAGACAAAACTTGGTAAAGTTATAAAGAATATTTCTTTTTGCTCTGGTATAGGGAACATGCCGGTGCCGTTATAGTCGTTATAGTTGATAGTTATCAGCAACGACTTTGATCGATGTCGGGAATGCGTGTCGATACGTTCTAGTCAGAGCTTTCTCCCGAAGTAAGTGGTCTGGCGAACAGCAGTGGTCAGAACAGGTTGTGGTTTGTGTTTACACAGACAGAAGCCTGACAGAAAAGCGATGCCCTTCACATCATGCATTTCATAGCTGGGAGAGAGGATTCATGAATGATTTAATAAGAAGGTGTGGCCCATGAGAGAGACAGTGGTGGACGAAGTACTCGCGTGTGATAATTGTAGTGGAGTAAAAGTACCTCTGAGATGTAGTGGGGTAAAAGTATTGAAAATTTTAGATACTGAAGAAAGTAAAAATACCTCAAAATTGTACGTATAGTACAGCACTTGAGTACATGTACTTAGTTACTTTTCACCACTGGTGAGAGATGTGTCTGTATACTTGCATCATATCTGTGTACTTAAAAGCGGATGTACATATCATACATTGACGTGGATCAACATGCGCTCAACACAGATCCACTGACATAAATGACAGAACTACATGTAAAACCATCAAAGTGATTTCAAATTAGCAACAAGCCACTACTGCTACGAACAAACTCCTGCTGGCACAGTCGTGTCATTATGAATCCCGTCCCCGAGGACTTATTAGAGGTAGACGGAGAAGCAAAAACTTCAGTAATTGGAGCAGTGACTGTGACATCAGCTAAATGCTTTTCTGTTAAACAAGCGTGCATCAATTCCTTCTCCACCAATTGGAGTGAATAAAGAGGCTCCAGATTGTTATGAAACTAAATCAATAATGCAGCACACTGCTGTGTCTTTATTGCATATCTCTGGAGATTCACATTCATAAAACAAAAAAAAATCAAATTACGTGACGGGACTTGTTTGCCTGGGGGTTTTGGTTATTGAAATTAAAAAATATGTCTAACAACAAAGCCCTTTATGTAAATATATCAGTTTATTTATTGCCGCTTGTAAAATTATGATTCATTAAAAACCCCAGATATGGAATTATAAAAAGTGATTGTTATTTGCCAGAACATTGTTAATCACAGCGGTGCATTTAATCACAGCTAGGCTACAGAGTTGGAACCTTTTCATGTAAACTTGATACACTATTATGAAACCGTGATATTAAGCAAGCAAAATTGAATGCTTATCAAAGCCTGAGATCCTTTAATACTACAGAGGTATCTCTACTCGTAACATAACGATGAAAAACCTGCTCTGGCTTTCTTCAGGGGTTTGTAATCCTGCACTGAAACACCCCTTTAAGATCTTGTTACTGCATATTAATAAAAATGTACTTTACTCAGCTTTACTTGGTCAAAATGTTACTCTCAACCACACACATAGAAAAGCCCTCAAGTGCATGGCAGATGGTGTATTTAGTGTGTGTGTGTGTGTGTGTGTGTGTGTGTGTGTGTGTGTGTGTGTGTGTGTGTGTGTGTGTGTGTGTGTGTGTGTGTGTGTGAGAAAGAGTGAGAGCGTGCATGTCTGTCTGTCTGTCTGTCTGTCTGTGTGACGTGTGTGTGTGTGTGTGTGTGTGTGTGTGTGTGTGTGTGTGTGAGAGAGAGCGTGCATGTATGTCTGTCTGTCTGTCTGTCTGTGTGACGCGTGTGTGTGTGTGTGTGTGTGTGTGTGTGTGTGTGTGTGTGTGTGTGTGTGTGTGTGTGTGTGCACATGCGTGCATGCACGCGTGTGTGTGTGTGTGTGTACACTTATTTGTGCACTTGTGTACATTTTTGTGTGTGCATGTTCTGATTTAATGGCAGAGAACCAGTCGACAGAAAATCAGTTTGGAGTGTGAAATCCCTGGCTTAGGCATTCTGAGCAGCTTGGGAAAGTTGCTACACTAATATATGGCATTAAGCTGGAACGGTCACATCGTCCCGCTGTAAACATTATTTATGTTTCATATTTGACTTGCTTCACTGTGACACAGAGATTTGCAAATCATCACATTCGTATAAAAATAATGTATGTTGATGCTTTTTGTTTTCTTTTGAACTATAGCTTACATTGTTGTGTTCACAACATTACATCACAACGTCTCTGTCGGGTAGAAACCTCTCATGTCCAAAACTTACTTTGTTTTCAGGACTCAAATTCAAAAATAGCAAAAGTAGCAGATCAACAAGCTCAAAACGCGTCGCTTGTGGATCTGCTACTCTTGCATTCACTTGCAAAAAATATAAATATGGAGATAAGTAGTGGTGTGAAGTAACTTTGAGGTTATTTTTTACTTTCTTCAGTATTTACTATATATAATACTTTTCTCCAAAAATATTGTACTTTTACTCCACTACAATTATAACCTGACGCTACCAGATCCAAACAGCTTGCTCTAGCTGTCTTGAGGAACCTGGTTACTCAATACCGCCACCTCTGGCAGGGTCAGGTTACTACAATTATATGAAAGCTTTAGTTACTAGTCACTTTGTAGGTTTTTATTATTATTACAAAACACACTAACCACTTCAGCCCTATATATATTTCGGCCATTTGAAAATTAGCAGATCTACAAGCTCGCAATGCGTCGCGATGCCACGCATTGTCAGCATGTAGATCTGCTATTGTTGTGAGCTTGTAGATCGGCTATTTTCAAAATATTTTTGTATACATTTTGAACTTCTGAAATGGGACATTCTGCACAATGAGCAGGCCTACTTTTACTTTTGGTACTTTTAGTATATCTTGAGGCCGATACTTTTGTACTTTAACTTAAGTACATTTTGAATACGAGAATACCTAAGTTAAACATGTGAGTACTTCTTCCATCACTTGAGATAAGACTCGGTTTCTGCCCGACAGCAACGAGAAGTTAACCAGCAATCTGGTTATAACTTACATAACAGTCTGTGTGTGGATTCCTCCGTGGCCCTTAAGGTTTCTAGGGCCCACGCGCCGGTTATGTAAAGAAGGACACGATGACCGTGCATGCATATGTGTGTGTGTGTGTGTGTGTGTGTGTGTGTGTGTGTGTGTGTGAGAGAGAGAGGTGAGCGAGGTTGGCGGCTTGGACAGTTCGCCACCCAGCGGGGACGTTGGCGCTCCGGCTGGGCGGGTAATGATATCAGATGCCACACTCCACAACAACAGGTGCCTTGGCACTGCCGCCTTCTACCTCCACGCTGTGTCAATGACATCAACGCCCGACCCGACGGTTAATTATAGACCAACGATGCCCATGCTCTTCGCTGTTTCCAGCCGCAAGAAAACACGAGACTATAGGGGAGATGTTTTGGTCAAGGCACACAGCCACGGTTGACAGGGGTTGCAGGAGAGAGGAGTCACCGAAATGCACTGACGGACGCGACCTGACTTTGGCTGTCTTTATTAATTAATCGTGTGATTACATTGGCGACACTGCTTTTTTTGAATGTCAAGAAATTGCTTTCATTCTCTTGTTTGACAAAGTGAACCCAGAGAGTTTATTTGCTTATCAACGTACACTAGAGGTTAAAGGAGTAGTTCACCCAAAAAATGACTTATTTTCTATCAATTACACACCCGATGAAGCATTGAATTCATGTTGTTTTTTTTGTTTTCGTCGCATTCCAAAGCCAATAATTTGATTACCGGCGGAAAGATGCTAATGTATCCGGTAGGAGACTCAAAGGAGACCGGAGACTCCGCCGTCATCAAATTATCTCAGGAATGCGACAAAAACCAAACAATCCCCATGAATTCCTTGCTTCATGGGGTGTGTAATTGATAGAAAATAAGATTTATTTTGGGTGAACTACTCCTTTAAAAAAATGGTAGATTTATGGTTACTTTGGCCCCATACAAAACCTTGTTCCAGAAAAAAGAATTCGGCTAAATTGATTATGTTATCATTGTTTGTAACGTACAGTAACTTTCTCAGCATCTGAGCAAGCAATGTACTGTGGGTAAGGAGTAGAGGTTTTGAAAGTCTGCATAATGTACATGCGCGTGTGCGTGTGCGTGCGTGTGCGTGCGTGTGCGTGCGTGCGTGTGTATGTACGTGCATGTTTTGTGTGTGCGCATTCTTGTGCAAGCGTGTGTGTGTGTGTGTGTGTGTGTGTGTGTGTGTGTGTGTGTGTGTGTGTGTGTGTGTGTGTGTGTGTGTGTGTGTGTGTGTGTGTGTGTGTGTGTGTGTGTGTGTGACTGCATGTACAGTATACATGTGGTGATTCCTAAGTCTCTGCAACAAATCACAGTCCAGACCAGGCAGTGCTGATCCATAATTACTCCACATCATCCATTATTAGCCCACGTGCTGAAAGTGAGACATGCCAGCAATTACAGCAGTACCCCTCCAACCGCCCCCCCCAATCCCACACACATACACACACACACTCCACCCCAGATCCAACTGCTCAATCCCCCTCACATACCACACAAAACGAGACTGAACACAGAAAAGCGAGACTGAACATGTAAAGTAAAAAAACAACAACAACAAAAGAATATTTTTCAACGGCTAAAAAGACAAATATCATACATCAGACATACAGTACTTCCATGTCATCAGAGATAAGCAATATATAGTAAAGGAATAATATACACAATAAAATCATGTGTTAATTTATCTCTTTCATTATCTCTGACCCGTAAGGGTCATTTTTATACTCTCTCAAATGAACGCTCTGGATTTTACTGTGTATTTAATTTTCAACCGATCAGAAGTGTAAGAGATTTTGTTTTTGTATTTATTTCCCCCCCATCCTTTATGCACCATAAAGGACACATGATTTTGTTATGTTGCACCTCATATGTTCGGAAGCCTTGTGACTAATTCAGTGGAAGTGCTCAGCTCCGGGGTGGAGATTGGGAGCAGATTTAGGTGCAGCATTTGGATGACCATATGGAACTCTTTGTGGCGCCAAGAGACCATGCAGCTTGGAAACCTGATCACCATCTCCCTGGTGACAGCTGGAGCCTTTACACCATCAGAACATTTGTAGACTTCTAATTTGTCATAACCACCTCCTGTGGCAAAGAAATATGCTACAGAAATTAGGTATTAAGCGAAAGTTTGGGAAACATTTGTTTGGGAGAAATCAAGAAGATGGCGAGCAGAGGGTTAGGGGAGAGTGTGCACGTGTTTTGTGTGTGCAATTGTGTGTGTGTGTGTGTGTGTGTGTGTGTGTGTGTGTGTGTGTGTGTGTGTGTGTGTGTGTGTGTGTGTGTGTGTGTGTGTGTGTGTGCGGGCGTGCGTGCATGTGAGAGTGAGAATCTTCTCCTCTGACTTACATAATTCCCTATCCGTCTTTGCAGAGGAAATGTGGCTGCATTGTTTTAATCCATTAAAAGCAGGAAAGCATCTGTCTCATTTTAGATTTGAGCTAAAAACTAAAAAGCTAAAACAAAAAATAGCAGATATAGCGCATAGCCGCGCGTCACTTTGCACTGTGCAACAAGCTTGTAGATATGCTATATATTTTTAAATCATCATTTCAATCAAATTTTAGAAAAACATTTTTAGAATCGGCCTGAGGTCTTAATGGGTTAACTGATGAGATGCACATTGAAGAACGCGTAAAACCCGTATGGAAAAAATGGGCGTGCATTTACAGTAACGCAACCACGCACACACATTTTTGGCATGTCTACAGAATTCTCGGAATACAGCAGCAGAAAAAAGGCGTACAGTGTCCTCTGGAGGTGTGGGAGGAGCTGCACGCATGGCCCCTCTCCTGTCCGGTCATAATTTCAAGTGTGTGTGTGTGTGTGTGTGTGTGTATGTGTGTATGTACGCCTGCACGTGGAAATTTGTCATGTCAGTGTGCGTTTGCGTGCAACACATCATACCGAGTGCACCGCCTCTGCATGCACCCAGTGGTTGTCAGTCAAGCGCTCTCTCTCCCTCTCTGAGGTCCCCAAAGAGTATTGGTAGGTTCTAGAAGTTGCTTGTCTGTAAATACACCCCCATTAATATTTCATGGAACTGTTTTTTTGTGTTCTTGCCTTTCCATGTTCCTTGTTGTTTCCCCACCATTTGTCTGAACGGGGCCGTGTACTTCATGCTCATCAACCAGAAAATAGCCCCCTCCTCCACCCCGACATCTCTCCAGCCTGTAAAGTGTTTTCCGCCTGAGGGCACAATTCCTTTGTCATTGTCGTACACTGTAAGACCTCGCCGCCATGTGATGTAATTGTTTCATTCGGGAGGTCCGTTACTTTTACAAAAGCAGAAAAACAGAGGAGGGCCTTTATGATCTATGTGACACCGAACCCACTAAATCCACAGCATAGGGCCCTTAAACCATGATTGTTTTGCCAACACATTAATGACTCTAACAAAGGCTCACGGCAACAGAACAGTAATTGCTGGAATACAACTTATCTACCATGGTGGGTCATATTGGCATGGTGGGCCTGTAACGTCACGTCAGCAGTAAATAGAGACTTAAACTTCTCTCCTTGCACTTAGGAGCGCCGTGGGAGATGATTGTAGGCCAAGCATTTTCTACTGGGAAAAAGCCTGAGTGTTTTGTTTTTTTCTCCCTCTCGTTGCCGCACGGTGGTAATGCTCTCTAATGCTGATGGTTGAACTCTCTCTGCAGGCAGTCTGCACTATTCTCAGGTGGGCATTCCTAAGGCACTAGCTGAATTAAGTGGATGTGGCAACGTCACAGCGCACACACATGGCCGCTGTACCGTGACATTACTTGGGTTTTAAGTGTCCCTTAGTGGATTATTGGCAGGCTCTTTCCATGTTTCTGACAAAGCAGAATGCTGGGCTATCAAAACCAGTTGGCCTTACCGGTAGCGGACCAAGGAGAGACAAGATTCCACTGCTGTCGCTTGTCTTCAAGCTGGCACCATTAGGAACACAACAGAGAGAGAGAGAGGGGGGGGGGGGGGGGGGGTCACGAGGGAGGCTTTAGAAATAAATAAATGGAATCAGGCATTAGGATATAGATCCTGTTCAACTTGCGTTTGGCTCTCTGTGTATTTGCTAGAAGATGTTCTATAGATGGGGTTTTCCAGCCATTGGTCCTGTTTTTGTGTGGATTTAGAACAAATTCTGACGGTAACAACAACACAGCTAACGTCAAACGGTGTCAGCTGCCGATCTATGTTTGATATGTGTAACAGAGAGGTCCTCTATTACCACAGAATATTGTAACCCGATTGATAATTTGCACAGCATATTGGCACTTTCGATTTTTAAACAGCGTAATTTGTTTCATATTTGGCACAACTGCCAATCAAATTGACAACTGGCCAATCACAGCGCGTCTTTTCCGGCAACACTATAGAGCTATCTTCCATATTTAACGTTAGTTACAGTACCATCAAAAACGGAAAAAGCACTGTAGAAAACCCATTATCCAGCTACCAGAATCAAGGCCGACATATCTAATATGTACATTACATTTCATTACACAAGGAGAACAGAACAGAGATACAAAAACAGAGGTACAAAACAGGTGGAAACAGGTTAGGAATGGCAAGTTCCATCAATTATGTTGATCAATCAATCAATCAGAATGTATTGTCACTATACCGAGGTACAACGAAAAGTTAGAAATTATGTAACACATGGAACAACCTCTAACCTTCCCTGGACAAAATAATTAGAGGTGCTCCGATCGATCGGCCACCGATTTAAATCGGCCGATTTACACTCCAAATGACTCGATCGGTGATCAGCAATTTACCCGATCCGGAGAAACCAATCTTTTATGATCGAGCTGCACCATTTAAGTGGTATAAAAGTCAATCAGATATATAGTATAATATTGCAGGCCCAGACATGCTCCCCCCCCCCCCCCCCCCCCCCCGCCTCCCCCATCACACAGGAACAGTTTTGACATAGGTTTTGACGTAATTTTGGAATAATGGAATTTTCCCCTTACGCACAAGATCGGTGATCGGGATCAGTCCCAAAAAAACCTGATCGGAGCACCCTTAAAAATAATCATTTCACGAGCATGTGGGCTGAATAGAAGATGCACAGCCAAGGTCCTGGACTGGTTCGACTACACAACTGCAGCCTGCGGTCTCAAAGCCCCCTGCCTCCGTTACCGTTGTGTCAGCACTGAGTTAGTAATAACACACTGGCGGGTTTTGACACTGGCCTTCAAATACACAAAGCTGTCATGTTTGTGGTTTAGCACACAACCAATTTTGTCACTGTGAAGATAGGTTATGTTTCTGCTCCGTTCACATTTTCCATCATACCGTCCATCTGCATCAATTCCATGAAGTACAGATACAGTACATTTTGTTGAACGTTACTTTGGGCCATTGCGCCATATTATCCTCCCGGGTGAGTACCGTACGGGTGAGGGATCGCCACACTTTAACTTTCACTTTCACCAGATGTCTGGATAAATGTTCCCATTTTACCAGTGCAAATGGGGTGCATGGGCCATGAAAACGCATACACACACCTAAGTTAAGATCTGTTTCTTCCTGAAGGTACAGGGACAAATGCAGGCCATTAGACACAATGAAATAACAACAATACGGGACCAATGCTGTTGCACAACATAAAGAGTTTATGTATCTCCAACTCTCCGTAACAAAAAATGGAAGTAGTGCTTTGATTCTTCTGCTGCACTTTAAAAAGCATTTGATGGTTAAGTGAAGTTAAGTAGCATCTGAGAGATTCACTCCCTGATCTCTAAATGAAAACCTCTCGACCAAGCAAAGAAACCATTGAACGTTTTTCTGACAGGTGGAAAGGGGGGGGGGGGGGGGGGGGGGGGTTCTCAATAGCAGCGAGTTACAAAAGTTTAGGGAAAAGGAAAGAGAGTGAAAACAAAATAAATGCCCCGACTTTAAAACAGCTTGCTGTTAGTGCCCAGCTAGCTGGACTGTAACTTGTAGTTACATGTAGTTTAGAGAGAGAGAGAGAGAGAGAGAGAGAGAGAGAGAGAGAGAGAGAGAGAGAGAGAGAGAGAGAGAGAGAGAGAGAGAAGAGAGCTATGGATTTTAATCCATCAGTCGATAAAGGTCAGTGCTCCAAAAGGGCTTTATTCCTCGGCTCCACATCAAAGTGTAAATCCGCTGATTGCCGGCCTTGAATAGGGAGACAACAAGGCTCCATTTGTGGTCCGTTTCTATGGCTCAGTGTGTGTAAGACCCTGCGTGCGCGGGCCCATACTATGGGGGGGGGGGTTCTATCAGGGGCCCCCTAGATCAATGGGCCGCATGACCTTTGCATTGTGCTGCCGGCTCGGCCCGTGATGTCATGCCATCTATCCAGTGCTCCACTTAAAGAGGCGAGGAAAAAAGGAAGGCAAAGTCCCACACCTTCCTCCCACTGAGCCACAGAAAATATAGCATGAAAGATATCAAATGCAAAATGTATCCACCTGAAACAGGATTTATTCCTCCTCACACTCACACCTTCACAGATTAGGCAGCCTTTCGTTCTCGCTATGTAGGTAAAACATGCTACAGTGTCGGCTTATTGTCGCACCGCATCGTCAAAGAGCGTGCATATTTACAGACGTTAACAAAACGTCTTGTTGGCTGATTCAGATGAGCCATCACTTACGGACCGTTGTCCCGCGCTGATCTATGGCTATTGAAATGAAACGTGGTGCAGCGGCAGCAACTCTGGGCCCCGGAGAAAAGAGAAGCCTTCTCATTGTTCCCGAGTGAAAGGTCCTCTTTATGGTGAGAAGAGACGATGGCAGCTGGTAGGTTCTTCCCTCTATAGAAGATAGAGCACTTTCACAGAGTTGTGGAGTGCATTTGAATGGAAATCTAAAGAGGTAGGCGGGACCCATTTGTTTTGCTATGTTTGTGTTTGCTGTCAACATGTCTGTCTGTGTTGTGGGGCAGCCCCTTTTTACAGCACAAAGTGGCTAACCCCCCCACCCCACCCCCCCGTCCACCCCCACTGTCCACCCCCCACCCCCGTCCAACCCCGCATCCCTCCCCTCCAAAAAGAACCCCCAGACATAATCGAGGGGGAGGAAGAACGGCCCCAAAAGAGAGCGCTGGAGCCATCCTTGTGGGCAGCTTTGTCATGGCGACAGATGTTGTAATTGCCAACTGATGGATCACTTGTCAAGGAGGTCATTAGGATTTCGGTGGCCGGACCCGTTGGCGGCGGAGAAAGGGTTAAGAGAATGACTGGGAAAAGGCGGCGCTGCCTCGGAGAGGGGATGGATGGGAGACCAGGTCACATCGCAGCCTATTCACGGCAGTCATGGCGATTAATAATGTGATTGGCCACGCGTTTGGAAGGGACGCTCTCTGTGACTAAAGAGTCTCTCGCAAGTCTCCTGTGAAGTTCTGAGACGAGACACAAACGAAGCGAACTTGCCACGGTATGAGGAGGACTCCACATAGTAATCTCCCTCCTCTGACCCACATCCAGATTATGCAAGATTAAGGGTTTTCACACAACACACAGAACTGCAAGAAACAGATTCGGTAAATGGTGTTCACCGTATGCACACACACACACACACACACACACACTCTCGCTCACATGCACGCACGTGCACACTGTGCCACTGGCGCACGTGCGTACACACACACACACACACACACACACACACACACACACACACACACACACACACACACACACACACACACACACACACACACACACACAGTTCACAAGACACAGGACACAATACCAGTTACAATACAGTATGTTAGAGAATGATTGTTATTTGAACTCAGAGAGTGTATAAATGTATAATTTTGGAACCAAGCACCAGAAAGGAGATGCACCAATAACGGACTTCAATTCTGAGCGTCCCACCCAAATACAAAGGATAGTTTATGTCCCGTCTACAGTCCTACTACGCAAGCCCCCTCTCCAGAGAGAGGAACAGGGCCTCTTAGGAGCCCAGATCCAAGGAGGCGCTATTCTCTGGTGGTACATTGAAGGTCATTTAGGCCTGTGTCCCCTGGTTCCACAGAGTGTCACTCTACACCAAAGTGAATTGTCAGTTTGTTTATACTAGCTGTTGGACTGTGTAAGGCACCCACCCCACACCCCCCCACGCACACACTTCCAAAAGGCTCCCCAGAGGTCAATTAGGACAGACAAGCAGCTTTCCAAACAAAGGGTGCTAGTGGCCCAGAGCAGCCAAGGGAACCACATAATTAACAGTTATAAAGTACTTTACTCTGTTAATTCAATTAGTTAATCCTTTTATCAGTGATGCTTTGTTGAATGGGGGTCATTACAAGGCTCCTCTTCCACTGTCACACGGATCAGGGCTCCTCTTCCAGCGCGCGAGGCTGAGCTGGTGATAATGGCGGTTCAGGAGTCTCGCACATTGGGGAATAAGAGGAGCCTGACCTCAGAAAGGCCGCTCAAAGGCGCTGCATAAACCGCACTACAGCTCCGACGGCATAATGAGGAGAGAAAAAGAGCTGTTAGATGTTAATTTCCCCTCGTTAATGTGCGATTCTCGGTCCGTCTCTTTCAATTTTAGAGTTTCCAACCCGCAGATGACATAAAAAGACGTGTGAGATCAAATGAACGGGGAGGGCATGAAATCATCGGCGAGCCTGCTCTGATCATGGGCTTGACATTTTGAAGTCGGACCATCGTTTTCATGTGGTCCTCCTTCCCTTTGTCCCTTTCAGAACACTACACCCCCACCCCCCGGCCCCCACTATACGACGACTCCCTCTCGCCCCAAAAACCCATATCTGTCTTTGCACTCCAGATATTATTCAAATGAGCCGCAAGCTCGCCGACACATTTACTTTGCAGCGCCACTTGATGTGGCGACAATAACCGAGGCATGTAATCCTGTGTGATGTTCCCGGGCACACCGTCACCTCTTTTCAGGTATAACACCTTTGAACATCAAATCTTAAAAAAAATATATTTTAATAATCAACTTCACCCCACCAACCCTCCGACTTTGGCTGGCAGTGAGCCCCCACCCATACCCCCTGGTACAAGAAGAGACCCTCCAGGGCTTCCGTCTCGCAGTACTTATGCGAGCATTTAGCTCGCACCCAAGGATGGAAGAACGGGGTGTTTCAACTTCAGATCACCACCAGGAATATGCAAAGAAAAATGGCATCAACAAGCTCCATGGGTGACCGCCTCGATCTTCCTTTCCAAATTAAAGTGGTACGCAGTGTCCCGCTGCTTGCTACAAGCCTTAGCGTCACACCCTAACACCATTATAGATGAGGATGCCGAGCTGAGGGTGAATTTGATAGCTATGTAAATATTTTTGGAACACAATTTCTAACACCTCCGCATTTGCTATGGCACGTTTTACTGACACAACCTAAGCAGGGAAATTACTACTGTAAACATGCATTCCTACAGTATGGTAGTACTGCATGGTATATCGTCTATATTTCTGTTTCTCACTTTGTGTCTTTGAATATGAACACCTTCAATTACTCATTCAATTACTCATCATACCCAACGCCACGTTGGGTATGATTTTATCCAGGACACAATGTTCTACGTCTGCATCATATAAAACTGGTCAGGATACTCAAAGAGTTTCAAAAGACGTCTTGGTCTGAACAGATGGCTGATGGTTTACTTGTAAGAGAGGAAAAAAAGCATATCTCTGATTGCAATCACAATCACTCTCAAAAGCGGCAGCGTCATTAAGCGGAGCTGTAAATCATGATGATGTAGATACAAAAAACACCTGTTAGTTACCATGTTCATGTTGCTCTGGACCGCGGCCACATGCATCTTTATGACATGTCAAAATGAGGTCTGTAGACGTGCCATCCCAACACTCTACAATTAGCCGTGGTTAATTAAATGCACTTGCTACAGCACCATTCCCTCCCGTTGTATCCTTGTGTTAAGAAAAAAATCGACAAATCGACAAAAACAATCGACAAAACCAAAACTATTCTATTTCTTGACCACTCTCTCTCTCTCCTTTTACTACAGTGCTGTGTAAATGCACAATCACAAACAGACACATCAAAACATACAGTGGGTTTGCTCTTTCAGTTACTGTATGTCTGTTATATGGGCCTCCATTATTCTAAGGTGTTCTACGAATGTGAATTTTCAACTGCATTAAACTCATATTTCAACTACATTCAACTCTGTACTATACAATCCAGTGTATATGTATATCAAGTGTACTGTACAAGAAAAAAAAATATTTTAAGATCCAATTTGTGGTACAAATACAAAATAAAGCAAATGAATCCATGAGATGAGGGGAATTATCTGATTTATTAAGTGAGCTCTTCTTGACGTGGGAGTCAGACATTTAGTGTAACTATTTATATATATTTTTAAATATATTTTTGGGACTTTTCTGCCTTTACTTGGATAGCACAGTGAAGACTGACAGGATACAGGGAGAGAGACAGGGAGTGACACGCAGCAAAAGTCCACAGGCTCGGGAATCGAACCCACAACTTGCTGTCAGGCTGCATCAGAGCCTATCAGAGCCTATAATATGTGGTACACTGTATGCGTCTTAACCACTAGGCCATCGGTGCCCCTAGTGTAACTATTTGAGGCAGTGTCAAATTTCTTGGCAACAATCTTAACATCAGACTACCAAGGCCCTAAAATGTTCAGCTGTGGTCTGCAAGTTACTTTTCAATCAAAACGTCAAAATCTCCCAATTGAACCAAAATAGAATAAATTAAAAAAATGTAAATTGTCATTATACAATATTATACAACTTTAGTAGGCCATAACCAAGAAGTTTACAAACTCTCCCTAACCATGGAAATGGAAAACAGCTCGGGCCATAATTTTTGTTGGCAGTGTTTGACGGGGATTTGTGCCCAAATGAAAATGCATCTGAAATGAGGAGCCCTCTGAGGCCCCCACAGTGTGCAAAGATGGCATACAGCAAGAGTCTTAAAAAATGTAATTAAACACAGATAAGATTAATACAATCAGGGAGAGATGATTGAAAGATGCTGTTGTCGTGTAGGAGGGTGGTGGGGCCTCCGGGCCCCTGGGCCCCCAGAACGAGGAAGCTAGCTGCGGGGAAGGGAAGGGGGGGCCCCTTCGCACTGGGATTAGCTTAGCCAGGTGGGGGAGCCTTGTGGTTGAAGCATTTAAATTAGCAGTGAGATGACAACCCCCATTAGGAGGGATTAAAGGCCTGCTGGCAGGCAGAAATGCTCTGGCACTGGTAGGGGCATCCGTCACACGGGACCCAAGGCGATGTGGCACAAGTCAGTCACACGGCGGTCGCCTTCTTTTTCTGCTCGTCTCAATCCACTACGTATAGTTGGTGTCGGGCAGAAACCCCCTATCTCCATAATCTAACTTTTTGTGTTTTTTCGTAAATTTAACGCCCTACTTGATCATACTAAAGCGTCACACAAACGCATCAAAAGTAGCAGAACCACATGCTCGAAACGTGGTGCGAAGCGACTCGTTTTGAGTTTGTAGATCTGCTGCTTTTGTTACTTTTGAATTTGAATTCTGAAAAGTAACAGTTTTGCACATATGAGGTTTCCACCCGACAGAGATGATATATACTCTCAGTTAAATTAACACTAAACCCGCGTGGGTTAATTTTTACACACTTTACAGTTAAATGAACACTCATGATTTTTACACTGTACTGGGTGTGATGTAATGCCTACCGATATCAGCTCTGGTTTTCTGTTTGAGGTTACAATGTCGATCACAGTGTATTTTCAGTTCAGGAAGTCGCCGTATTAATGCGTAATTTCATCATTGAACATTAAACTATATTTTCACAAAGTCACACAGAGCAGAAGCTACTTTGTGCTGTTTGCTGCATGGTAGCAGCTTGAGTTGTCATATAGTTGGGCCATGAAATGAAAGTACAGTCCCAGGTTCTATACGTTTTGTTTTGTTGTTATCTTGTCACAGTCCTATTCAGGCCTAGGCTTCAGAGGCGGGGGCCAGCGGGCAGACTGGGCACCGATTGGTTTTACACCAGTGGTTGCCAACCTTTTCTGGATCAGGGCCCACTTGAAAATCCTCAAAGTGTTCGCGGCCCACCCATCTGACCACTTAACACGGCCACCAAATGGCTGCCGTGTTAACTGGTCAGATGGTTGGGTATAGCGTACATTTTCAGAGCATGTTTATTTTAATGATCAATCAATCGATTATTATCAATGGAACTAACATTGTACAGTACACTTTAAGTTTTTAACATTTTTCAAGATTTTAAAGAAAAATCACCATGACATTTATTTGACAAAAGATGTCAACATTAACATTATATTATCATTAAAATCATAGTGTTTTACTCATTATTTGGGGGCCCGCTTGCCATATCCCCATGGCCCACCAGTGGGCCCTGGCCCACAGGTTGGGAATCGCCGTTCTACGCACTCTCCCTTTGAGTTAATTCAAAAAGACAGCGCCCAGGTTCAGGGGCAAAATCCAACAGAGGCCCAATCGCCATGGAGGTCCCCGCAGAGCGTCTGTCTGTCTGTCGGCGGGATTGTGCTAACGTCAAAAAGCTGCGAGAGGAATTACTGGCTTACTGCCGCCTGACAACGGCACTTTTTGTTCCCGGTGCATTCCCAAGTTCTGAAGGCAGAGCAAAACAAAACAAAAACCAGCAATCCGATTAAAACAATCTCCTTGTGTCCTGATTAACATACATTTACATGAGAATGGCCCCGGGTGATTAAACAGCGGTAGGTGAGTCCGGCACTCTATGTGGTGCTCTGGCCCCTCAGAAGGAAGCCCCACAATGCATTGCACCGCACTGCATGCCACGAGCGAGGGCTCTTCCCCGCCCGTCTGCATCCAGCCTGTTTTGGCCTGCGCGGTTCGTCGTAAATGTGTCATCTCTCCCACGGTAGCTTACAAACAAGAACTTTTAAAGCCCACCACCTGCTGGAATGGGGACCGGGATCAGTCTGGGGATGAGAGGGTCATATCTCCGCGCAAACCAACCGATGACAGCTTCCAGATAGGCACAATAATAGCAGAGGGCATAAACCAGAGCCCCAGCTGAAGCCGGAGACCTCGTTCCATTCTGGAAGACCTGCACTCTTGAATCCTAAAGATTTATGATTCGGTATTGCATGGCCTCAGTGACTAACGTTAACGTTATTCAGACATTAGTCCTCTTTTAGTGCAGCGAGGGCTGCAAAGCAAACAGTGACAGGGGCTGTGAGGGTGTTTATAACAGCTTGAGATGGTGGAGAATAGAGGAGGGGAACAAAAAACAAAAAAAAGAGATGATAAAAAAGAAACTGCAGACAGACAACGTCAGATGTCACTGTGGTATTTCTACAAAGCTCCAGAGAGAATCTAGCCTGGAGCCATGGCGGCGTTTGAGACAAATGAAGTGGGAGAGAGCGTGCAGGCTCCTGTGCCAACCTGGGCTTTCTCTCTTTTCCTGCAGTACGCCCAGCTCTCCAGCGGCAACAGGAAATCAAACAATTAGCAGGAGGGAAATGAAAGGTCCTTCTTCGCCCCCTGGCACTTGTAAACACAGTAACAGTGTTTGGAAATTGCTGCCGTCAACATGCAAAGTTCTTTTTCCTGCTGTATTTGGCACAGCGATAACAGTAGCATCGTGGCAAACAAACACGGCAAAACAAAGCTCAGACACAATAGGCTATAAACAACAACAAAGTTGTGCCATTCGAAAGGAGAGCAAAGGCACTGAATGGGGACAATCCGAGTAATCAAATGTTCACATTTGTAAAACATCTTAAATTGCAATTGTTGCAATATCAATGTCAATATAGAACAATTTGTCAATCGCCAAACAAAACATTTCAGAGAACAAAATTGTAATTCATGTGAAGATAGAAATGAAGTTGCACCAAATTGTTAGTAATTCTTATGTTTGTTCATTCAAATGTTTATGCCCAAAACCAATCTCACAAAGTTGCATTTCAACAGTGCAAACAGTCATAACATAACTACAAGAGTTCACGTTGAGTACCACTGATTACCCAGACATACGTATACCTGCAAAGACATATTTATCAGTGTTGGTTCAATGAGTACTACAAAATAGCCAGAGACGCTTTCAAATAAATAAAATAGCACGAAACAAACACGTTTTTCACTTTAGCTGAATCGTGTATCCTGTTTACGCTTAACCAACTGGGTATTGGGGACAACATGCAGTAGCTCTAAAGTGCAGAGAGCGAGAACATGACCGTCCCAATATCCCGGCATAGTTTAACGCGCTCTCTAAGTGGAATTCTCAACTATGGGACCCCTTCACAGCAAGGAGTATATGTGTACATAAAAGAGCAGGCCGAGGTCTGGGACATTGCACTCGGGACCGGGGCATCCCAGTTCACTGTCTAAATGGAGTGGAGAAAACACGGACGTTAATGTAAAAGCAGATAACATGGGACTTGGGTCTTTTCTTTCTGAGATGGAAGTTTCCTGGCTTGTTGTAAAATGACTCGAGAAATATTTAAATGTGTGCATTGACATAAAACGTGTTGTTTTCGGGAATATTTCTTTGTCAATTATTTTGATCCCTTCCGATTAAAAAAAACAACTATATTCAATCATTCCTAAATTCTGCACTCAATAAATAAGCATTATTTATTCATTTATTGCATGTATATAGCTGACTATTGTGGATAAAAATTACCTGCAGAATTTGCTAAGATATAATTATTATTTCATGGAAGAGCAGTGTGATACATGGTATTATTATAGGTTACAAGCTACACTGAATAAAAGAGTCAATCAAAGCTGGAAGGCAACAACACCAGAAACATTAAGGGAAAAAAAGGATTTCAGAATTATTGTATCGAAATAACAAAAAAGCAATTTGACTAAAATGCAAGCTAATGCGTCTTGTCCTGCAATATATCAGCAACTTACCGTAGAGCCGCGTTTACAATGTTTTCATTCATGATCATTATTTTCCTGACAAAATTCTTCCCATATTTTGAAAAATTTTCGCAATGTTTTTAACTTAAAAATAACCTGTAAAGTCCATTAAAAGTATTACACGATATATTATCCTCCTGATCTGAAAGTGATGATACAACATAATTATCATCTTAAAAGGTTATTTCAGATTTTCTAGCAGCCATCTGATCTGAGATTATCATTTTGAAAAAGGACTTTGAGCCCCGAAACAGAACAGAGACATGTATGTGCAGTAATACATTTTCATACTAGGGATAAAAGGGGTTTAGGGCTCATTTACGTGTGAGATAGATTATTGGTCCTATATACACTTGGAAGGATTTGTAGAATATGTGCAAACTGGGTGAAGCTCATGGATATTGCAGCTCATCCGTACCGCATTGAACTCTTATTGAAGGAAGGATTAAAGGAGCCTTCAGAACAGGAAGGCAACAGTATTTCTGATTTATTTAATTATTAAGTAATTTATTTTAATTTAACTAGAATTATTTAAAGTACAATGACTGGTGTTTGGTTGAACAGTTCAAACCGTACGCATAGTCCTGCATAAAGCAGGGACATGTTTTTTTTTTGTATAACCTTTTGATAAGGCAGAATATAATTCAAATCTACCTGAAAATTGTATTACCTGACAATAACAAAAACCTAAGGGCTGTGTTTTGTTGTTCAGTTGGAAAATACAACATAGTATTTGACTTACTTACTTATCAGACTAATACAAATTATAATAATAAAGAAATGATATACTCTGATCTCAAAAAATGAATGTATGCATTATTGTTTTGTAGTTTCATTTGCAGAATGGTGCAGAGATAAATATGAATTGCCACACTTGATGATGTTAAGTTTTTGGCCATATTTGAATATACTGTAAATTGATTCTGTTTCATTTACATAACGCCACAGTATCCCAGCCATTCCCTTTATTCCAATGGCACAATTAATTTCCCTACATCCACACATAAGTCTATTTGCGACTGTGAGTTTGTCTTTCCTTCATGTTCTTGTGAGCATGCCATTTGAGAGTTTGTATATTATCTTTAGAATTCACCCACTTACTGGTCGAAACGTCAAGAGTCACTGGAGTCCAGTGGCTGGCCTGACCCGTCCACATCGTCCCCAGCCTGTCTCTGTGCTCCCAACGTCCCTCTAAGTATTAGCTTTTAGGGCGCCTCCGGGGCGAGAGCCCCCCCCCCCCCTCCCCTGCCTGCATTGATGGAGATGAATGCGCTGGTATTCTACTGCCCTCCAATGGTGACTGCCGCACACTCAGCGCCATTCAACTCTGTGCTGCCTGTCTGCGTGCGGGGCGGTTAGCACACAGCACTGGGGCAGACGGATTGGGGAGCGGGGGGAGATTGACCGGAGCAGGGCCAAAGGAGAAAGGCCTCTACACAGGAAAACTGGTTCAAGCAGATGACGCCATGCAGGAGAGGCATGTAGCGAAAGGCTGCGAACAGATGTAAGGTGGTGTGCATTCATGCTGCATGCGCTGGCCTGCCATTGCCTCCGACTGCATGCACAACTGGTTCTAGGTACTGCATATGGCCATGGTACAGCAAGTAAAACACACAGTAAAATGTTACTTTTACTCTCCACTTATCACTCGTCTCATTACTTCCGCCCTCGAGCGTGCGTGTCCAAACACCCATACACAGGCCGGAGGAATACGCCCCGGCCGGTGCAAGCATTCATTCACACCCAATGCGCACGCAAACATACGAGCAAGCCCACAGACATGCACACACACAGAGCCACATATAGTTCATAGAGATAAATGTAGACAGTGTGCTGAGGCCCAGATGGCTCAGTCACAATGGCAGTGCAGGGCAGCCTTTGATGGGTGTGAGTGATTGATTTCAGGCTTGACTGGCTCTGATAGAGTCACCTCAGGAGGTGCCTGGCAACCACAGGCCCACGCCAGAGCCTTTCGGAGAGGAACAAGATGGGGTTGAAATTCACTGGATGCCCAGCAGCTTCATTCACGTCCCCATAGAAGTCCAAAACACTCTGGGTACTTATAACCACTGGAATTGGATAGATTTTGCCATTGGCTCCAGCTTTCAATGGTAAAGCGGTTTACAGTAGAGTAATTGGCCATTCAATATGTCACAGCGTGTAACTCTCAAGACAAAACACGTCTATTTTCAATGGATTCTTTTCTTCATTATTTAACTTTTGTTTATCCTTTATTCTCGCAAATCCTAAAATGTAACTTCAAAAATAAAGGATATTAATTATTTGCCAGTAGATTAAGAGATAAACAGGCATTTAGCAAATTTGGCAAACTCCTCACATTACAAAGTTTATTTCCATATGGCTTTTTTCACTTTGCTACTTTATGGTCTGCTGAAAGGCTATAATTTGCACGGCATGGAGATATTGAGCGATAGCTGTAATGGAATATGGATGTCAACTTGGGGTGACATTTTCTAGCGCTGCCACTGTGCTGCGAACTGACTCCACTGAGCTTGCCGGTCGGTAGGGCACCATGTTCAACGAGGACACGTTTGCCCCCGAGTCATCTCTGCAACGCACTACACCCTGACACGATTTGACAATCAATTAACCCTCTTTTCACTAAACAAGACCTCTTGATTCCAAATCCCTCGGCTGCCGAACCTCAGTCAGTCCAGAGACGTCATTACCATAGGTTAAACTCCGCTGTCACCTCTGTCACATGTCAACTTCAACGTGCAAGCCATGTTCGCAGCCATCACAAGTGTAAATGGGCTACTATAAAACATTTTTCAGCAGTCATATAACTTGTGTTTTTAATGTTTGCTGTTGTTAGTTTGATTGATTGATTGATTTTCTTAAGGGATCAATCAAAGTATTCAGTTCCATCCATGAACAGTCAACCAACCATTAGCTATTGGTTGCTTTGGAAATCTCTCATGACTATCATTTTAACCACATGAACCTAGCATCCCTATTCTGGGCATGTCGTAATAGGCGAACAATCATCAATTATGACATTGATTCCGCAAAAATCAATGTCCGCAAAAATGTTCAACATTCTGTGAAAATAGAAGATCTACAAGCTCACCATGCGTTATAGATCGGCTGTTCTAGCTATTGATGTACGATAAAGTATATAGGGTTTAAATTGTTAAAAACCTACTCCTAAAATCACAATACAAGCCGATAGATATATGGCAAAGAGATGACTGATAGGATATCCATAGACACAGTGTCTATTTCAGAAGCAATTCACATGTCTAAAGACAAAAGTCTCAATGCTTGTGGCTACGGATTCCCATTAACATACTGTAGAAGGGCTGACTATTCAACTCAATGAGTAATGAGTAAGAAAAAGAAAATGTTCTTTGCAAGTGAAATATCCACTTTAAATTGCAATTATGTTTGCATTTCTAATCACACTGCATAATTGTCCTAACTAAATAAATCACACTTGGCTTCACCATAGCAATAGCATTACCATGCGGTAATAATTACCACGGTGATGGCATTGAAGTGCAGGCAGGTAGAGTTCGACTCATTTGAATAATTAACATCTTGCTCTCTTTTCCCCCCACTAACCTCTATTGCTGCTTATAATTATGAGTTTATTTATGAAAAAATTATGAGGCCTGTACATACCAATTACTTATACACATACTCAAAATATGTAGCATTTATTTAGGAGGCTCTGATGTCATTTTTTTAGAATAAAACTTGAATGTGTCTTTCCTCGTCTTTGATTGCTCGAGGAGTGGGGTTTGTCTAACCATGTCCTCCGGCTATAGTAATGTGTGGAAGGTTTAAAATCGTTAATCGTTTAATTTCATATATAGACAGAAGAGGAGAGAGGTGAGTGAGGCTCTCTGAGACTCGCACGTGCACACTGCAGATTTTATCAATTTCCATTCAGAGACACGTCAACGTAACAGTTAAATAAGCGATAAAACATGGCCTAAAGACGGAGCATTTCAGTAAACAGGAGGCCAAACAGGCCAATCGTCACTGTCAGGCGGAAACCAACGTCCAAAATGGTGACTTTTCAGGAATTAGAAAAAATGTGCTCCAATGGATCCAATGTACCTACTATTTTGTCACAAGCTCTTGCTTTTCATTGGTTTGTTAGTTATAAAACCCACAGACTTATCCACTTTCACTTTAACAAATGTTCAAAAAGAGCACATCTACAAGTTTGTAGCTCGTAGAGCTTATAGATCGGCAATGTTTTGATACTTTTGTGTGACACTGTAGTATGACAAAGTAGGTCGTTAATGTACAAAAAAAAACATCGCAAAAATATCGAGATACAAGGTTTCTGCCCGACAGCAACGATATTTCATCATCAAGTGGAACATTTGTATTAGAAACAGAAGCGGGCTTTACACCAATATTATAATCTAACAGCAATATTAACAAACTGTAGCCTGTGTGTACTATAGAAATACCAGAATGTGTTGCTATCTGCACAGTTCAAATACTAAGCATTTACATTATAGAATAAAAAATGTCATCAATTATCCATGAATCACACACTGCTTATGTAAAACAACAAGAAAACATGCAGTGTCCAAAAAATAAACGTCCAAACCGTATTTTTGGACACAAGGGCCAGCTGTCCTAACCTAGATATGCAAGGAACAGACAGAGGGGCTCGAGGGGGGGGGGGGGGGGTTGTCATCTTAGCTCTTGTACCCCCGGCTCCAAACAGACATATATCTCCTAACTGGAGACAGAGGGGCGGGCAAAGAGGTGAGGGAGAGGGCATGGCAGCGCTGCCCGCCTGGGGAGTTCGGCATGTGCCCTCCTCGGGCCTCCCGTGGTCCCAGGGTCAAAGTAAATAAAGGGGCGATGTGGCCCCGCCCACAGCAGCCCTCCACACACACACCAGCCCCTCTCTCTTCCGCCCTCCATCCCACCACCACCGCCTGCTCGGTAATGGGGACCGTTTTCTGTGTCAAGTCCTCCATGCTCTCCTGTATTAGCCACCAGTAGGCCTATACCCCTGCTTCCACATGCGTCTCCTTCTTCCACACAGTCAAATGCTTTAGTGTGTAAGTGAGTGGACCCTGTAAGGCAGTGGTTCTCAAACTTTTTCATGTCAAGGACCCCCAACTTGACACTTATTACCCCGCGGACCCCCATTTGAAAAGATAAGCCAGGGACCCCAATAAGATAAGATTTTTACGGCTCTCTAGCAGTGATTCTCAAACATTTTAATTTCCAGGACCCTCAGTTTGACATGCATTAGGCTACGGACCCCCATTTAATGGCATTTATACCTCTGGGACCCCAATTCACATTGTAAAACCAATGTTAATTTAACTCTGAGAGTGTACACATTTTTACACTCTCAGAGTTACAGACCCATAAGGGTCCATTTGGTTCCTGTCCATCCTTTAGCTGGGGACCCCCTGGAACCCCCTCAAGTACCCCTGGGGGTCCCCGGACCCCACTTTGAGAACCAATGCTGTAAGGGTCCTCCTTAAACAGTGTAAGCCATTGGTTCTTAAAGTGGGGTCCGGGGACCCCCAGGGGTCCTTGGGGGAGGTACCAGGGGGGTCCCCAGCAAAATTAGTTAATATAGAGTCACAATCAATTTAACCACTTTAACCATAATTATTTTATACTTTGGCTATTCAAAAATAGCAGATCTACAAGCTTGTAGATCCCCCCTGCTATTTTGGGGGTCCTTGACATGAAAACGTTTGAGAACCACTGGTGTAAACGGTGTCTCCTTCATACAGAAATGCTAACACACACACGGCATTTTTAACCTAAAGCCAAAAATAGCTGATCTACAAACTGTGAGATTGTAGATCGGCTATTTTTGGTGCATGACACCGGCGTGCAACTAAGTAAAAATCAGGCATAATTCCAACCTGAAACCTCTAAATGCCCAACCCCAACGAAAATGGTCCTCACAATGTCTATTTGAGAAATAGACTATTTCTCAAATTCTACTATACTTGTGGGGACATTTAGCCCTCACAAGTATAGTAATATAAGTACACACCCACACACACACACACACACACACACACACGCACACACGCACACACGCACACACGCACACACACACGCACACCCCATCACACGCTTGTTGCTGGAAAATGAAATTCAGCCTCACTTAATTTAATTGGCACATGGGCGGGGAATGTAAAAAATCTATGAACCTACTCTGAAGTGAAGGGGAGTGGTGGACAAAAGCGCTCGTGTTCCCCTGCGGATTTGGAAGGTGGCAAGAATTTTACGCACAATAAAAAAAACAATGGGTAGCGGTGGACCTCGCTGCGTCCAGAACAGGAAACACATGATTTGCAGGGTGTGAGTGAGCCAAGCAACTATATAATATCATATTAAATCTCTGTCTAGTCGGAGACTGTTCCGGGGCCTGCCACTCACGCCATGGCTGCGGCCCCCGACAAGCACGACATCCCGCTACAAAAAAAACGCACCTTAAGCTCGTATTCAGAGGTTTAAAAGTTTTGCCACATCTTTCTGCGCAGCTGCCACGTCATCCCAAAACATTGAATGCCTCCCCCAGCCCCCCGCCCCCTCCCAAAAGCCCCTTTCTCATTACCAGTGCCCCCCCTTCACCCGAACGCACCCCCCCCCCCCCTTATACATCAAACATCATTTAACCCTTAACGTTTCAATAAACAATGGTCGAGTCGTTGGGAAGGACAGCATGCGAGCGTCTTTCTCCGGGTTAATGTCAGGGACCCCTCAGACACATGGAGACCGTCTATCCTCCTCCTCCTCCTTCTATCCCTCCATCTCTCTCCCCATCCCTCCCTCCCTCCCTCCTGCTGGAGGAATTCCCAACCCTCTCTGCAGGTAGCCAGCCGGCCGAGACCAGCAGAACATGTGTTTTCCTCTCCTGGTCGGGTCAGAGTGGGGTCGTTCATTCATTCCCAGTGATATAGCGGCCAGGCCTGCGCTCTCGCTGCATGCTTATCATGTGCTCTTGCGCCCTCGCAACAGATGATGAATTCCACTCAGCCGATAGATAGGGAGAGGGAGAAAGAGAGCAAGGGGGCAGAGAGAGAGAAAGAAAGGAAGCGAGAGAGAGAGAGAGAGAGAGAGAGTGAGAGAGAGATGAAGGAAGAGAAATAGAAAGATGGGGGAGACCCCCTGTGAAGAAGCCTGTGCAACTCAATCAGTGACATGTGCGATTTTAAGAGAGGAATTGTATGTTATGCCACTTTTTTTTAAGGCTTTCAAGGGGGAATCATTTGAACTTTGACCAAAGAGTTATGAATTTTCTTTTAAGGCTCGTTGGAACTTTGGGAAAATATCTTCTGGGAGAACAAAACACAGGATATTCATGTTTCAAAGCAAGTTGATGTTTTCAATAATACAGGGTAGACCCGTCTTGTAACCATGCTGTTTTCACAAGTTTGTTTTTGGTCATTCCTTTACATATACCGGGATAATATTGACACAAGGGCTCTGCAGATAACCCAGATTTAACAGCCATTTAACAGCTACCTTTAAAACAATGTGCCCTGTCTTGCTTTTATAAGAAGTTAGGCTGTGTAACTTACAGGAGTTCTTTCATCTTTACTGTAAACTGTTACATGTGTTATTGGTTCATTTGTCCATAAACACTAGATGTCCTGAGCCAACATCCAAGATGGACCCAATCACAGTGTAATTTGACAAATAGCATCAGCTAAGTATTTTTGAAATATATTTTAGTTAGGAGTTTTACAAAGTGCAAGGTAAGTGCCGTTAAAATATGTCAAAAACAACAGGCTGAGTGGACAAGGAAGGAAAGCAATAAGAAAACATGGATATACTACAAAGTAACAAAAGTAATAATAAACCAATTAACTGATTTATTTATTTCTCTGAGATCGCTCTTCTCCATTTACAACATATTGTCTGGAGTATACATGCAATAATGCATAAACAAGCATTATTAGTCCAATAATGATGAGTCCTCCCTGACCAATCTTAAGCTATTGATAGATCACGATCACTGTGTTCAGTGAAAATGCCACATTACACAGGCTGGCTACTTGCGTCTCATCTGTGCCTTTATAAATAAATATATTTGTGCCTTTATAAATATATATATATATATATATGTGTGTGTATGTATGTATGTATATATACAAATGTATATATAAATATATATACACACACACACACACACACACACACACACACACACACACACACACACACACACACACACACACACACATATATATATATTAACATATATATTGTAACAACCCTGCGAAAGACCCGGCCGTAACTTGCTCCTCCAAAGGAGCTAGCTCTCTTGGCGTTGCTTGTTACCTGCCGGTCAGCCGAGCTGGAGGGCGGGGTTCGTAAAAGTACTCAAGTTGAGTACTTTCACTTTTGGTACTTTAAGTAAATCTTTATACCAATACTTTTGTACTTTTATTCAAATACATTTTGAATTCCAGACTTTTAGTTGTAAATATTTCTACATTGAAGTATTGATACTTTTACTTAAGTAAAACATGAGTACTTTTTCCACCTTTGGTGAGTTATGAACAGAACTGACTATGACATTGGCTGGAGGTGGGTAAAGTGGCCAACGTGAAATAAGACACCCGACACAAAAGGCCTCTCGTCACATTGGGCATGAGCTTTGCCCTTGTCCCTCCGCGAAGTAATCCAACTTTATAATCGTCATTGTCAAGTGATAACATCTACAGTATCCCGTACGTTGTCCCATGATTTAGTCGAAGGGTCATGGCGTTTGTGTTGTCGTGGATCTGTTTTGACGTATGCAAAGTGCAAACTGCCAGGGATCCAGCGAGGCAGGTAGCAGAGCAGATGTAATCTCTCACCAGCCTTTCAGAGCATTTGCTGACTATCTGGGTGAGGGCCAGTGACGCATCCAGAACGTCTTTTTATTGGGTAGGCCTGGAGAAGTCATGGTACAGGTTCACTACCCTGGCCTACGGTAGATTCACCACTGGTGAGGGCAACAAGTCTCCAGTCTTTCAGGCATATGTACTTGGCGGGCTTGGGAATGGGCACAATAGTGGACATTTTGAAGCATGCGGGCACCGCGGCCTGTGGGTGCGAGAGGTTGAAGATGTCCGCGAAGACCCCCGCCAGCTGATCTGCACATGCTTAGGAAGCGGCCTGTTATGTCGGCCTCTCCAACAATTAAATGGTCACCATGGCAACGCGTTCCGAGTCAGGTTGGATGCCATTTGGGCACGGCTGGCGATGTCACTGGTGACGTCTACACATCCACTGTCCTTTATAAGGCCTCACGGCATTAATAAAATGTTGTACCTGTAAATCCCAGCAAGCTTGGGATAGCACCACAACCGCCCCTCTTTCAACATGTATTCAACGATTCACTGGATCTACAAGAGTGTCTTGCAAGTATTAGGGTTGTACAAGACTTTCAAGCTGGTGTTTCTTGGACTCGACAATGCTGGGAAAACAACACTATTGCGAATGCTCAAAGATAACAGCCATGGACAACATGAGCCCACGGGCTATCCTACATCAGAGGAGCTGACTATTGCTGGGAGCCATTTTAAAACCTTTGATCTTGGCGGTCATACACAAGCACGAAGACTCTGGAAAGACTACCTCCATGCCATCGACGGTATCGTCTACCTGGTAGATTGTGCTGATCATGCACGGCTAGGAGAGGCTAAAGTTGAACTTGATGCCCTGCTAACAATTGAAGCCACCGTCCCAGTCCTCATCCTGGGGAATAAGATAGATCGTCCAGAAGCCATCAGTGAGCAAAATCTCAGAGCAATGTTTGGCCTGTATACCAACACGACAAGAAAGGCCCACCTGAGGCCAGTGGCGGTCTTTATGTGCAGTGTGTGGAAGAGACAGGGGTATGGTGATGGGTTCAACTGGCTCACCAAACATATTGATGATTAATAGGGTACTGTGGTATTTAACTATTGATGACGTCAGTGTTGTCCAAATATGGAGGGATGGGTAGATGAAGACTATTCTCAAAATTATATACATACATAGTTATTGTAAGTCGCTTTGAATAAAAGCGTCAAGCTTTAAATCTTCAATCCCAACTAGAAGAGGCCCCCCCTAAGTCAGATGTAGTTACAGTTAAACTGCCAGTGGAAGTCCTCATTGAGAAATACTGTATGTGGACATGGGAGCTCGGAAACCCCTCATCCCCAGTGGTGCCAGTGTGACTGTCAAGGGCAGTGCCCTTAGGTTATTTTAACTATAATGTACTTTACTTTTTTGATATGCTCTTTTGTTTCCTTTTCTTTTGTGACAATTAATTCAATTTGAATATTAATAAGGTGGGCATAATAAGCTTTGGCTTCAGCCCAAACCTTTTTGGTCAAAATGATCTTGTAGAAAATATTTTTTATGTTCAACTGTTTGTTTTTCTAAACCATGACCGAAACAAATAAACTAACTAACTAACTACAAATATTAGCTTGAGTCAAATGTATTCCCATGAAAAATATTTTTTGTCTCGCGGGGGGAGGGGGGATACAAACCCATACAAATTATGTCTGTGGCAGCCGTCAAACACAGGCTAAAGTTTTTCTTAACCAATCACATCCCTTATACAGGGCCATGTGAGGGGGTGGGCGAAGGGCATGGCTATCTCTCGCTCCTGCCAGCGTGATCTACTGTCATATCAGAGTGATGACACTAGCGTTGACACCGATTGTAAGAATGGAATGCAGATTTACTCGTTCTACAGTATCTCAATGAGATAGTTCCAATGTTTGGACCGCTTTGCTGCGAGTTCAAAGCGTGTCATAACTCTCTCTCTATGGGTCTGGCTCCTGCCATCTACTGCTCCGCCCATAGTGATTGTGATTGGATGCTTCCCTTCATAGGATAATCATAGTACCGCCCAGAGGGGTGAGGCGAGTGTGTGCTATGCACTATAGAGCAAAATGGTACGCACAGCACCATAACACACTGATTACTGTGAAAACTGAGAAGAATTTGGTTTCTGATTAGAGTTGTTCCAATACTGATACCAGTATCGGAAAAGCTGCCAATACTACCTAAAATACTGGTATCGGTATCGGCGAGTATGCCAGTCTATGCCATTCCGATACCATGTAATTTATCACATGATATATCATTTACAATGATTGATTATTTTGTATTTTGAATGCTTCAGTTGATGTCGCAAGACACATTTACAATAATTGATTATTTTGTATTTTGAATGCTTCAGTTGATGTTGCAAGACAGTTTCATACTCTTACTGTACTATTAACATTATTATTTTACTAACTTGTAGCTGCACTTTAACAATTAATGGATTTTTTATTTATTCCTAGATCAGTGGTTCTCAAACTTTTTAATTTAAAGTACCCCCATAACTCTCAGAGTTACAGTCCTGTGAGGGTCCATTTGGAACCTCCTCAAGGAACCACGGTCCCATGATTCTTTTTCATAAGAAACTGTTATCGGATCGGTACTCAGTATCGAACGACACACAAGTTATGGGTATCGGTATCGGGAAGGGAAAAAATGGTATTGGTACAACTCTGTTTCTGATGTTTGAGTGACAACAATGACAGTCAGGTCAAGTCATTGCAATGCAATGGTTGTGTCCTTCTCTGGTAGACTACTCTGGACGTACGGGTGTATTGGCGTATTCAACACGTACCACTATCTACATGCAACAATAGGTTATATACACAGGATGAATTTATATTCATTTGAACGCATTTCAAAAGAAGCTAAACGTGTATGAATGTTTACTTAATGGGCTGCAGTCAATTAAATAAAATTAACTAGAAAAAGTGCTCCTCAGAGCACAGATCTCCGCCAGGTCAGGTAGGTTATTGTGGGCCAGCAATGTTCGGAATTCGCCAGTCAGGATGGAATATAAAAAATCACACCCAGTGTGAAGTGGGCGGTGTGTGGTCATCACAACATGACTCACTTTAAAAAAAGGATAAATGACTTTTTTCGAATAGCAGTAAGTCCATACTGCTATTCATAGGGCTGCACATGTGTCATGTGTTTCGCTAGCCAATCACAGTCCTGAATTTGCAAAGTCAGCCAATCACATTACAGTTAGTGGTGATGACACTAGCTGTAATGTGATTGGCTGATATGAAAAAAGTATCGATTTGCATTAACAATGGAAGGGTTAGGGGGTACACAATTTTTTTGGTCGGTGTCCAAAACTCACTTATAGGGGGCGGCTACACCGCCCCAAAAATCGGACAGATCCATCTTGATCACTTGACTATAGAGATAATGTGTACTGTTTTGCATGATGTTTGGACAAAATTTGTAGGAGTAATATAAAAAAAGAAACATCGGCCTCCTGGTGGCGCTATAATACGGCAATGTTAAAATGGTGGCGTTTGTTCTTCAACATAGTGCGAATGTGCGTGCAAAGTTCCACCGCAATCGGACGCTGTGTTCATGATTTGCGGCATCTTATGCCTGATTGGCAATGTTAGCCAATCAGGATGGAATATGAAAAATCAAACAGATCCATCTTGATCACATGACTATAGAGATCATGTGTACTAGTGATGAGCGAGCCGACCCGTAACCCGCGGGACCCGCGGCGCGGGTGGGTCGAGTCAGGATTTCAGAGGCAATCCTGACTCGACCGGGGTGGGGTGGCCGATTTTCTTTTTTTCACCGCGGGTCGCGGGGCGGGTTGAGCCATATATTTATATATGGGTTCGCGGGGCGGGTTGAGGCGGGTTGGGTTCCGTGGCGGGGCGGGTCATGAAAAAACCCGACCCGCACATCACTAATGTGTACCGATTTCAGTGAAATTTGGATAAAAAGTGAAGGCTTAACCTAAAAAAAAGGTTTTACATAAGTCGGCCTCCTGGTGGCGCTATAAAAGGCTAATGTGAAAAATGCAGGGCAGATGTTTTTCCTTGGCCTCTAGGGAGTATGTGTGCAAAGTTTCACGCAGATCGGTGCTGTGATAGTTAAAAACGCCTTGGCCTTTTATAGCGCCACCATGAGGCTGATTTGAAATTTTTCAAGTGGCATTTCTTCCTCGGCCTAGTGGGAACGTGCGTTCATGATTTGAGGCATTTAGTTCAAAACGGACCAATCCTGCAAACTTTGGAAGCCAACCTTAGCCAATCAAGATGGAATATGGAAAATCAGACCAATCAGTGTTGATCACATGACTATAGAGATACTGTGTACCGATTTGTGTGATGTTTGGATAAAATCTGTAGGAGTGCTGTAAAAAAATATGTTTTCCACAAATCGGCCTCCTGGTGGCGCTATAACAGGCCCATGTGAAAAATTTGGGGCAGAGGTTCTGAATTGGCATCCAGGGAGTGTGTGTGCACAGTGTTGCTGTAATCCACCCAAAGGTGCGGGAGATTAGCTGTTCACAGACGGACACACACACACACACACACACACACACACACACACACACACACACACACACACACACACACACACACACACACACACACACACACACACACACACACACACACACACACACACACACACACACACACACACACACACACACACACACACACACACACGGACAGACAGGGGGTAAAACATACTCTCTCGCCATGCCTTTCGGCCTGGCGGAGACAACAAACACAAAATGAAATAGAAATATAGCTAGAAAAATGTGCTCCTCAGAGCTCAGGTCTCCGCCAGGCCAGGTAGCTTATTGTGGTCCTGCAAAGTTTGTCATAGATGGAAATGGGCGTGGCTTATTTGAGAAGTTAATAATAATAATCCAAGGGGGAAATTATTGTGATTCAAGAGACACTGTATAAGTCTAAATGGAAATCTACCTGTTATAGTGCCACCATGAGGCATGAGGTCTTCCATGGCCTATGGGAATGTGCATGCAACGTTTCACAGCAATCAGACGATGATTTGAGGCATTTTATTCAAAACGTGCCACTCCTGAAAACTTTGGAAGCCAATCTTAGCCAATCAGGATGGTATATGAAAAATCAGATAGATTTTAGAGATAATGTGTATCGATTTGCGTGATGTTCGGACAAAATCTGTAGGAGAAATATAAACAAAATCTTTTGTGTACATATATCTGTCTAATGATTTGGGGGAAAAAATAGTGGATATTTTAATTGGCATACTGGCAGTGTGTGTGCTAGGTTTCCCAACGATCGGTCCAGCGGTGCTTGTAGAATGTTGTCCAAAACGAGGCCCTACTGCAAACTTTGGAATCAGGATGGAATATGAAAAATTGGACAGATCAAAATCTGTTGGAGTAATATCAAAATGGCCATAGGTTTTTACTTGGCCTCCAGGGAGTGTGTTTGCACAGTTTCATGCTGATCGGTCCAACGGTGCCGGAGATTAGCTCCTCACAGACGGACCAACACACACACGCGGACACACACAGACGGACAGGGGCGAAAACATAGTCTCAGCCACACATTCGGACAATAATGGTCTCACTCGTATGTTTCCATATGACTCTTACACACTTTTTCCAATTCAGTCACCATGCGTGAATTCAAAATGATAAAACCTTAACTCTTAAAAATTACAAAGCTTACACTACTATGTAAAATTATAATAAAGCAAGTAACGATTTAATCAAAGCAGAGTTAACATGCTTCCTGACAAAAACTGACTGAGACCTTGGCTTCTTAAACCACTTGAACCCTAGCATCCCAATTCTGGGGGGAACATTTGCCAAAAAAATAGAGCAGTAGATAAGCGATTTTTGGCAAAGAGATTTGGAGAGCATGTCCAGTTTACTAAGTATAGAAGGTTTAAGAGCAGGCCTGAGCGGATGGAGGATTAGAGGATAGAATACTTTTCGCTCCTCATATTGATACGATGTTCTGTATGCAGCAGCCTCCCATCATCCCTGTGGTCTGTGAATATTCAAGTGGCGGCCAGTTGGGCGGCAGTATGACCGCCTACATGGACGATGTTCAGTTCGTTATAGAAGGGCAAAATCTTTCTTTCTCCTTTATTTATTCAAGGAAGCCCATTGAGAGCAAGCTCTCTTTTTCAAGGACGCCCTGATAACATAGCATATAAAACACATACATAATGAAAAACATGGGAGTATAGTAGCCTATACTGGCCCCAGAGTTCAGTCTATCTAGTACATTATCAACCATAAGACACTCTGCCCCCATGGTCCAAGGAAAGAAAGTGATGCCATATAAACCAAAGCCATGCAAGCTTCCATTAACTGTTCCCATAATGGCATGAGTCAAGATAGAAGAAAAAAAAACAAGAACAAAAAAGAAAGAAAAGTTAAAAAAGCTTTGCTGTGACAGTCTGTACTTAGTGTTTATCAGGTGCCACAGTGGCCATGACCACTGCACTGAGTAAGAATCCCCGCAGGAGGCATCCTCTTGGCCTTACCACCAGCATGTGGGCACCGGCGGGAACCGAGAAGGCGAGACGACAGATTAAGGAGGCAAGAAGCCTCATCTGTGTGCCTTCCTCACCTTCAGCACAGCATCCAACAAAGAGCTGCTCCCCCATTTTTCCTTATTACCGTACGAACAAAAGAGAAAAAGGGGAGAAAAAAACAGTAGAAAGAAGTACTAATGGACGGAAATGTCTCACTCTCCTAAAAAGCTGGTGGCGGTGGTTGGTGGGCGGGGATACACTCGGCAGATCTGTTCTTCCGTGTCTCACTTTTGGGGGATTATATCGGGTCAGCGACGCGACGTCTTTCAAGGAATGGATTTAGGGGCCATCTTTGTGAGACTAGCTGAAATGTGAGATAATGGGTGGGGGTGGGGGTAGGGGGCTGAAAAGAGGCCGTTGGAGTGGGTTGTTAAAGAGCATAACAGTGCCTTTAGGGGTATACACTGTGTATCCTGGGCATCACACTGGGAAAAGTATATTTCAGCTTAATAGCAGGAGTCTGATTGAGCATGACTATGATTGCAGTAAGTTGCTCTTTCTTTTCTCTCCTCCCTTCCTCCTCCTCCTCGTTTCCCTTCATCCCTCCCCTTTCATCTCCTCTCCCTCCTCAACCCCTAAAGTAACGCAATTAGACAAGTATTTTCACCACCATCATCACCTGGTTTAAGTATGTGCTGTTACATAATTACGACAAATAGCAAAAAAAAATGGATCCACAAGCTCACAATGCATCACTGTGTGACGCGTTGTGAGCTTGTAGATCTACTCTTTTCGCTATTTGTTACCTTTACACATTTTTGTGTTTCGTAAATAAATGAAAAACACCTTAACGGGACACATTTTCACATTTGCTTTGTCTTTATAGCTGCTACTAACATCTAGAAAAGGGCACTCCTCAGAATGCATACCTGGCTGGGTTGCCTATAAATGGTAAATGGTGCATTTATATAGCGCTTCTATCCGAAGCGCTTTACATTGATTGTGCCATTAACCCATTCACACACACATTCATACACCGATGGCGGAGGAAACCATGCAAGGCACCAACCTGCTCATCGGGAGCAATTAGGGGTTCAGCGTCTTGCTCAAGGACACTTCGACACTAACTCTAGGGGAGCGCCCCAGCCCGGGATCAAACTGGGAACCTTGCGGTTTTCCAGTTCACACTACCCGGCCACTCTACCCCTGAGCCACTGCCTGCCCAGTTTGGGACATACTAATAAACTTGAGCTTGACCTATACAGGGCCATAAGGCTGTAAGTCGTGGGTTGCAGCCGTCAGAACACAAGGAAGCTTGTATTGGGAGGAAATAGCATGTGTACGCCCTATGGGGCAACTATTCAAATTTGTGGGCGGCCCCAATGGTCAGAAGTGGCAGTGCTTTTGGAGGCTCTATAGAGGCCCCATAACATGCGTTTCCAATTTGCGGTTGATTGGATATTGTGTTCTTTGTAGGACATAGGCCCTGCCCACTAATGTTTAAAGCCAATGTTTGACACTCAATGTCCAATGACTCATGAGATCATTGGTGAAAGAAAAAATATGTTTCTACAACAGTTACATTTGCAGTGTTTGTGGCTCACCTAATGTGAAATTCGGCTCCGTGAGGCCCCTCAATGTATAATTTGCATTTCGGGTCGATCGGACGCTGATGATTTTTTGCATTTTATGTCAAATTGGCCACTCCCCATAGATGGACGAAAGGAACGGTAACGTCACCCATTGGTTTCTAGCACAGACCCGTTTTGAAGTCAAATTCACCATCTTGTAATTTCCGGTCCAGAAAAGCAACTGGAAACGCATGCTATTGGCTGAAAGGATAGCGAGGGCGGGTCTTCACTCAGTCGAGCCAGTAGAAGCCCTAGAAGTATAGCCTACTACTTTATCAGAATTGTTTTAATTAATGGCACAATCATTTACAAGAACGCATATGATAGTAAATGAAAGAAAACTTTAAACTAGTGACTGAAAGCATAAAGTATTTATGACAATAATTACTAAGGTAATAAAATCAAGTGTAAAGTCTGGTCAAATTCCCATTGTAATTAATGGCATGGTAATTTTTCTGCAGTCAGCAAAATGGAATAGCGACATCCTCTAAGCCACCAGCTCAGTGGCCTTGAGGTTAGAGTGTCCGCCTTGAGACTGGGAGGTCGGGGTTCGATCCCTGGCCGGATCATACCAAATACTCAGAAAAATGCGACCCAATGCCTCCCTGCTGGGCACTAAGTGGTAAGTCCCTGCGACATACTAGCGTCATGTGGGGGGTGTACTTGTACATCAAGCTGCCTCACTACAGAAACAGGAGATAGGCTCGTGCCCTATGCTTCTCATGCGTTGGCAAGGCTTACTTACTTTCTAGGCAATTAATGTGAACTGCAGCCCCCAAAAACTTCCAACCAATTACCCTCAAGTGGAATGGAATATGACAAATCTGAATGATACATGATCTTTATCGTATATCACGTGACTCCAGGGATAATGTGTACCGATTTGCACAAAAACTAATTTCACCCAATTTAACCCTTTATGCCTGTAACCTGTGATGTGACAATTAAGTTGATTCTGATTTGTGTGAAGTTAGGACAAGATTGGTATAGGAGTAGAAGCAAAACAATAGAAAATCGAGTTCGGTGGAAATGGGCATGGCCTATACAGAGTTGCGTTATGAAACAACAGACAAGTAACTGTTCTATCTGATGTATACAGTGGGTGCGTTCGAAAATACAGCACCGAGTGCACTGGCCAATACAAACTAATAGGCGAGTGTGCTCCGGTGCGTAATTTCCGAACGCACCCAGTATGTGTGCCTTCTGCTTCTTGCACATTTGACATTGATGCTAAAGATAGAAGGCAACACAATATTTTATGCCTCTGCTTTTTCATATTTTTGACACTGCTATTTGTATGCGTCTTTTAGACAAGACCCTAACTTTTATTTCTATCGCATCTAGTATTATTATTGTAACTGCTCCTAAACTGTATTCTTCTGAGGCAGAATAGGCCACGCTCCAACTCCTCACAGGGGTTTTTATTTACCCAAGCAAGACACCGTGAAAAACTGTAATTGAAATTACATCATATTTTTAACCACCATGAATTACAAACATCACGTCCCATGATGGTAGCCATTTGCTGTCATCTTTTAAGCATCCATGAATCGTCCATATCATATGGAAATGTCCATGTTCAAGTTGCATAATCACACACATACTGTACACAAACGACAATAACAATCATTGTACAGACAAACAAAATAATCAGTCACATACCTTGTGCGCCTTCTTGCCCATAATATTCAGGAGTTGTTACTGTTCTTTTTATCTTTTTATCTGTATTTATCTTATTGTATAGCGCCTCTTCTGATGTAGAAAGACCTCCTATCATCTCTGAAACTCAGTTTGTTCTGCCCTGCACCTAGCTCAAACCCAACAACAGGTGAACTCAATGCTACTGATTAGTGTCACCTGATATATGCCCATTCAACAGACCACATAATGAGCTGAACAGCAGATGGCACTATATTATACAAACAATACAGTATGTTACCCAAACTAAAACATATTCACAATTTACACATTACGAAAAATAAACAATACAATAAAATACAACAAAATTATCCTTGTTTTATTGTTTCTATTCTTACTTATTACTATTACCTTGTTGCTGTGGTGTTTTCATATGTTACCACAGTTCTGCAGAACAAGTCCCACCAATAGTGGGTGCTTATACTTGTATAAGTAAGTAATAAATAAAACCCTTCTCCTCTTCTTGATCCCAGTAATCCAGAAAATGTTTTTTTATTGTGCAATCTACTGTATGTTTCAAGAGTTCTAGGTCAAAATGTAAAGCGGCCCGTTATAGCACCACCATGAGGCCGATTTGAAAGATTTGGGGTGGAGTGTCTTCCTTGGCCTAGTGAGACTGTGCACGCAAAGCTTGACGCACGAACACACGCACGTGCACACACACACACACACACACACACACACACACACACACACACACACACACAGGGGCAAAAAAACGTAATCTCTGCATAGGACTGGCAGAGGTATATTCCTAACTGTATGAGCTTGAATGTTTCTGCTGTTGTCTTTAATTCCCAGACTCTCTCTAATAGTTCTAATAGCCTTACAGTTCAGAAGACCGATGACACAACTGCAGGGGACGACCTGCCTAATGCCATTAGAAGAGAAGACAATCAGTTGTTCATGAGCTATTCAAGTAACCCCCCACTTGCCAACGACGGCAAATAAAGAAGCAATGCAGTATGTCCAACTGCCTGGACAGTAAAAGAGAAGTGGAGAAACAAGAAGAATTGAAGTTGGTGGGGGGGGGGGGGGGGGGGGGGTGCAGGGACCATTTAGCTGATAAGGCAGGGAAGGCCCTTCAGGTGTCTCCTGCTCCACTGCTGTGTAAATGAGCTCCAATTAAACAGGCGGCCCCTGGCTCCGGGTCCCCCCACAGCCCTCCCTCAGCCTCCCTCGGCCCCTCGCTGCTCGCCGTAAGGCCCCACCCCACGGTTCCTACAGCTGCTCACTCACTCCCACTCTCCGTTTTTCACTCACACTGCGTGACCCGCAGGCCTGCTTAACTCTGGGTGTGTGTATGTGTGTGTGCCTGTGTATGTGTGTGTGTTGTACGCATTTCTGCGTTTCTGTGTGTGTGTGTGTGTGTGTGTGTGTGTGTGTGTGTGTGTGTGTGTGTGTTAACCCTGCAGCAATTCAGCTTACTGTCAACTCAGTAGATAAGTGACAGCGTGGTGGAAATGCTGCATCCCCGAGCCGGGTTGATTTGTGTGCATATTCCAGTAATTGCTCTGAACTTCATTTCTCAGTCAAATTCTAGACATGGATTTAAAACTAGTAGTAATAATAATAATAATAATAATAATAATTCTCACCAGGCCATTGCATTTTCGGCAGAACCTCACAACATCCCTAGCCACAGACGGCACCACAGAGCGCATTAGAACCTTTCCAGAATGCGGCAGAAAGCACACCATTAACAGTTTGCAAACATCGTCGGATACCTCAGAAGGCCTTTGCCTTCTGCACCAGTGGGGTTCCGGGAGCAGCGGGTGATTTGGCCAATTAGACGAGGCGGTGATTTAGGTGGCCAGATTGGGAGAGCCACCATTGGCTGCCGGCCAGGACACCGGGGTTACCACCCCTGATCCTCGCCGAGCCGTGCCATGGGTTCTTTAATGACCACGGCGAGGAGAGAGAGGGGGTAAACATTTGGTGACCAGTATACCATGCTAATTTGGAAAGATATCGAGCTTCTCAAGCTATTGTTTATAATTCAAAGAGAGAACTGTGCAATGTGCACAGTCTAAAACAGTAGGCTTTATTTTAGTTTCATGTTTTGCTTTGCAAATGGCAGTTATACAGAAGGTTAATTTCTCTGCAGTCTGAAGTATGAATGTGTGACAAAGCTTCAAGAAATATGACATATTTTAATTTTGGTTTTATTCTAAAAAGCCCCAAATTCAGTATTTTTGCTGCGTAAGAAAGGGTGCCAGGGTTTACAATGGATGGGTCAGGGCTCATGTCAGAATAGAGCTGGTGTGTAATGGATTGCTCGTTGCCTCCTACGAGGAAAGCAGTATTACCTGCTCCTGTCGTAGAATACAGACCCTGTCAGCAGCACCTCGTGCATAATACATACCTGACATTATGCTGTACCGTTACCTGCCACACGTAACCAGTCACACTGTAAAAGGTGTTTGTCTGCTCCCCTACCAATTCAAATGCTAGATATTAAACATTAATGGCCGTGATTAAGATACTTTAAAAGCCTTTAAATGGTATATTTAAATATTAAGTCACATGTAATTAAGCAGGGAGAGATATTCATCCCCGTCGTTAGGGCAATTATAACAATTTCCATCAAGGGATTTCTCAGCTTGACTTTTGTTCCTGAGCAATAGTGATTAACATTTCGGTTAATTGAAGTCATTTCCAGAGACTTGTACTTCTTATTCCCTGGCCTTTTTGAAAAAGAGGGAGTCGGTGGAGTACAATGGCCATATAGGGGCCTGGCGTAGACGCTGAACAGCGAGATTATTATTATTGTTATTATCATCATTTTCTCTCGGATGCTTCCTGCGAACATATTTAATTGTGTCTTCTAGATTGGCCCCCAGCAGGTGGCTAAAGAGGTCACTGTCCCCAGTGGGAGAGGTGGACCAGGGGAGGTGGGGACACGGTGGGAAATGAGCACTCAGGTCAGCAGGCACTTTCTCAAGTCACTTCAAAAAAAGTCTCTTGTGTGATTGTCCACCATTGGGGCTGATGGTGGCCTTATTAGAACCCACCACCACAAACGTTTAACTCATTATTATTAGAACAAATCTATTTAAAGCATTGTGTATAAAAATAAATAATAATTAAAACAACCAAATTAATTTTGTTTTGACAGCCCGTAATGGGCAAAATAGCTTCATTTCGAGGAGGGACTTTCTCACACATTGTGTGCCGCACCTCACGGTGAAGTCGAGTATAACGTTTCCACATCTCATGCGAATGTCGTGTCGATAATGCCCCTTGGCTCATGTGGTATTCATAACTGCCAATGCCGTGATGAACTTTTAATGGTGATGTGGTTGAGTAAACAGTGTAATGTGAAGAAAAAGTAACTAAAGCTGACATTGTCAGTCAAGCTGATGAAGTGTTGGTCTCGTCTGGGATCCTCGCGGGTTTGAGGGCTGCGCAGGGCATGCTGGGTTGTAAGTCCAATGGAATTACATCTGATGTGTTCAAGGGACACCCCCCACCCCCCTTTGGTGTGATCCGAGCGTCAACATTTACATTACAATATAAAAGTAAATCCATGTGAAAGTTACACAACACAAAGCACGCATCGGGCAAACCCCCGTTCCTGACATGAACATATCTCGATATTGGCTAATTACTCTCGTAAAGAGGGCCTTCAAACAGGGGGCCCCGCAGAAAACACGCACAAAACAAGACATAAATGTCTCCCAGCACTCGCACCAGTACATCTCCATTTCCAAATCTGTCTCAGTGTAAGTAATATGCTCACATACTGTCATGAGTGACATGGGCCTCTTTCGCTGCAGCGCCATGACCCGTTTTAAAGATCTGACGCCAGCCCACGAGCACGAAACCCAGCAGTTGTCCTCTCCCTGAATGTTATTACAGAGGGAAGGCAAGGTCAGATTGCAGAGATGATGATACATGGGAAGCACTTTTGAAAGAAGCAAGTTCTTCTCTTTTTTTTGTGCCGCTACGTCGCATATTGACCTTGGCATTTCTGACAATAGCATCCATCACGCACATGAAACCTTTCCAACAGGCAACGCCGGTACGCCGCGTGGCCAAGTGAATCGGATTAAGGAATAACACCAGTAGATGGATGCCTGACGTCAACGCGGCAGTGGGATCAACCTCCCGGTTCCTCTCATGCGTTCCACTTCCTCCACCCCCACCGCCTCCCCACCCCATCACCATCACACCCCCCGCCTCCACTGCCTGACTGAATGGCTCATGTTTCTCTTGCTTTGACACGAATGATGAACTGCTGTGGGATTATTTGTGTTCTTGATCGATACAGCCGTATCGTGACGGTAAGTAATGCAGCGGAGCATTGCGAGTGCATCGATTGAATAATCTGCCAGCCGCATTAATGGAGTGTCCATCACAGACTGGCAGAGGTCCAGTGTGAGAGTGAAACTTAAGTACCTCCTAGCTTTTATAAAAGCAGGTTGTATTTACTGAATATGCAGTATCATTGGTCATTGGTTATTGTAAGGGCAACAGTATCCCAATATTATAAACAATTATGTGCATGTGCGCACACGCACACGCACACGCACACACACACACACACACACACACACACACACACACACACACACACGTTATTATAATATAACGCACATGCCTGATAAAAGTACCCAAGTTCTGTGTTCATTGACCTATAATGGTCCAAGTTCATTGGACCCATATACTGTAGGTCCAATGTAGAACCCTTTTCATGTACTGTAAAACCATTGTTATCAAAGGTTCTGTGCGCATGGCCTACTGTAACTCAACCTCTTAGTACTTTAGATAAAAGCGCACCTGGACCTAGACAAGTCTTCTAGCTTGCCAAAATAAATTACCCCCCACTGTTTTACTGTTAATATGATTTTACTGCTCCTAGTATTGATGATTTCTATTGTCTGTCTTTATGTATATGTCTTGATGAAGTAAATACATAGGAGCCCAATGTGTAATCCTTTTAGCATTATAGTATAACTGTACCTCTGTACTTTTTGCAAACTGTTAATAAAGTGTTCAATCAATCAATCAATCAAAACGATACAATAGAAGAGAAGAGAAGATAAAAACTGCCGAAATCATTAATTTTGCAGGGATTCCATTGTATAAACTGGTATACAATATATGATTCCCTATTAAGGTTAATTGAAGCCAGTACAATGTGACCACTTTAATAATATAGGTACAGTAACAGCTGCGACACTCATCTTGCATCATCATTTTAGACATGAGAGCAACGTAGACCACATATGTTTTAATGCATACATCGCACACCACTTTCCCCATTCATTTGACTATGTTGTCTCTGAAACACTACAATTCCAAACGACAATACATGCAAAACAATAGCACCAAAAATCAATGGCGGTCAACTGAAAAGGACAGCATTTTTAAAAGGCAGCCTTTTTTTCCCCCAAAGTAATTTTCAATGATTATTTCTGCATTAATTCATTTCATTGTAAAATAAATACTTATTTACAGTACATCTTATCTTCAAGAAAGCTCCCCCGCAATCACCTCACTTGAGTGTAATGAGAAGCGTGTTTAGACATTACAATTTAATGTTAAGAGTTTCATAGAGAAATATACACTCCAGCACCATCAAAGCTTTGTGCAGGGTGCCAGCATTGGAAAAAGACATTAACACTGCACCGGAAAACCATCAGTGTTATTTTAACTCGGAGAGTATAAAAATGGTCAAATGTACACAAACAGGCTTAAATTAACACTGAGGATTTTTTTTTTACAGTGAGTGCATGTGTGGTGGTGTTTTGTGTGCCTATAAATGTCTGTCTGTCTGTGTGTGTGTGTGTGTGTGTGTGTGTGTGTGTGTGTGTGTGTGTGTGTGTGTGTGTGTGTGTGTGTGTGTGTGTGTGTGTGTGTGTGTGTGTGTGTGTGTGTGTGTGTGTGCGAGCACGAGCGTGCGTGCAATTATACGTGCATACGCACGCATGTGTCTGTGCCTCTGTATGTACACACATGTGTGTGTCTCTCTGTGTGTGTGTGTGTGTGTGTGTGTGTGTGTGTGTGTGTGTGTGTGTGTGTGTGTGTGTGTGTGTGTGTGTGTGTGTGTGTGTGGCTTTAAGAGTGTGTGTATGTGTGGGTGTGTGTGTGCGCTCTCAAGTACTCAGCTGGGAGCATCCAGTCAGTGACCCCTGTCTTTCCAACTGTGTGGAGAGGACTCTTCAGTGTGTACGTGTGGGTGTTTGCATGCACGCATGTGTGCGAGTGTGTACGAGAGGGAGAGAGCGGGAGAGAGAGACACACACACACACACACACACACACACACACACACACACACACACACACACACACACACACACACACACACACACACACACACACACACACACACACACACACACACACACACACACACACAGAGAGAGAGAGAATGTATAACACAAAGAACAGACGAGCATTGTGGCAGGCCTAGCTTACTCTGCCGCAAGACCAGCCTGCAACTCCAAGCATGTTGGACTCACTCACCAAGGGGAAACCCTGGCCTGAACCACACTGGCTTTTGCACTTCACGCACGCACGCGCGCAAGCACACGTGCGCACACACACCTTTGTATTGCCATACTTGTGAGGACATCAACATTTTAGCATGCCGATTTCAATGCCATTTTTAACCCGAAAGCCGAAGTATACATCAGGCATAACTCCAACCCTAAAACCTAATCTCTATATACCTAATCCTAACCGTCTTTTCCAAATTTTCACTAAAAATCTTTTTTTAACCATAAAACAAACCGTCCTCTTTTGAGGACCAGAAAATGGTTGATTTCTCAAATTCTTCTATACTTGTGGAGACATTTGGCCCTTACAAGTATAGTAATACAAGTATGCACGCACGCACGCACGCACGCACGCACGCACGCGGCTCAAAGCTGTAGCCTGTCAGTATTGGTGTGGCCGGCCCCAGGTCAGCACACAGTGCAGAGCCATGGGGAACCTGCACGCTCATTGCAAGAACAGCACTGCTCCTGCTTGAACACTTATTATTTCTGTCTCTCCTTCGCCTTGCTGTTTTACATTACGTATACTGCTATATAAAGATTCACATTTGAAATGTTGGAAATACAACTTTAGATTTGTATTATTTAAAACAAAGAATGATATTTTCCAGACATTATATGCTGTGTATGGTAAATAGCAACAAACTAGTACAAATTGTGATATTAATATTAATTATATTATTAATCTTGCGACACATAATATTACATAAATACGAATATTAGAAAGTAGAAAGTAGTAGAAAGAGTAATATTCATTCTTTTATGTTTCTAAAATAAATAGAAAATGTTACATTCCTAAAATAATTGGTATAAATGCAAATTACATGAAAGAATGCTGAATTTAAGTGATGTTATGATAGGAGGAGCTATCCGTTGTTTGCCGTACAAATTTGATTTGGGCTTAAATATTAAATATTAAATGTTAATTGACTAAGAAGAAGTGTTATATTACTTTTAACGAAGATAGGTACTGGTCGACAATTACAACACATTGGACACTGAATCACTTCATAGTAAGAGCTAGTCCACGTCCGCAAATAAATGTATTTATAATAACAATAATAATAACAATATGAAAACGTCTCATATTGATGTTTGAAAATAAACCTTTAATACCCCACCAAGGACAATAAACCTGAAATGAATCACAGTACAAATATATATATATATATATATATATATATATATATATATATATATATAATATATATATACACATACACATAGAGAGAGAAAAAAAAGAAATGTCATTAATAAAGCCATTTTGGTTTGTCCATAATCATGCTGGATAATTTTCCAAAGCCCCATTGTGAAAAATAATATTTCCACAGTTTTTTCCTTTTATCAGTCTCAGCATGACGGTGTTTTCAACAATCAAGTTTTACGGTCACACATGCTGGAAGCTGTGTCCACAGGGACCCTCTGGAGAGAGAGGTGAGTCAAGTCCCAGGTGCATGCAAAGCTCTCTCTATGCTATTACCACCACACCGCCATGCCGTATAAGCCCAGTTTGTACTTTGCTGTACGACGGTGTCGCGTGTCAAAAAAATACCAGACCTTACAAATTCACAACTCATCGCGGAAGGGAGCTTGTAGATCTGCCATTTTCGGTGCGTGACACCGTCATAAGAGGGAGCATAAATTAGGTATTACTGTCATTTTTTTCCGCCCCTGCGTGTACACACACACACACACTCTCGCACGTACGCTCTCCCAACGGCAACAGACAACAACAGGATGGCACCACAACAGCTGCATGTTATATACGTGGCTTTGTCTATTGTACAACGCGTGTCGCAGAGACTTTTTTTTTCTTTCTTTTTTTTGTTTTTTTTTACAGACTCTGCCTTTATCTCTGTGAAATGGAGACCGCCCAAAACACATGAAAACACGGAGGATTCATTTTGTGTAGCCGCAGCCAAAAAGGCAGCTCACACAGAGCAGAGGCCCAAAACTAAAATGGAGAGGGAGATTTTTTTTGGGGGGGGGGGGGGGGGGAAGAGGGAGGGTGGTGGGGGGGTGGGTGTAGGGGTGGTTGTGTCTCTTGTCATACATGGGCTTAGAGCACCCTCTACCCACCACACATGAAAATGCCGGCTGCAAGGCCGGTTGAAGGGCCTCTGTCTGTCGTCCTCGGATCTCGTCCGACCGGGAGCCCAGCCTCTTGCCTCCGACTCTACAGAATTTTAACAGAAAACATGAGAGGGGGGTGGGGTGGGGTGGAGGGCTTCTTTAAAGGCTTCATCAACTGTGACCAACCACGGCCAGCAGTAACCCATGTTATACAGGCTGCAGTTATGACACCCTCAAAGGCCTGCCTCTGAGGAGCTCGGTGACAGGGAGGGGGGTACAAGGGGGACAGGGCCTCAGAAGTTTCCCACCTTCCCTTGAACCACAGCCGCACACCCTCGGCAGGAGGTGGACAGGGCCGGCTTTGAAAAATAACACCTTTGTGATCCCCAGTGTTCGGGGATGGATTGTGGTCTGCAGATGGCTCTGCACACTCCCTCTCTCTGTCTCTCTGCCCCTGTCTCTATCTCTCTCCCTCTTTCTCTCTCTGTCTGTCTCTGTCTCTGTCTCCCTCTCCATTTCTCTGTCTTTCTCTCTCTGTGGATAAAGGCGCAAGAGAGAGAGAGAGAAAGTGAGAGGAAAAGCAAAGCTCAACCCCCCCAAAAGAAAAGAAAATTATACTGCCCTCCATTTTATGCCTGAGCTCTTTGAGAAATATACATTATATATAAAGTGACAGTGCTACATTCAATTTAGGAATTTTACTTAAAACGAAAAGAAACCTTTCCCTCAAACTTCTTACATATCCTGTTAGCTCAAGCTTCAACTAACAGTAACATTATACTCATAAACAATGCAATAAAACAGAGAAATATCATGTCAATAAATGTGTTGTGTTAGTTGTCGATGTTGACATTAAAACTGTTTGTTTGTTTATACTGTGTGTATATACAGTACACACACAAGTACGCATGTATACATACGCAAAAGACACACAGTCAGCCATCTCAGTGAGTCAGCTTTGCATTTGCGGCTCCTAATGCCTACGCGCCACAATTAAGTTATACGGTGCCGTTGGTTATTCATAAAGCTCACACGTGTCCTGCATGTGGCAGGCTAATGGCCGTGAGTGGAAAACTAAGGAACAGACATGGGAATGGGGAGCCAAGAGAGTTTGTACAGGGGGAGAATAAATCATTATGGGCCCAGTGATGGTGACAGCATTTTTCCCTCTGTCTTGGGGGAAGAAAACAGTGCGCTGAACTTCTAACCCCGGATTCTGAAATCATTTTTAGCTGCAGTTGACAGTCGGTAACCGGCGCTTGACAGCAAGCTCCCGAAGCCTGGTGACACTTTCCTGTGTCTCAGCGGGACCCTCCAGTGATCCAGCCCCTCTGCAAAGGTGATCGGCTGTTGTGCTGTTTTTTCCAACCTCTCCTATACCGCCCATTTCTCAGTTCTTGTTGGCTTGTTTGCATCATGCTACACTCAAATTACCCAAAGGTCAAAGGCCACAGTGGTATTCCCCTTTTTATTGATTCTTTAGGGGTACAGTAAATCATTCAGGTATTCCTACTGTAGCAAAATTAAAAAAAAAGGAAATTCAAGCAACGTAGGCAAGATTTACTGATGAAGATTTTTGTGAACTAAAGAATTTCATGTGCACCTTCCGTGAAAACTTTATGAAAACAAGTTTTTGCAGCAACATCTGTCAAAATAAAATTAAAAAAAGTGTTTGTGTTTTTTTTTGCCAATCTCAGCCCTTCTGCAACAACAAGGCAGGCATTAATTTGAAACGGAGGATCACGTTACAGTATGTGTAACAAGTTTTGTTCTCACAAAACCAGCGTGAGTGCCAGTCCCGGAGCTGGGTCTGAGGAGACGGTGCCTCGCAGAAGCCTTGTGTTGCCTCCAAACAGCTGTGGTGCCTCTTTTGTGTTATTTGGAGGGCCTGTTGCCCCGGCTCTATTCAGGGCATTCACACCAGTCTCACTCACTTCTCACTCCCAGGGTTCCTCCTCGCAGGTCATAAATTAAATCTGAGAAAGAGGCATGAGGCTCCGTCAGTGGTGGAAAGTAACAAAGTACAAATACTCAAGTACTGTACTTTCAAGTACAGTTTTGAGGAACTTTTACTATACTCGAGTATGTCCATTTTTGTCATGCTTCAGAGGCAAATATTGTACTTTTTACTCCACTACAATTATTTCACAGCTTTAGGCTACTAGTTACTTGTAATAATAATAATAATAATCTAAATATTCAAAGTATCAGAATCAGAAGTTGATTCTATACATTAACCAATTAAGCCCTGTTTCATATAATATTTCATTCTTCGGAATTTGGAATACAGGACTTTTACTTGTTATTTCTACATTGTGTATATTGTCACTTCTTCCACAGCTGGGGGTCAGGCAGGACCCTTATTTCTGTTCATTTTTGCATGTAACCCACTAAGAAATAGTGTGGAAGGCAAACAGGTTCCACAAGCTGCCTTTCGTTGCTGTTGTTAATACTTTCCGTTGGTTAAATATTTATAAAACTCACAGACACGGACATGGTGTCCCTAGTTTTGGCATGTCATTATAGGAGAACATTTTGCAATACGTAAAAAAAGTATTCAAAATTCACCACGGCACATTGTCAGCTTGTGGATCTGCTATTTTAGGACACTGTTATACAATGGAGCATAAAATAGGGCAGTGGTTCCCAAACTTTTTAGCTCAGGACGCAAAAGAAAAATTAGACGTTTGCCCGGGACCTAAACTAGCTATTTTCACTACTTCTTAAACAAAGTTTTTTATTTATTTATTGCAATTATTTCATTTATTTTCATCTTTAGAAATGTATATATATATTTTTATGTAGGAAACGAAAAAAAAAGGGGATATTTACTCGCTACCCATTAAAGATTGGTCCGCGACCCAAACATGGGTCCCGACCCACTGTTTGGGAAACAGTGAAATATGGCATTCATTTATGAAAGAAAAAACAAAAAAAAACGGGGAAACAGGAAATATATGGAGATACAAGGTTTCAGCCTGACAGTGGCGATTTGAGAGACAAAGCTGCTGATGGGAGGTTTTAGTTCTCCACCGTGAAGACGAGTCGGTGCGGGGTTGTGAGTTGAGGATGGAGCATTTTTTGGGTTCAGCCACTTGGGGCCACACTGCTGTTGACACTATATGTTATTTTAATGATCGTCGTTGGCATAGTGGTTAATGTGGCCACAACCCAGGGCTCTGTGAGGGTGTGTGTGTGTGTGTGTGTGTGTGTGTGTGTGTGGGTGTAAGAGTGTGCATGTGTGCAGTGACAGATAGAAGAAGAGAGTCAGTGGGGGATGGGGGGGGGGGGGGGGGGGGGGGGTAGTCGAGGGGGTCACAATATGGTGACGCTGACAGGACTGGGATAACTCACACCGCCTTCCTTGTCAAAGCAGGGGCTGCTGCTACACTAGAAGAGAAAACCAGCCAATATACTGGACGCAAATTGCAGACCGCATCGATATACATACACAGATGACTATAGCCAACAACATAATACAGACTTCTGTCCTGAAGTGTTGGTTTTCTTGTCTTCATTTGCCTACAAGCCCTCTCCTACAGTAGGACATCTAGATGATGTCACTATTCACATAGCCAATGAATATGCATTGTGATGGACACTCCGCTTTCATTAGTGCCTCCATACAGTGCCGTACCCAACATACATACTGTGACAATGACTTGATGGCGCGAATAGAGGGGGAATATTACACAGCTCAGTGGCTCATATTGCTGTCGCTATTATCCCTTTGTGATATAGAATGATCAAAATTATGAAATATCATGCAACGCATGTGGGATCTATTCATTGCTATCATAGGAAGAAAAGGAGAAGGAAAAAAAACGCTCTCATCGAAAAACGGTTAAATGGCTTTGCGTGAGGCTGTGTATGGAACCATATGGACGCTTCCACATCTCCCCGTTTTATACTTGCTTCTTTTGACATCAATAACGCCTCGGCATCCAGTGGAGTCTGGAACACATCCAAAACAATTATAAAGTTGCCGTGGAAACTGAGGTCCTGTGCCAGGGTGAGGCATACTGTCTCTGCTCAGATAACCACATGGAAAGTCACAGCAAACAAAGCACATGACAGGGGTGCAGAAATAGGAGATTTTTTTTTTAAAGAAAGAAAAAAGAGGGATGGAAGGAGGTAAGGGAGGGGTAGAGGTGAAGAGACGAAATGACAAACCCATCAAGGGTGGCAAATTTGGAAATGGGCAGAGGATGAACGCGTGGAGGGTAAATTTGCACATTTTCATGAATGTAAATGTGCGTGCACGTGAGAGTGCGTGTGCATTGTTTGGGTGTGTGTGTGTGTGTGTGTGTGTGTGTGTGTGTGTGTGTGCACATTGTCTGTGTGTGCATGTGTGCAGTATTGTATAAGAGTGTGTGTGTGTGTGTGTGTGTGTGTGTGTGTGTGTGTGTGTGTGTGTGTGTGTGTGTGTGTGTGTGTGTGTGTGTGTGTGTGTGTGTGTGTGTGTGTGTGTGTGTGTGTGTGAGCGTGTGTGAGAGAGATTTCTCTTTTAACTATTTTGTGGAACCCAGATGTCTTTAAAAGAATAGTGAACCAACAAAAGTGGTCATTTGCAGGGCCTATTCCCCCAGACCCTATTAGCAAAGGCCTAATGGGTATTTTTTAGGGTCAGGGGTTAGAGTCCGGGTTAGGGGTAGAATAAAAAGTTAGGTTAAGGTCGTGATTACATTTTTTTTATCGTGTGTGTGCCTGTGTGTACACATGCAGTTGGCTGCACAGCTGTGTCTGCATTACTCCTGGATGAGACGTGGGATTTTGTGTGTGGTACACTGGGACCGGAGTAATGTATTGCAACCTTATGCTAAGCTAATGAACAGGAGGATGAAAGCGGTGTAATGGAGGCATTTTTACATTCATCTTTAGGGCTGCTCATTATGCGCCGGATATGACAACCTAGTTAAGGGTGCACGAAAGATTACCCATGTGGGTAAAGAGCACAACCTTCACGCACACCACAAACACACTGGGAGATAGTAGAACAGATAGGAATGGCAGAGGCTAAATAAAACACACGCACACCTACACGCACACGCACAGACAGACACACACACACACACACACACACACACACACACACACACACACACACACACACACACACACACACACACACACACACACACACACACACACACACACACACATATATAGAGTACACACGTCCTTGGTGGGAGGACCTACACAGTACATATCCTCAGCATTCATTTAAGTGTAAGAATTTGACATTTACAGGTCGATTTGGGTGAACTTTTACACTCTCCGAGTTAAATTAACACTGAGAAATTCACTGCGCAGGCCAGGCTCAGATAGAGAGACAAATCAAACAGGGTTTTCAAAGACCCCTGGCCGTCTGGGCTGTTTATTCAGATGGAGCCGGAGAACGCCCCCATTTCAGTGTTGTTGCATCAGTTTGTTTTGATCTGGACGATGACGAACATGAGTTTCATCGTTTGATCTGCTAGGATCACAAGTTGAACTTGATTCTGAGCTGCTTTCTCGCTCCGTTTAAGAGTCGGTGCAAAGGCTCACAGTAAACTGAACTAAAACCATGCAGTGGCGGAAGAAGTAGGCTACTCCAATTGTTTTTACTTGAGTGAAAACAGCAATACCACAATGTACAAATACTCTGTAAAAAGCCCTGTATTCAAACTTTAACTTGAGTAAAAGAACAAAAGTATAAGCATCAACATACTTGTATACTGAAAGTACTAAAAGTAAAAGTACTCGTTACTTTCAACATTTGACTAGATCTTTCAAAAATAGACGATCTACAAGCTCATTCGATGCGTTGTGCATGAGCTTGTAGGTCGGCTATTTTTTGACGAGCCAAAGTATAAATAGGGCTTAATTAGTTCATGCATGTTTTGTAATAATACTCTAAGTCTGCAAAGTAAGTAGTAACTAAAGCTGTCAAATAATTGTAGTGGAATAAAAAGTACAACATTTGCCTCTGAGATGTAGTGGAGTAGAAAAACGGACATACTCAAAATTGGACTTAACACTTGAGTAAATGTACTTAGTTACTGTCTGTATACGACTAAACCCTAGCAAAAATTATACAAAATAAATATCAGGAGGATTAAATGAGCACACTTTGTGTATTTTCTTTCCAGCTGCAGCATGCATAGGGTCTTTAATGTTTGAGCTGTGTGCACCTACAGTAAGGACATATTACTGGATATGGCGACAGTAAATTCTTGGCAATGTCAGGTCACCATAAGCAATGCCTGTAACATGAATCAATTAAAAGACGTTTTTAGTCGTCTCTGCCTGAGGTGTCAGCAAATCTGTGTGAGAGTTATCATTTGTTCTCATTAGTGTGTCTTAGAGAAATCAGTAGCGCATGAGGAAATCAGGTAATTTGTATTCGCAAATAAGGATGCTCGACCCAACATCATGTCATTTGTAATAGCGCTGTGTGTGTGCGCGCACACGTGCATGGGTGCTCGCATGTGTGTGTGTGTGTGTGTGTGTGTGTATGTTCGTGTGTGTCTGTGTGTGTTTTAAAGGAAGAACATCCTCCCTGTTCCCCCTTTCTTTTACAGTAAGAAACAATTTGTTAGTCTTGGACTTTGCAACATTAGCTCAACAGTGCTCCCCAGTGGTTAAGACATATATTAACCTAACACAAATCATAACCTGTAGACAGTGCAAAGATAATGTTCTGTTTTCCTGCTGAGATAGTCTTTAATGTACCGTAGCTCAACATATTATTTCAAAGAACGTACTATGAGAACAAAAACATAAAAATGAACTAAACATAATAAATTAAGGAACAGTACAGAAGTAAAGAATGAGAGCTACTTCTTAAGAGAGAATGTATAACTATGCTTTGAGCTGAGATTGTCTAAAAATGTCATCACACACAATAGCAACACACATACAAACTTTCAATACTAATAATATACAATAAACTGTTGGCTTTGACATCTGATTTGGGTATTGGAGGCAGAACATTAAGGCCCAACACTTTGGGGGTTCACTCATTTAGAATTTCAGTAAAATAGTCATAGTAATTATGACCAGTGGTGGACAGTAACGGAGTAAATGTACTTGAGTACAGATTCTGAGCATCTGTACTTTACTTGAGTATTTTTTTTTTTGATACTCATTACTCTTATTGAGTACAGTAAAAGATATTTTACTTTTACTCAAGTACATTGTGCAACTCCTTGCAACATGGAACTACTTGCAACCATTATCCCCAATAGCAGTTGCAAGGAGTTGCATTGGTGCGGTTGACCTTAAAGCGGTTTTGTTGCAAGGAGTTGCGACTAATTGCCTTAGGTTGGCTGTTTTCTTGTCTTCCCTAAAATGCAATTGGCTAACTTCTGCTCTCACAGTGGCCGTGTTTCTGTCTTACCCCTCATTGATCTAAAAATTAAGAAATGTACTTCTACTTTTACTTGTACTTTAAGTATTTTTCAAAGCATGTACTTTGGAATACTTAAGTATATTTAAAAGCAATGACTTTTTTACTCTTACTTAGTAAGTAACATTTTGGCTGAGCTACTTTTACTTATAGTGGAGTAAATTTGACCAAGGCGTATCTGTACTCTTACTCAAGTACTGGGGTCGAGTACTTTGTCCACCTCTGATTATGACTAACATGTATCTTAATGTTAACATGTATTTGGTGTATTGTAATGGGGGGGAAGGGGTTAAAGATCAACGTACATATCAAGGACATTCACCACCCTAGCCACAAACTGTTCATCCCGCAACTACAACCGCAGCCAGGCAAGGAGGTCTACCGCAGTATCACGGCCACCAGGTTTCTTAACAGTTTCCACCCAGCTACCACCAGACTTTATTCTTTATCCGGATGCCCACCAGCTTCCGCTGATGTGGTCACTAGTTAGTCTTCCTGGGTCCACATAAAACATCACAACATAAAACATACAATATACATACAAATAACAACTGACTCTTGTCAGTCTCAACCTAAACCTAGACTGTTGAACAAGTCCTGAACACCACCTTTTCTGTTTTTTTCCATGTTGGATAACCTCCCTTCATTTGGTTGTTCCCCTAAGCCAACTACTTTCCTTTGTGGAACTATTGCCTATTGCCTGCAGACTACCTTCTTATATGGATCTGCCGTTGTGCTGCTACTTTTTACACCTTATGTCTAACCTCATGTACCTGCTGCTATGTGGACCTATACCGATGCATTGTCACTGCTTTTTTATGCTATGTGTATACACTATGTAGATAGATTTTTCTTTGAGATGTTACTTTGACTGTTTTTGTCCTTGCTCCCCCTCACTCTGCCCCTCACCCTTTTTTCTCACTTTCCTGGAAACAACAAAATGATGGAGACGCTTGAGCAAAAAACCCACTGATTTACACCGTTCAACCTGTGATGCGACAATAAAACTGATTCTGAACTCACTGCTGTCACTTTGAGCTCTCCTGAGCTTGCTATAGCAAAACAATTATAATGATTGTCTCATAAAATGTCCCTGGTAGATCCCACAAATGAGATTAGACGTGAACTACAAATACAGCACATTAACTTGTCTTCGCCTATCAAGAATTCTGTGGAGAATCGACATTTTCATTTCATGTCATTTTAGAAACACTATGCTTCTACGAAAATGGGCCACAATATGCCTCCATAACGGAACAAGTAAGGTCTCCTTAGAAAGCATAACGCTGAAAAATTAGGGTAACATTGTCCTTACGAAGGTAACCGGAAGACTCGCCCAAAAACACACTCGCCCCCCAGCGGTTCTTGGATTCTTGTATTTATTTTACGGAGGTTAAGGTTAGGAATAAGGTTAGGGTTAGGCATAGTTTTACTGAGGTTAAGATTAGGAATAAGGTTAGACTTAGGCTAGTTTTACTGAGGTTAAGATTAGGAATACGGTTAGGTTTAGGCATAGTTTTACTGAGGTTACGTATAGGAATACCTGGTGGAGACCGTTCTGAGGTCGGTGTATTTGAGCGTTTTGGGGCGACCGTTCTTGTATTCCTTATGAAGGACATGTTATGTGAGCCCATACCTTAATTGTAGCCTACTATTGCACGCTACAGTCCTTCTGCAATATAGCAAATGTTCAAAAATGTTTCAAACATTTCTCTACTGTTATGTATGTTGTCACGTTATGCATTCTGTCCTTGCAAAGTGCATGACATACAACATTTTGCAAAGACTGCTTCGGCATTTTAATCCTTCTTTGAGTTCCAAGCAAGATGTCAATCTATGAATGTTGGATACACTGTAGGTACATTTGAAGGTAATAGAGCAGCATATAATGGTTCAACTGACCAGTAATGGAAGAAAGTTAAGGTTAAGGTCTTCACCAGGGCAAAAAGTGTAAACGGTATAGGGCTGAGTGAGGTGGTTAATGTATATTTTTATACATACAGTATAATAATAAAAATCTACAAAATAAAGTTTCCAAATAATTATAGTGATGTAAAAGTACAATATTTGCCTCTGAGATGTAGTGGAGTACAAGTATTGAAAATTGGAAATGCTCCAGTAAAGTAGAAATACCTCAAAAGTGTACTTAACAGTACCTGAGTACATATGCTGTACTCAACGCATATACTGTACTCAACGCATGTTGTCACGTTATGCATTCTGTCCTTGCAAAGTGCATGACATACATAACATTCATTTTGCAAAGACAGTTTCAGCCATTTCCTTCTGTGATGTCCAAGCAAGATGTCAATCTATGAACGTTGATTATAAGTACATAATAGAGCAGCATGTTATGGTTCAACCAGGGCTGGGCTGGGACATAAATTCGGGCCTGACTTTTGGCCCAGAGCGGCCCACCACCACCGGCACGCAGATGCTCTACCGCTCCACTCCGTCGAGGCACATACAGTACAAACGCACATGCCCTTAATACCACCACTTTTACTGAAAAGCCTCCCTCCATGTTCTGGAGCCTTGAGTAAAATAAATGATAACTACACGACCCAAACACAACTACAACCCATAAATATGATAGTTAGCCTATAGTACGCACAAACAATGAGAGTGTGTTGCTCTTATAAGGAGGATGCAGGCTAAAGCACATCGTGGCACTGGCAGCAAGCAAGCCTACACTGGGGAGATCATCTCCACTGGAGATTATGTATTGGACCTATTAGAAACCTGGACATGAGCAGTAGAGGACTATTATGAATGGGTGAGGTATGAACATGAGTCATGCAAAAATGGGTCTGCATGCAATCAGAACTTTAGGTTGCTAAAGTATAGAAAACAAGAGTAGGCAACGGTGAGTTCTACCGTGTTATGCTATATACGAAGTGTGACCTGCAGAAATGTTTTGTAGCCAAGCGTAGCCTTCTACTAACCATCTCATCCATTGAAAACGCACTAGCGTGTCTCCACGACCACACGCATGTCGTGCAGGGAATGATTATCGTATCCCTCCGAAAAAAACTAAAGTCATTCAGTGTTTTTAATAACAGCTATGTATGACCCTGTGAACATTGTGAAAGGTCAGTGAAAACAATAACACTGTGACTGTGATGAATAACAATATGTTTGATTAATGTAATTTAAGCCCATATGGGCTGCCTGGGCAACAGGAATGACTCATGACACTTGTAATGTAATTATTGGCAGATTAATTGCAAAAATAGCAGATCTACCACATCTAGGACACACCACATCACAATGACACTGACTTGTGAGCTTGTAGATAGTTATTTTTGTGTGATATAATCGTATGACTAAAGAATAAAATAGGGCTTATTATAGTGGTTGATATAAGCATCTAATCAATCAATTGGGATAGTATAGGATTCTTATTGTTTGAAGTATATCTTCTAGACATAGTTACTTGCAACAGACCATGCAGATGTAGCCCCCACAGCAAATTAGCCAGAACGGGCGTGCAACAGACCTGCCAATCGGGCTCAGCCCTATTGGCATGACTGGTAACACGTCGGACTGGCGAGTGGGAGCCTCGGGTTCAATCCCAGCTCACAGCGTTCCACTACTCAGTGTTTGCTGTTTAATGTTGGATAAGGAAGGCATACAGTCCTCTGTTGTAGTCACCACATCACCTTCTTCACATGCTAAACTATCCTTCTACAAGTGTCAGCCAGCCATCCCGTCAGATTAGAGCTGTTTCTCTCTCTCTCTCTCTCTCTGCCGAGTATTCTGCCAGATGCATGCCTTTATTTATGTTTCATTAATCATTACACAATGGTGTTTCGCACCGAACATAGAAGATCTACAAGCCCACAGCGCGTCGAAGCAGCAACAGCGTCGAAGCAGCAATACCGGGCATATACCAGGCATATGCCCGGTATGCCAGATGCCCAATCCACCCCTGGGTTCAACTGACCACCTGTGTGATGACAACTCACTGCGTTCGTCTGCACCATTTAACTTCTGGGATTGCAGGATTTCTTGACGTTTTTCCTTCCTCACCATGCCACAGTAAAAGACATTACTGTAAAACAAAAGAAAGCACCACATCTGGTAATAATGTCAAAGACTTGCACATCACTGGAAAATGCTAAGTACTAATCAGAGGTGGACGAAGTACTCGACCCCAGAACTTGAGTAAGAGTACAGATACTCCTTGGTCAAATTTACTCCACTATAAGTAAAAGTAGCTCAGTCAAAATGTTACTCAAGTAAGAGTAAAAAAGTAATTGCTTTTAAATATACTTAAGTATTCCAAAGTACATGCTTTGAAAAATACATAAAGTACAAGTAAAAGTAGAAGTACATTTCTTAATTTTGATATCAATGAATTGCTGTAATGTTTTCACAATGAATTGTAACTCTTGTTTCAGCGAAGTACTGTAACTCTCTGAAAGCACCTGCACTGCATGCACTGGACGCTTCGGGATCAATCAGCACCGAAATTGGCATGCACACTCTGGATGCCAAGGAAGGAACTCTGCCAATTCTTATAAATAGGCCCCATATTGGTGGCTGCTTTACAATTTGGCCTTTATCTCTTGAAATGTAGGTCTTACAATCAAAATGTTTTTAATAGGCGGGTCTGTTCTTTACATATATCATGAACCCCCATCCAATCAACCCCAAATTGGAATCGTATGTTGAGGGGCCTCTATAGTGCTTATACCTCAAAAAGCACTTTCTCTCTCTGGCATAAAGGAAACTTCAGAAACACAAAAACATAGAAATGACTGAGGAACCAGAACTAAATACTTTTACTCCTATACACCCATACAAGATGTAACAAAGAGGCGAGCGGAGGGGGAAGCCAGAAACACGGCTACTGTGAGAGCAGAAGTTAGGCCAATTGCATTTTAGGGAAGAAAAAAAACAGCCAACCTAAAGGCCAAACCGCACCAATGCAACTAGTCGCAACTCCTTGCAACACAACTGTTTTAAGGTCAACCACACCAATGCAACTCCTTGCAACTGCCATTGGGGTTAATGGTTGCAAGGAGTTGCAAGTAGTTGCATGGCGAAACATTGTTGTGGATGTGGAGTGGGCTTAAAAGTACTTAGTACTTTATAGCCTTTCTAGAAATGTACTCGAGTAAAAGTAAAATATTTGTCTTGGAAATGTACTCAAGTAAGAGTAATACGTATCAAAAAAATCTTACACTCAAGTAAAGTACAGACCCTTAGAATCTGCACTCAAGTACATTTACTCCGTTACTGTCCACCACTGGTACTAATACATGCATAAATTACACAAGTTTCGAACCGAGGGGCTGTCCACATCTCAACACAGAAGCCACAGCTGACACCTTCCCATCACATCACATCACAGCCCCACACTATCTAAACAAACATGGTTGGCAAATAATACTGAAGACAATTATTTTTCTCCTGTGTATTTATGTTAGATGAAAAGTGAGGCCAAAATCATGACAAACAACAACTAACTGGCAGGTTTCCACAATAGGCTACTATCTCATAACACAAACAATAGATGTTGCACCAATAGTGGGTTTTATTTTGATGGTCGTGGCCCATTATAACTTTTGAACATACAGTCTTTCTTCAAGAAGACACTGGACCCCATCTGTTTTTCAAACACAAATCTTTTCAACATTATTAAAGGGACTACACCATGAATTTGAACTTTTCGTTATTATTTGTGTTTTTGGTCTCCCCTACCTCTCTTCTATCCGAAAAATACCCCAGTTTGAGCACTCAGGCACACAGAAGATAGATAACATGATAACATGCATACAAACTGGCTCAACAGCGCCACGTGCCAAATCAGGACAATGTGGTATTGCAGGTGAAAGTGCTTTATAAACCAGAGAGAAGTTAGTTGGAATGAGTATATCTGAGGCTTGATTTAGGCTCAAACCTTTTGAAAAACGTTTGAGGGACATAAACAATATGATATTAAATATTAAATATTTTTTTAAATGCATGGTGTAGATCCTTTAAGTAAAAACATGGGAGTACTTTTTCCCCACCACTGTTCTATTCCATCCTCCAAAAGAGGAGGTAGTACCATTTTCCCGTTAGACAGCCGACCCCCCCCCCCCCCTGTTCTTGTACATATCTTTCCCCCCTTTTTTATTCCATTGGCTGTACATAGTGTTATATATATATATATATATATATATATATATATATATATATATATATATATATATATATATATATATATATATATGTATGTATATATATATATATATATATTTTTTTTTTGCTGTTTTATTTTTTATTTCTTTGTGGAATGATATTCGAACTGTGGTGCCACTATATATGTCTATGAATTGAATACCAAGGCCCTCATTGGAAACAAGTCCGCAAGGACTTTTATGAACGGACCTGTTAGACAAAGTATTTTAAATGTAAATGTGTTGTTTTACATTCTTTTGCCTAATAAAATATTCAATCAATCAAAAAAAAATTATATTGCTAGTCTAGATTCTAGTCTAGATTCTAGTCTAGACAATTCTCTCCCCGTCTTGTGATTGGCTCATAGAAATAGGAAACGCAGTGACGTCGACCAATGAGATCATAGGTTTATTCCAGAGCACTTTGACTAGGAGTCAGTGGGCTGTTATTATTATTATTGTTGTTTTTTTCCTACGCCAGCTCAATCGATCACGGTGAGTATTTCTTGTTTTGAGGGAACACTGTTGTGTAGAAGGCTCTAATCTAACTGAGTATTTAACATTTGATAACGGAGTGACTTCTTGTTGTCGTAATAATAGCAGCCCGTCGGTGGCAAGAGATGTCTTCTCCGCCCCGTTTGGAACCTCTCCCTCCGCTGTATAGCTCCGAGATTTAGTCCCGCTGTCCAGGGTGCCGACAGAGTGCGACACCGGTGAATGGTGGCCAATATCGTTGATTCTTAGCGTTTTCCGCACATCGTATCCAAAAAGTAAAGGTCGTCCCCCCTGCTGTCAGATGTTATACCCTTTAGCGACCAAGAAATTGTAACCGACGGGTTGAAACAAGCGTTTAAATCGCTTTTTAATCAGCCTGTGCGTGCCATGTGTTCCCATTGCAACCTAAACGGGAGCTGTACTGAGCATGCGGACGGGGGTTGACTGGCCACATGCTGACTAAAAAAAGCGATTTAAACGCGTGTTTTAACCCGTTGGTAAAATGTTCTTTACCGCTAAAATGTGAAACACCTGAGAGCAGGGGGACTACCTTTTACTTTTTGGATACGATATGCGGGAAAGGGTAAGAATCAACAATATTGGCCACCGTTCGCCGGTGTCGCACTCTGCAGACACCCTACGCAGCGGGACCTCATCTCGGAGCTACATAGCGGAGGGAGAGGTTCCGATTGGAGCTAGTCGTCTCCTTTGCTTTGCACAGCGGCCAGAATGTTGTTGTGTTGGCTACTGGGCTGGCTAGTGTTCCAAAACCCTTTAATGTTTTGGATCAAACAGTGGGAAACAAGGTCACAGCAAAATGACAATGTAGTCACTGTAAAGAATCGTTCTACAGAACAACTACAGTGAGATGACGACTGAGTGTTTAGACAACCGTTACAAACGAGCAGGCTTGGCCTACATGTGCACAATGTGTGTGCAGTGTTGCCATATTTTGTGAGAGAAATAAGCAACCAGGTCTATGAAAACAAGCCACTGGTTTCAACCATAATACAAAACAAAAAACAAAAAAATTGGAATCCAGCCCAAATAAGCAACTACACTTTAGAAACAACTAAGCCCAAAAAAACGCGCCAACCACCAATATTTACAAGCAGCTTCACAGAAAAAGAAGCCCAAAGTCTCTTATAATAAGCCGACATGGCAACGCTGTATGTGTGTCAAGTCAACCTCAACTAGAACTTCGGTGGCTTGAAATAAGAGGATTTCCTTGAGGCTATCGTTCTTTAGAGGACTAAACCCCCCTTCAGTCCCATGTAAACTAATACGAGCATGAGGTGGTCTTTAAGTCTACTTGGGGTCTGCAGCAGAGAGTCGATTATCCGTTTACAAGAGCTGTGATTTTGTTGACTAGTATGTATGAGTATGTTTGTACCGTAAAGAAGCACACGATGGCGCCATTTCTTCCTGTTAAAAGTCATTAAACAAATGATGTTTAGCTACACAGTTAATCCATTCTCTAATGTTTAACTTGTACTGTTATTTCTTATTTGTGTGATCATTTGGTTGACTTTGAGTTGTCTTTCTTTTGTGTTGCAACTAATTTGAAATAAAAAGTAATTGCTCCATTGATTAGAAATTGATAATTCAAAATATGCTCCTCATTGACTTACATTGTATGGTAAAACAGCTCTCAAAGTCTCTCTTTTAGCACGTAACCAAACACAAACAAAGCTGATTCAGACAATATAGAACATCACGAAACCCAGTACTGTTTGTTTTTTCAATAAAAAAATAAATTTCCTGCTGATTTTACTATCTGAAGATCCGGATCCCCCGGATCCAGTCCGGGTTTTCTTCCTAATAAAATAGCTAAATCAAGTTATATTTATTAAACAAACAAACAGTACTGGGTTTGGTAATGTTCTATATTGTCTAAATCAACTTCGTTTGTGTTCGTTTATGTGCTAAAATGACTTTGAGAGCTGTTTCACTGTACAATGTAAGTCAATGAGGAGCATATTTTGAATTATCAATTTATTTTTGGTGTTACATCATGGCAAGGTTAGCCTGACACTCATCCTGAATTTTCATTTCGTTTCACTCCATTATTCAGTCTGAAAGCCCTCTCAATGCAGCCGATTGCTGAGATGGGGGCGTGGCCAAAGTTTTTTTTTCCAAAGACTCTTTGGCGATTGGTTCATACTGGATTATCCCGATCCCGATTCGTCGAACAGATTTTCAACCGAGGCTGAGACCTCCTATGAGAGCGTCACCAGACCAGAATCGCCTGAACATATTTTTTTAATGGGCATGGCTAGCGATTCACGGGCTGGAGCCAGGCTATGGCAAGGTAACTACACAACTCAAACCTCTACCAATGTGGTCTTGCCCTTTAAACAGGTCGCCTTAAGGTCTTACAAACTAAAATGGAAATGTATGCTGTGCCCAACCCTGGAATGCCTGGATGTCCACCTGGACTGGAATACCTCACTCAGGTAACGAGTAAGGCTACTCTAAACCTTTTCATTATAGTAATTCCACTTAAATGAATACATACAAGGATCTACAAGTGTACATTTGGTCCTCAACCCAAAGGGGTCATATAACAATGTCACCAGTTCGATCACAAAAAAGCAAGAAAAAAGGTGACGGGGGGAATCAGGATTGCTTGTGCCTCACCTCTATCTAGATAAGTCTGTTCAGAATATCTGTAATGGATATAGTTATAAGCAACTGCTTATCTCTAAATTCATGCTGTTCCAAAATGTGATTTTATAACAAATTTTCAGCTGCCCAAAGGATGTAAAAACAAATACAGGATCCAGATTTATTTTTTGAAAAATATTTTTCAGCAAGCATGTTATTTTTTAATTTAAAGGCAAACAACAAAAAGTGCAATATATTTACCCTATAGTAGTTCAGAATGTCCTAACTTTAGTTGACCAGCCCCTGTTGACAGTGAGATTAGCTTCCTGAAGAGGGCTAAACATGTATTAACTTTATTAATTATCTAATTAGGTGGATCAACTGCTCGTCAAACAGAAGGTGGAGGCCATTGAAGGTATGTAAACATTTGAGCTTAATGTATGTATGCTTTGTACAACCACATCGCACGATGCAAACCAGTTTCGTTAAGCGACATGGTCATATGACAAAGAATAAATTAGCTCTTACTGTAATAAGTGAACCTAAGAAAACGCAATTAACCACATGAGCCCTAGTGTACTTATTCTGGGGGTGAACAGCTAAAATAGCCGATCTTCAAGCTCAAGCATGTAGATTGGAATTTTTTTTTCATAAAACTCTTTGGATTTAGAACATTAATTTGGTTTAGAACAGTGGTTCTCAAAAGTAGCAGATATACAAGCTCACAGCGCGTCATTTCATGCTGTGCTGCAGGCTTGTAGATCTGCTATTTTGTAAACATTTTTGAAGAATATCGGAAATGTTGGGATTGTTTTTTAGGGTGGTGCAACCACCCTCTATAAGTGGCTTTTGGCAATTATGTACACCGCCCAATCCTGCACCGTGATTGGCCAATTTTGTACCCTGCAAAACCCTGCCATTGTTAATGCAAATCGATACTTTTGCAATTTGTATACACCGAGAATTCTGTACACCGGCCAATCCTGCACCGTGATAGGCCAATTATGTACACAGTAAAACTCTGCCATTGTTAATGCAAATCGATACTTTTTGATTCGCATGACACTAGCTGTAATATCAGCCAATCACATTACAGCTAGTGTCATCACCAGCTAGTGTCACTGTAATGACCAATGTGACCACACCACCCACTTCACACTGGGTGTGATTTTTCTTCTCTTCTGGGGGTTCCTGGCACAAAACATTTTCAGATGGGAGTTCCGCGGCCATATATATATACCCGTATTTTCCGCACTATAAGGCGCATCTGAGTATAAGGCGCACCTTCAATAAATGTATTATTTTCATATATAGGGCGCACCGCATTATAAGGCGCATCCGCACTATAAGGCGCACTGACGGTGCGCCCTATAGTGCGGAAACCAAGGGAACCAATATTGATACATATATAAGGCGCATCGGATTATAAGGCGCATCCACACTATAAGGCGCACACTGACGGTGCGCCTTATAGTGCGGAAAATACGGTATATCAATTTGGGGGTCTACTGATTTGAGAACTACTGATTTAGAAGGCATTTGTAGAAGTCTTAGTCTTAATGGGTAGTTAATATATCAATGAATCGGTAACCACTTAAACCCTATTATATACTTTGTCACCCAACGGTGTCGAGCAAAAAGGTAAATACGCTGATCACAACGTTGTCACGTTGTGAGCTTGTAGATCGTCTATTTTCACTTTTTGTGTGTGAAGATCTTCACCTATAATGACATACCCAAAATAGGGATAGATTATTAATAAAAATAAATCTTTTTATAAACAATCGATTAAATCGATAAGTTGGACTAACTGTTGCATCCCTATGCTACTTAACAGCATAATTTGCTTTGTCATAACAACAATGTATGGATATGTGTTCCATCCACACAGCCCTCATAGGTTTTGAGAGCAACAACAAATACGAGGTGCGCAACGCCGTGGGCCAGAACATCTTCTACGCCGTGGAGGAGAACGACTGTTTGAGTCGCCAGTGCTGCGGGCCCGCACGCCCGTTCAGCATCCGTGTCCTGGACAACTTTGGACAGGAGGTCATCACCGTCAACCGGCCGCTCAAGTAGGGCTGCAGCCATCCATTATTCAATTGATTTCTTGTTTCGATTGATCAAATAATCGATTAAGCCCTTAAGGTAGTTCTCCACCAAACAGACTACTACAGATTACTACAGACTGGCAGCCGAATGAAGTCGGGAGATCAGTCGGTTGGAAGGTGTGAAAAAAAAGCTAAATACACCTGAAAGCCGGCACCGTCAGACGGCTACTATGGTGCTAAAAATAGCCTATGGCTTGATGTCTTTCTCAACAACAAGCCTGCTGCTATATGATTGTCGAAAGACGACTTTCGACGCTTCCCCACAACTTGCGACTGACTTGACAGTGCCACCGCCTATTCAACAGCAGATTTCCGGCAACAGACGATTTCCAACACTTAACCGTCCGTCGCCGACGTGCGGTGGAGAGCTACCCTTAGGCATTATTTTAGACTTTGCCAAAACATAGAGAAAATGGCTGAACTGCAAGTTTGTAGATCGGCTATTTTCAAAATGTTAGAAAAATAGACTTTTCCCCCTATGCTCAAAATAGGGATTGATTATTTTTTATTAACTTGTTGATTATCGATTGATTTTATAATGGATTACATCAATTAGTTTGATTAACACTTGCTCCCCTACTCTCAGGTGCATGGGCTGCTGCTTCCCTTGCTGTCTACAGGAGGTGAGTGAAGCCGCAACGAAAATCAGTAGCTAGACAGTACTATCATGAATATCACTCACTTAATATCTGTATTATCACATCTTAAGCTTTTGAGTTAATTGTTTTGTTTTGACGTAAATCACTGTGAATACAGAATATTGTATTTAGGTAGAGGCCATGAATACATCCACAAAGGTTTCCTGTCTCTGTTTACTGCTTATTATTATTATTATTATTATGCTTATGTTTAAGTATTTTTTTATTGTGCACATAAATACAAGTCCTTTTCACATACAGCATCTTCTGTATGGAAAAACATATGCATACAGTATTTCATCTCTGTCGGTTGGAAACCTCGTCATATGTCCAAAACTGTTACTTATCAGGATTCAAATTCAAAAGCATCAAAAGTAGCAGATCTACAAGCTCAAAACGCATCGCTTCGCCCGCGTTTCGAACTTGTGGATCTGCTACTTTTGATGCTCTTGTGTGACGCTGTAGTGTGATCAAGTAGGGCGTTAATTTATGAAAAAGCACAAAAAGTTAGAATATGGAGAAGACTCACACTCACTCTCTCTGCTATAATTTGAGGCACTTGCACAGCCTACTGGGTACTGGCAATCTTTTTTTCTTGGCTTTTGGGGTAGAATTGGGGTAATCTTTCGGGCCGGCCCAGTTCGGGCCGGGCCTTAATTTTCAGGCCCGCTGAGAACTCTAATGGAGATCGGAGTTTTCTGCCCGACAGCAACGATTTCTCTGTAGCAACCCCATTGACGGTAGATCTGATTACTGTTGTTTTTGTCGCTCAGCTGGAGGTGCAGGCCCCTCCCGGGAACACGGTGGGCTACGTGGTCCAGCAGTGGCACCCCTTCTCGCCCAAGTTCATTGTGGAGGACGAACACAGGGAGCCTATACTGAAGATCCACGGGCCCTTCTGTGGATGGAGCTGCCTGCCAGATGTTGACTTTGAGGTGAGGTTTATCCAAACACTGGAGCAACCCAATAAATTTGTGAAAACAGAATTCGACGCGGGGTATAGCGCACCGGGTTGCCCCTCGGGCAGTTTTTCTTAAGGGATCCTGGTCCCGTTCGCCCTGCGCCGTGGAACAGGAAATGTGTTTCCAATCAGAGTGGGTCACGGCTTGGACCAAGCCGACATGCGGGGGCACACTGCTCTTGTGTGGTACAGTGTGATCATTGTTCTGTGGTTGAGCTGGTTTTACTGGGATTGAGCTGTGATGGCGATGTGGGTCAGTGATGCAGACCTTCCTTGGAACTTACCCATGCATGGTATTACCACGGAAAATTCTTGCCTCGCAGCTTTGAAGTCAGAACTGAGGGGGGAAATGAAGCTAGCTTAGCTACTGCACAGTGGTGGTATATTTTTTACTTAAGTAAAAGTAGCAACATTTTACTTGTAACTCTGTTATAAGTAAAAGTCCTTTATTCAAAATTATTGGCATCAAAATATACTTAGTCAAGTAAATGTGCTCATTATGAATGGGCAATATAGTCTTTTTTTCCCCTCCCAAAATCTTAAAACCTTTTCAATAATAGCAGCTCAATACAAGCTCACAACAGTTGTGAGCTTGTCGGCTATCGGCTATTTTTGAAAAAGGTTTGATATAAATCTGCACATTAACTAGTAAATTAGTAAAAAGAGTAAAAAGTGCAATATTTGCCCTCTGAGATGTAGTGGGGTAGAATGATAAAGGGTTGAAAGATGGAAATACGCAAGTAAAGTAAAAGTACCTAAAGAATTTACTCAATTACAGTTCTTGAGTAAATGTACTTGATTGCTTTCCACCACTGCTACTGCATGTGTGGCGGTGTGCGAGAGACTGGAACTACATACATATGCTACTCTGAAGCTTTCATTATGAGTTATAAAAACAGAGGCATGCCCCCCCCCCCCCCCCCCCCTGCAAATTGAACCCTGCTAACGCAACACATGTCACAATTATTTCCCCTGTGCTTTTCCCCCCTCCCTTAGATTATGACTTTGGATGAAGTCACCAAGATTGGGAAAATCAGTAAACAGTGGACAGGACTTCTTCGCGAGGTATTCACAGATGCGGACAACTTTGGTATCCAGTTTCCTATGGATTTGGACGTGAAAATGAAGGCTACAATGATCGGCGCATGTTTTCTCATTGTAAGTATTAAATAATACTAGACCAGTGGTTCCCAAACTTTTTAACTCAAGACCCAAAAAATAAATTAGATGTTTGCCCGGGACCCAAACTAGTGAAAATAATACCAATACTTTTAATTTTACTCAAGTAAGAGAGATGAAGCAGGGACCCACGCTACATATTGGATTCATGTTAAATGTGTGTTTTCAGACATTTAACCACTTAAACCATCAATACGTCTTTGTAAACTTTACCTTTTGGCTCGGTACTTAGTCTTCTCTTTTTTGTCTGTACACCAAACCTCTTTGGCAAAAATAGCCGATCTACAGTGCGACACGTTGTGAGCTTGTAGATCTGCTAATAACATAGCTGAATGGGTAAAGAGGCCAACTGGGAAACAGAGGGTCCCCGGTCCCCCCCCCCCCGGTCTATGTGTCAAAGTGTGCATGAGCAAGACACCCAACTGCTAACTCCTCCCCGAGCGTTGTAATAATGGTACTAACTTGCCCACTGCTACTAATAGTTAATAGTTAGGATGGGTTAAATGCAGAGGACAAATTTCACCTATGTGCAAATGGACTGTGACAAAAAATACCCCAAAGAAGTGTGGACTATTAAACATTCTGATAAAGAGATTACATTTGGGCAAAGTTAAAAAAAAATCTGCTTCAGTCAAAGAGAAAAATGCACGAGAATGGCCACGTACTCTAACTGTATCCAAGTCCCCGTCCACTGATTGGTCGTTATGTCACTGTAGCACGTTGATTGCCACTTTGGGTTGTTGCCGACCGCCATTTATAGCTTCTGTGCTTTATTGACCGTACACACACAATGGTTAACCAAGTCTATATACAGTAGGCTACGTGTGGCCCATCCTTTCTGGGTGTGCTGCTTTCCGTGCCATTTCCATCGGCTCATTCACTCCCTGCATATGCCAATGGTCCATGCCTGTGTGCAATTTGAGATCTATTGGTCAATACAACGGGGAGAAAAATGGATGAGGACAGACAGACAGACAGACAGACAGACAGACAGACAGACAGACAGAAGGACAGGTCCTCATTTTATAGTAGGATTACACTTTATAAGCTCAGTGGCCTTGTGGTTAAATTGTCCGCCCTGAGACTGGGATGTTGGGGTTCGATCCCCGGCCGCGTCATACCAAAGACTTTACTAATGGGACCCAGTGCCACCCTGCTTGGCACTCAGCATCAAGGGTCGGATTGGGGTTAAGTCCCTGCGACATGCTTTACTAGTGTAATGTCCAGGCGGTGTACTTGTACATCAAGCTGCCTCGCGCTAAGGAAACAGGAGATAGGCTCATGCCCTATGGGCCTCAGGGCTCGGCAAGGCTTACTTACACTTTATAAAGGCAGGGGGCAATGCGGTAGGAACACAATCACAATTGAAAGATAGAAGGATCTGGTTATTACTCACAATCAACCAGTTTACAGCCTACATTATGTACACTATCAGTATATACCGTATAGTAGTGCATACGCTACTCATTCAGTGGCCATAGCTGAATGGGTAGAGGGGCCACCTGATTCGTAAGGTTCACCCTACCCCCAACTGCTCCCCGGGCGCTGTATTAGTAATGCCCACTGCTCCTAATAGTTAGTATGGGTAAATGCAGAGGCCACATTTCACATATGTGCAAATGTGCTGTGACAAAATTACCCCAAAGGAGTGGGGACTCAATTATTGTTATATTATTATTATTATTGTTGAATATACCAAATAGTGATGGTATATGCAAACAGTAGTTACAATGTAAGATGCCACAGAATGAGACATATCACCTGTAGTTGGCTGATGCAACCGTGCCCGAGTTTGGATGACAATAAATTTGTTATCACATACTAATAACCGTATTTACTCAACAAGATTATATAATAGCATTTGATTTACTGTCAACGAGGAACTGTGGTGGCGAACAAATGGTTGTTTCACTGGGTTTATCCGACAGTTGGCTGAGAACAGGGGAGGTGCTGCTAGCGGGCCTCACCCAGTTTGGTACGCAGCCATTCTGTGAACTATCGAAGGTAGCGGTTTTCGGCTCTGTGTTTTGGTTCCCATTTGCACCCGGTTAAACTCTAGTGTCCTCAGCCGTGAACTGTACCGCACACCATCTGCAACAACCTTGTGTGGCAGACAATTTGAGTCCATGTTTGCCATGGTTAGTTCCTGCAGCAGTGAGGTCACTCACGGAGACAGTTGACACATGCACTGCTCGTACTGATTAATCAGCCCTAGGAATGATACAGCTTATCACAGTCTCTCGTGTCCTTTCATCACCCCCCCCTCACCCAGGGCAAACAAACATTTGAGTATGTGATAAAATGGAAGATGCCACACAGCACAGTACGATACATTTTGAGATGCCACAGTACCATACAATGTAAGATTCCACAGAAAACGATGTAAGATGCTAGAATGTCAAATGAACAATGTCCTTTGGATGACACTGATAAACACTATAAAGAGTAGTGTACGTGCTAAGGTGTCCAAGGTGCCATGTTGTCCGTGTAAAGTAGTGTGCAATGTGCGCGCCTAAGTGACCATAAAGTATAATCAGTTATTTAACTGTGACTTGTGTCAGTATTGTTATTATTATTCAAGGTACCCAGTGTAGTATGTTTATGTGGCATATTAGCAGGAGTTGATTAGCCCCCTTAATACTTCCAAACCCCTCCACTTTTTAAAATATTTGTAAGGAATTTGGAATTGAATCAATATTACTCCAAACGCAAAACATATATGTAGTAGCACTAATACTATTCACATGTTAACTGGTAGAAATGATCTTACAATCAATGATTTAGCATAATACTGTATGTACACAAACACACTGAACAACTTTTACAGTTTAGCAATTCATCTAATATTTTCTTTCTTTCTATGCAGGATTTCATGTTCTTTGAGAGCAACAACTAGGATCCAAGTATAATTCCTCTGCCTACAAACATTTCTGGAAGAACAAGTCCACAAAGCCATAGTAGAAACCAGCCATTTTAAAATGGCTGGTTTTGAGAAAGAAACAAAAAGGTTTGGAAATGTGATGTTTTAAGCTATGAACAATGGAATATTGAAGGTTAGGTCTAGGTCTTATTTGCTCAGGGTGGAAGTTGGGAGTGCATTGTTGTCTATAAATATATGGCTGGTCAGGACTATGAGGTTACAGTCAGGTGGTTTCTGGAGTATGTGAGAAATACTTCATGCGTGTTTACAATGTGGTTCCAGAGCCTATCCAGGAATAAAGCCCTCGGAGCTAAAATTGGGTGCAATGAAGGCTTCCACCCATTTACCACATAATGAATGAAAAGAAAAATGTGTATCTATACACATGCTTTGAAAGGGCAAGGGTTGTTATTGTGCTATGCTTGAATAAGTGGTCAACCAAATACTCATTGCAAGCTTTGTCCATGATTATAAATATGGACATATTTATTTATATAAAGATATCCATCATGTTGTTATATTTTGTCAAAACTGAAAGAGTTGTTTAATGTGTTGATTTTTCAGCTTGGATGTTTGATATATTATTGATATATTTATTTGTTATATTTGTTAATTTGTTATGTTAAGAATTTAGTTTTCCACATGCAGGTATGTGTAATATAAACAAATAAGAAGGTATCTTCATTTAACTTTTTTACTTTGCAGACATTGTCCACAAGAGGGTGTAATGGTTTAAGGAATTACTCGGTATTACTGCACTAGCATGAGCAAAGTTAAGGCTTTCACTAACACTTCAATACAGTGACATATAACTAATATAACTAATTCAAATGCTTAGTGTCTAATGTTATTGTGCTTTTAGTTGCGACTCAGGATGAAATGCATGCTATACTGTAATATCACTATTCAACGTACTACACACCTTTAACTGATGCTATGAATGTAAACTGGAAGACTAATATTTTTATGTGAATTTTAGTGATATTCTTAACACTAACACTGTTTTTGTTTACATTAAAAAGATATACTTTCATGTAAATATATACTTTCCAAGTTGTGGTTCATACCCACTTAACAGGCAGCTTTGTTTTTCGCAACAATTGAATTACAACAGGAGGCTGAGAGATAAAGCGTTTGATTTCTCTTATGAATTCCATAAGGGGTGCTATATTGTGCCAACTTCATCCAACAATATAGAATTTCCAGAATTTGGTCATCAATTTAAAAGCCAGTGCAAGGCAACATATAATGCTATAGTTACCAATTTACAGTTACAATTTAGGCATTTAGCAGGCACTCTTAACTGGAGTGACTTAGAAGTGTGAGATCAGAGTAAATGGCACGAACCCTCGTAATCAAATGACAGTGTAAATAGTCACGTAAGGAGATAGACAGTACAGATCAGATTGATGTTGCTCAGTAGTGCGGCTCTTACCCCACCAGTACGTTGCTGCCTGTGCCTGTATGAGTATAGTGACAAATGAACCTTCTTGATCGGTGGTGGGAGGAGGCCGTGAACAGAATACGATCAGGTACACCTTGTGCAAGGCTAGAACTCATACAATTCAAGGTATTACACAGACTTCTCAAAGTCTCATCTATCTGAAATCTACCCATCTATTGCAGACCAATGTGAAAGATGTGATGCTTCTCCATGTAACCTGATTATAACATTATAACACTCTTTCCCAGACTTAATACATTCTGTCATTCTGGTTTTGCTATCTTGTCAAACGTTCTGGGATTTGATTTACACAGTAGATTAGCCTATTTATAGCAACATTTGGGGTCTCAAGACGTTCCTCTCAGGTCAATTCTACGAAATCAAACTTCTACAAATCTCTGAAGGCTCCATCTATCTCTATGTGGCTCAGGGATGTTATGTATTTTCTTAAGTTAGAAAATATAAGATTCTCTGTGAAACGTTTTTCCACAAATGGAATCCTTTCATAGACTACTTAAAAACGTTCTACAAACCTTGCCCCCTGACTGAACCCCCCCTCCTCTCCCTTTCCATTCCCTATGCATCTCTTTTATTTTTAAAAATGTTCATTTAAATCTCATCTTTATTTATTAATCTTTGTTTTATTAATTTATTTAATTATGTATTTAAAATATGCATTCATACACAATTTCTGTGAATATTACTTGTTCCCTAATTGTAATATTAACACTAAATAGTCCCATAAGAAGAGTGCAAAGAAAGACAATGTAGTGCATCAAAGAAACTAGGGCACCAGGTAAACATCAAACCTAGCATCTGTCTAAACAACATACTGTAGTACCTACATGACATGCTTAGCATTTGTGGTCAAGCAAATACAAATCTAAATAACAAAACATGTGTAACCAATATATATATTGTTTGACATCTATCAAAATATGCAAGAAAGGGGAGTGCTAGGAGGTGAGAACAGGTGAGTTACAAAAGATTATTATGTTTTAGCGATTTAGCGTCCACAACAGCACATTAAACTAATCCATTGATGATGAATTTATTTTACTACAACATTATTGCTGAGGATTAAAGCTCTTAAGGATCTGGCTTTTTGGTTGATCACGTAATGTCTCTTCAAGCCCAAATAGGCTGATGGCCCTCAATATAATAGGGCATCATTATAACCGTTAATTATAAATCTCTCCTTTCCTGTTCAATAGCACTCAAAATGTCTGTTTAAGTCAATGAACCCCTATTCACTGCTGTCACCTTTGTAGATGGCCACTGTTAAAGTGTTCAGGTAAAACTAACACAGTTTAAAGCCGCACTATGTCACTTTTTTAAAAATCAATTAAATACAAAATTGTCCAATCTGTATGGTATAGTATGTTAATACAATGTAACTTATACAATTGGGGTGGTTGTAATGTTGTCTCCCTGCTCTTCTATTGAGACATTTAGATCGTCTCAAAGGTCATGTCTCACCTATAGACACAGGAGCTGGCACGAATTTTGACCTCATGGTCAAGGTTCAGTTCATCCCCTGAGCAAGCAGGCAGCCTCTATTAGCTCAATGGTAAAAAATTTCAGCACTTGCACAGGAAACCGGGTTCAAATCCGAGGTAGAAGAGGAAAGTTACATAGTGCAGCTTTAAACTCTTTACACACCGGAGGCGATTTTTTCATGCGAATAATACGTATTTCTTTAAAACCTTATAAAGTCAATGCAAGCTTCCATGGAGCGAAAAAGCGAAGCGAAAGAGCGTCTTTTAATTATTCGGAACGAGTCCGAATTTTGCGTATATTCGCATAATCGCCGGTGTGTAATGGCCGTTACCTTATGTGTTCATTTACTACCTAATCTCTAAAACAAAGTTACTCCGATTACAATACTTGTAATCGGAGTAGGATTACAGCATAGCTAAAGGAGAAACGGTGGAAGGTAAATGAACTTTGTGAGAATGTTTCATTTTCAGCCTTTCATAATTACTTTAAAGTGCAGTATTTCAACCCAGATTGCATTCATTATTAACAGGTCTACTGCCAAAGGGGAGAATTCTCCCCTTTTCAGTCAATGGTGTTAACCGTCAAAGGGGAGAATTCTCCCCTTTTTTAATTTATTTTTATTTTGTTTTTGAATTTCTAAAATGTTTCTCTAATTTTCGTTATTCACAACAAATTAGGAGATAAAAAAGAAAAAAAAAAACATTCACTTCAATGTTAAAAAATAAACAGACAAATAATTCACATTTTTTCTAGAAAAAATGATTAAAAAAAATGCTGGCAGTGGGTGAGTACATTATGAATAAACTCTGGCAGTCAATTAATCACATGTTGGGGGAGGGGAGGTGGGGGGGAGGGGAGGTGGGGGGGATTTCCAACACTGAAACATTTCTGGTCATGGGGGGGGGGGGGGGGCTATGCCAATGTCATACACGATGGATATACTCAATAATTAACTGCTTGAGGCCACATAAAAGAAAATAAAAGCGTCTTGAGTCCAACCACAGCCTATACTCTCCTATGAACTAATACAGCAAGTTCAAATTAAAATAATTTAATGTGGGTTTGTCTTCAATTACTTACTTTCTTTGTGATGATCTAAGACACAGAAAATACTGCATAGACACTCCCCCATCTTACATCATAGTCTGAAAACTCACCTCTTTAGAGACACCACCACCTGACCTCACCACTGTACCTCGGGGAGTCATGTTTTCCATTGTATTTTTATGGGTCTGTTAAGGAGCATATACCCAGTCTAGCCTGGTAAACCAATCCCGGTCGCGTGAATTCACATTATCATGTGTCTTCTGCAGAAGAAACAGAAGGCATTCCCGGTCGCGTGAATTCACATTATCATGTGAATGTGAATTCACACGACCGGGATGGTTTGACAGGCTATACTGTATCCAGTCAGTGGTGGGACAGTAACTAAGTACATTTCCCTGAGTACTGTACTTAGGTAAATGTTTTGAGTATATGTACTTGAGAATTTGTATTTTTTGGGGGATACTTGACTTTCACTCACTTCCACTACATTTCAAAGACAAATATTGTCCTTTTGACTCCACAACATGTCTAGGAAGGGAAAAAGTACATTATATGAATTCACCACTTAAGCCCTATTTCAAATAGAGTGAAAATAGCAGATCTACAAGCTCACAACCCATCGTATCGTGATGGGATCAAACACATTTTGTTGGTGAAATGTGCAAATTTCAACAAAGGGTGTGTAAGGGCAAAGAAAAACACACTAACAGCCAACTTCTGAACAAATGAACATTAACCCCATTGCGCCTTTGTAATGCCTAATTAATGCTCCATCGCATGATGGTGTCATGACTCATGTGGTGAAAATAGCAGATCTACAATCCCACAATGCGTTGCGGGTGCGACAGGTGGTGAGCTTGTAGGTCTGCTACTTTCGTCAAGGGACGCAGTTGCGTGACGATGAACGAGTCCGGCCTAACATAGCTCCATATTGCATGTGTTAAGGCAGTGGTTCTCAACCTATGGGTCGGTACCCCCAGGGGGGTCCACACGTGATTTTGGGGGGGTCCCCACTCCCCAGATGACAGTGAAGTGACAATTTAAGGACTTTTAAGACCTTTTTAATACCTCAAAAAGTATAAAAGACCATTACATTGCATCAAAAGACAATAGCCGATCTACAGTACAAGCTTGCAACGGGAGGCGTTGTGAGCTCCTAGATCTACTATTTTCACAATATTTATCTGTGGAACTGAGTAAAACAAAATGTAATGCCTACACAATTCTCCTACAATTCCATGTGCTTGTCAGGGTGGGGGGTCCCCAGTTCAAATATGATTATTTTGGGGGTTCACGGCCTGAAAAGGTTGAGAACCACTGTGTTAAGGTGTAGACTAATGGTCATATGTAATTAAAATGCTTTGTTTGTAGACCTTAGAAATGGATCATCACACTTATAACAAATCCTTCTCCATGAGTAAACCCTAAGCCTATCATTCTTTACCTGATTCTTGACAGTAGCCTATGATAAACCACTTAAACAAACTTTTGTATTAACAGTTGAGGTAGTAGACCACGTACGTCACAAGAAAGTGCTGGCTCAAGACCACAATACACACAGACAATATGGTGAGGCCAATTACCTAATGGATTAACAAAGAATCTATCATCTAGCCGCCCCTGGCTAACTGTCTGCAAAGCACAGGATTCTGGCTTTGTAAGCAACCCACGTATGTAAACGTTATTTACATATCACAACCTTGAGAAGGCTAAGATATATTGGCGACTCTTGTTGATTCAAAATGCATTACGTTAATAAACCAATACAACTTATGTGCAGCTGAACTTTTTCTCATCTTCTTTTCTCCTCTTTGATTTTTCTGTCTTTTATCTGACCCAGATGGGTACATTTGTTTTAACAGTGACACCTATAGGCCATTGGTTCTCAAAGTAGGGTCCGGGGACCCCCAAGGGTCCTTGGGGGGTACCAGGGGGTCCCCAGCTAAATTAGTTAATATAGCCTCACAATCATTTTAACCACTGTAACCATATTTTATACTTTGGCATTTCAAAAATAGCAGATATACAAGTTTGTAGATCTGCTATTTTTTTTTTAATCGTGAAAGAATTTGCAAATCTTTGAATATTTTAAATGGCCAGGGAGAACAGGTGTGCTTTAGTCTCCATTTAAAAATATCCAAGGAAGGTGAATACGTAACCGACAGAGGTAGGCTGTTCTGCAATTTTGGAGCAGCGCACCTTTCAACTTGCGTGGGACTTTGAGGAGCTTCTGATCTGCTGATCTAAAACATTTGCTTTAAGAAATTAGAAAATGATGTGAAACGAAACATAACATTTTGTGGTAAGTTGTGTGTGCTGTTTATTAAATGAATTAATTGGCACAACAAAAAATATATAAATATATAAATTTAAAAAAGCCTTGTATGGAGGGGACCCCTCCGGCCCCAAAACCAATTGTGGGGCCCTAAACAAAATGTTTACTTTGTTTAGTGGGTGGCCCCACCCATTACTTTAGCACACATGACCACTGTCCTTGACCCATCAAAAGGATAATTCCTTTTAACAGGTCGTTCATGAAAGTCCTTGCGGTCTTGTTTCCAATGAGAACCTGTGAGCAATTAGGGGTTAAGAGTCTTGCTCAGGGACAAATTTCATTTCATCAACACATATGCTGACCTGGCCTGGAATCGAACCTGGGGCAACCAGGGCCTCTGGCTGGGCTCACTAACCACTCAGCTATGGCCGCCGTCACCATGCGGTTGATTGACCAAGGTTCATAAGAGGAGATGAACTTGCAAAATATATACTTTATTAACGGTCCTTAGAACTTAAACAGGCCTGATTATGGTCAATTGGACTGAGTTCATGACAGTGTGTGTAGGATCTCTCTCTTTTTACGATTTATGTTTACATTTTCCTAGATCTACACACCTGTTTGCTTAGCGTGTGCATTGGCCTTCAGTCATGTTTCATGACACTGTACTTACTCCATTGTATACTTTGTAAGTTATTGTAAAAGAAAACAACTGCTAATTGCCTCAAATGTAAATTGTAATTGCCTACTCTTTGTATACTGTATACTGTCTGGCATGGTTTTCCAGAGTATTGCCATGTTTCTAAATAAGATTTTAGCAAGTGGTATATTTGATTAATCTGTGGCAGTAGGCCTACTTGGGACAATGTACAGTAAACTAACTTGGAGAAATTTGAGAGGCTGAGAACAGATTCTTAATGACTTCATGATGTCAATAGTCAGGGGACGTATGAACAAGCGGTCTCTATCTCACTAGCCCATAAGCTTTACATCTTTTCCCTCTTGTCCGTAATCTATGTTGGTGGTTGCTGGACATTTCCAAGCTTGCCAGATTTTTTAAGATTTACAATGACAATTGCTGTGATTCAACTGTGACCTTTGACCTTTTAATGACCTGTCATATGTGTTACAGTTACACTGATTATGTTACTTCAGTAATAAAATGTAAAATAAAAGCTACTTAGCTACATACTGTAAAAGCTCTGGTTACTATGAGATAATGCTTTAAGTCTCAAAATGTGTCTCCAAATTCCTGTTTAACATCCATGTTTAAATCAGTTTTGCAAACTTGCAGAACGATCATTCTCTGCGGGACTGATTTAAAACAGAACCTCCTAGATTCCATTAGAAAGATAGCAGGCCGACAATGATCAGATAATGAGCAACTGGTCTCTAGGGTGAATAAAATGCCATAACACCCGCACAAGAGTTCAGATTGCAACACTGAATTACCAGGTGCCTGTCTCAGAGTGCTGATTTTTTAAATGTGCAACACCCCCTTCCAAGATTCACGATTTGTATTTGTTAATTATATACAAGTACTGTACATAAGAGTAAAAAATAATTTGTTTGGGTTCCCCCCACATTTTTGTAGCAACAACGGTAACAAAGAAATAAAGGACATTGACAAAAGAATAACAGGAGAATAGCAGCAATCATGTCAAGTTTTCAAATATGTCAAAGTTTGTATGTTGGTCCTAGCACACACAATGGGGTGCATAAAGTGTTGATCATTGTCTCCGCCAGGCCAAAAGGCATGGCAAGAGAGTATGTTTTGCACCCTGTCCGTCCGTCCGTGTGTCCTGTCCGTCCGTGAGCAGCTAATCTCCGGCACCGTTGGCCCGGTCGCTGCGAAACTGTGCACACACACTCCCTGGATGCCAATTCAGAACCTCTGCCATGGTTCACATGGCCTGTTATAGAGCCACCAGGAGGCCGATTTGTGCAAAACACTTTTTTTTATATTACTCCTACAGATTTTATCCAAACGTCATGCAAATCGGTACACAGAGTCTCTATAGTCATGTGATCAACACGGATCTGTCCGATTTCCCATATTATATCCTCATAGGCTAAAGTTGGCTTCCAAAGTTTGCAGGATTGGTCCGTTTTGAACAAAATGCCTCAAATCATGAACACAGCTTGCGATTTCCGTGAAATTTCACACGGACATTCCCACTAAGCCGTGGAAGAAATGCCACCCTTTTCACATTGTTTTGTATTGTTTGGCTTCCTTCATTGTAATGCAGCATAGGTAATAATAATAATAAGTGAAGGAAAAGAAAGGGAAAGAGAGAAAAACAAGAGCAAAAATAGGATATTAAAAATAGATCAGCATTATGTACATTATACGTAAGTAAGCTTGGCATATTATATACACCATCAGCATTTATCAGCACCACAGAAATATACCTTCTATATACAAAGGTTTAGGTAGGAACAGTCGTGCGTATTCAGGTACAAAAAAAGACAGGAGATGGATGGATGGATGGGGGGAGGATGGCTAGTTCTGCGTTTTGTTCTGGCCTGGTTTATTTTTATTCTTGTCAGATCGTTCATGTGCTTCATTGTACGGGGGAAGAAGCTTTTTATCAGCCTGCTGCCAGTGGGAAAAATGCATGGCCGAGGTTCATGTAAACTATTTGGCTGTTGTCGTCGACAATGGACAATGACGTGTGTATGGTCCTTAGACACACAAGTCATTTAGCGGTCAGGAGAGGTGAACACATCAGGGCAAAGAACAACTTTAACACGTTTCGCCTAACAGAGGCAGTAAAGTAGCCATAAAAGTCTCTGAAACCAGCTGCGTGTGAGATGTGGTGTGTTTACATTACTGGCGCTCTGCATGCTGGGGGCTAGGGCTGAGGTTCTTTCATTGTGTATCTTTCACTGTGCTGCTGGGTCTAAGTAGAGTACTGCACACATTTCAAGTCTGTTGAAAGGTCTCCAAAAATAAATGGTAGTGGGGAACTTACTGAATTAATCAGGCTTATATAAGGATTATGTTATTGCATAGCTATGTCCGTATGAGGGCCACAATAAGAGATCTTCAGTAAAAGCCTTAAATAATTGAAACCATATATTTACATTTCACACTCCACTTGAAAATGGAAATGGTGTATGAAGGGGAGGGGGTCTTTGATTAGTATGCTGATTCTGAACTTGCTGAGTTGACAGGTTTAAGTTCTCTAGTCTACGTAGAGCACATCTGTAATTTTCTCTATCATGGTGTTAAGTTCACTCCTTCAAACAAAGGGCCAATGCAACATCTGTGCAAACGTACCATGACAAAACCCTGTAGACATGCAAATGTGGGACGAAGATGGCGGTAGAGGAAATAGAATGGGGGTTTTGTCACTTATTGTGCTGGAAGAGTGATTCACGCATGACGTCTTTTTGTAAACCAACCCAGAAGTTACCTCTGCCACGGGTTCCCACTGCAGATTTCCAATGGAAGGTTTTGCACTGGATTTTTGATAAATTATGAAGATAAGCTATTTAGCAAACAAAGGCTTAAGATATTACCTGTTTTGTTCAATTATTCTCCACAAAGCAACACATTTGTATTATTGGTGAAACACACACACAAAAAATAGAAATAATAGAAAGTAAACAGGTCTGAGTCTAAAATCTGAACCTGAAGGCCATGCTTCGGCCTGTTATAGCGCCACCAGCAGGCCAATTTTTGCAAAACAAATGTCTTTATTTTACTTCTACAGATTGTCCAAACATCACGCAAATGGGTACACATAATCTCTATAGTCATGTGATCAAGACGGATCTGTCCGATTTTTCATATTCCATCCTGAAGACGGATCTGCCCGATTTTTCATATTCCATCCTGATTGGCTAAGAGTGGCTCATTTTTAACAAAATGCCTCAAATCATGAATTCACGTTTTGGCCTCTCTTGAACCATAGGTCATACAATCAAAATTATTTTTCCCTTGGATTTCTTGGATCATTATGGAACTCCGCAAATAAGCCATGCCCATTTCTACCAGACAGGTTTTAAGCCAAGTTGCGTTTTCTTTGCATAATACAGTTACTCCTCCCGATTTTGTCCAAACCTCAACCAAATTGGTACTCATTATCTCTGTAGTCATGTCATGTCAGGCTCAAGATGTATCTGTCAGATTTTGATTGACTACGATTGGCTTTCAAGGTTTGCGGGAGGGGCACGTTTGCACATAATGACAAGGAGGAAGTAGAGTCTGCACACTGGAAATACTGAAAAAGCTCCGCTATATTTTTTATATATATATTATCATCAGGACATATACAGACATTTTGTGATACTGCTGCTTGTCTTACACCTGGGCTACGGATGTGCGTGCACTGCCTTCCTCATAAATGTGCACATAATCCCACAAGCATTGCTGGACCCATCAGTGAGAAACTTCGAACACACACTCCCTGTAGGCCAAGGAAGAACCTTGACAAAGTAATCACATTGTCCTGGTATAGCGCCACCATGAGGCCAATTTCTGCTTAACTCACTTTTCTATATTACTCCTATAGATTTTGTCTAAACCTAATGCAATTTTAGTTATGTCATCAATACGTATCTGCCAGATTTCTTATATTCCATGTTGTTTACCACAATTGGCTTTCAAAGTTTGTGGCCCTTTTCTCAAAAAATGCAACAAATAATGACACTGTTTCATTGTTGTGAAAGGGTTGCAAGCACACTCCTACTAGATTGACGAAGAAATGCCAACCATATATTTTTCAAATCAGTCTCATGGTGGCAATATAACAGGCTTATTTATGTTTTATTCATAACTCCTGAATTGTTGCTCATACTATCAAAATCTTATAATGACTGGATTCCGAACATTGCTGGCCCACAATAACCTACCTGGCCTGGCGGAGACCTGTGCTCCGAGGAGAACTTTTTCTAGTTACAGTACAACTTGTGTGCAAAATGACCAGGGTGGCACTACAGCAAAGGTCATGGGGGCTGCTTAAGGTTCATCTTCCAGTGAGTATGAATGCACTCAGTACGTTTCATGGCAATCTGCCCATAGAATTTTGAGATAATGTATATGTAAGTGGACATTTTGACCCAAGGGTGGCGCTTGAGGAAAGGGTGTGAGCTCACCAAAAGGTTCATCCCCTGGGGAGCATGAAGGTGTGCAGTAAATTCCATGGCATTCCAACCAGTAGTTTTTGAGATATCTTGTTTGGGAAGTGTTGGGATGGACAGGCGGGCGGCGGGCGGGCGGACGGACGGACAGACAGACGGACGGACGGACGGACATTGCTGTCCTTTTAGAGTCCCTTTGCAGTCAGTGGTATATATATATAGATGTTTTTTACAGCCTTCTAGGTTTAGCCCGACCTCCTAATGATGACATTTGGTATTACACTGATGAAAGGCCGGCCAAAGAGCTCATCCTGTGTAATTTCAGGGGAGTCTCCCACAAGACCAACCCTAACTGTCCAGCAATAAAATTCCAAGGTTGAATGCCAAACGTCATTGGGCTTAAGAAAGCAATGATAAACCTTAAATATCTTCAAAAGCCTGCATAAATTTCCATTAAAAAAAAACTTCGATCGAAATTCCACACTGTATTTGCATTTCTTAGATTTGCAGCCTATAACAACATGAAGCACAACCTAATTATTGTCAAAGTGAAAGAAGCCATGCCTTTGCCATTCTGCCTCTCCCCCTCCTTCTTTGTGGTCAGACTCTAGGGTGACATGAAAAGTGTTCTTCCTGTGGTAGTTTAGAGTTAGGAGTACTATTATCTCCTCTTAAATGCAGCGTTGGTCAATCAGGGGAAACCTATTTACTTTCCCCCTCCTGATACCCTTTGGACCACGCCCTAGCCTAGGCCAAGATAGATTGCCTGTGGCATCGTACGTGGGACCAGCATGGTCAGACATTTACCAAAGATGACGGAGAAAGAATCTATCTATCTTCCTGACAGGGACTGGGAGACATGCTATCTGAGGGAGATTAGTGCTGTGTTTTCCATTCATCAGAGCTAGTAATTAAACAGTAAAGTGATCGAAACAGACCATTTGGAACAATAATAAAAGCCTTTCTCATAGCCTTGAGGCAATTGTGGGTTCCAAATCAGGGTTTAGGGAGCCCAGTGGGTCTAGGACAAATGACTCACCATTGCAATTGAAAAACCAAATGCCTCTATCACCAGAGGCACGTTGTCAAATATAGCCATCCCCAAGAGCAGAAAGAATGCAAAGGTGTCCCTTAGTCCCTCATCGTCGCTGTAATGTCATTCTACTTGGCTGGCGCCATTCGGATATAGCTTGAACCACATTACATCATTTGACTAAATGAAAGGGACAGGACGTTCTCGTTTTAGAATACAGGCCAATCATTTTCAAGTCAGGAATATCAGCAAATGGAGAATATAAATTCTGATGTCGACTTTCCCTCGTGTTCAATTCCCTGCCCTTTGCCTATTTCATTTAATTAGATGTGACATCCGTCCATTTAATGTTTGCCTCCTTAATGAACCATCTGTTATGTTGGGGAGGCTGGTAGATATATCATGGCAACCAAGTCCTCAGCAATATTACAATTCAACAGTCAGTGAACCCAATGTCTCCACAACATCACTCAAAATAGAGGGTGGCCTGCTAGTCGCGTTAATTAGACTGGCTCCGGGCTTCTCTACATTTCTGCAAAGTGTTGTGTAATTAAATATAATTTTCTCACCCACACACAATGAACTCCAAGGTCCAAATGTGTCACCATTTGAAAATGTGTAGAATGTGTGAACTCTAACCAACAATTCTGCAAATACATCCAGGCAGGAGATGTACTCGACTGCAGAGCTTCCTGATCCCCATTTGCTCCATCTCGCTGGGTGGATATTATGAACCAAATATAACTTCTGAACATGAGTGTCATTGGGATAAAAATCAAACCCACAGTAGCATTGGAAAAGTTTATGGGTTGTTTGAGTTTAATCTAATTAAAGCAGTTTGTTTCCTAATATGCTGCCAGACACCGCGCACGCTCATCTACCACAGCCATTCATCATTTCAGGCTGTGTAGTGTGTTATCAAATCTTGTTTAATATTTGTCACTGTGCCATTCAGTGACATACAGGTCCTAAATTGTGCAGAATCACAGCCCTGTTACATTTGAGTATTATGCAAACACCCGCTTCAGAAGGTTTGCCTCTCTTTATATTTGTGAATCAGCCTGTTATAACTGGTAATGTATTCAAAACGAGTTGAAGAAACACGTACCCCGAACACTTAACAGGTGTTGAATTTAATGATGAAATGAAGTCAAATGGCTGGATCATGTAAATGTCATAGCTGGCGCATAACAACAGCTAATCTTCCTGAGGTCCACACATAACATAAACACATGACATTCAACAAGACATTAACAGCAGTTGCTTTCTGTTATAGACCCCTAAATTAATGTGTATTTGGCCACAGACCACCATCTGAAAACGCTTTGTGCCAGGGACCCCCAGAAGAGAAGATTTGTGTTAAAGAAAATCTAAATTATAAAAAAAATGTTCAAACACTTTCAAGATTTTTCAAAATCTTTCAAAAATAGCATATGTACAAGCTCGCAGCACGAGCACGAAGTGATGCGCTGTGAGCTTGTAGATCTGATGAGTTTTTAATAGCCAACAGATACATGGAAAGAGTGGTTAAATTAATGGGATGCTATGTTAACTACTTTTGCTGGGGACCCCCTCCCCCCAAAGACCCCTGGGGGCCAATTTGAGAACCACAGCATTACAGGACATTGACAGATATATGGGATATCATGGCTTATTGAGCATAGTCTGTGAAATGTTGTATCTAGTAGCTCTGTTACAAAATCCTTTCCCTGGTGAAGACTTTAACATCCTCACTGGCTGAATTTGAAAGCAGAGACTGATGATGTCATTGAGTAAAGGAGAAAAAAAAAACTTAATCAGGGCCATTTAACTTTAATGGCTCCCAGACAGGAATGGTTTGCCAGGGTGGGTGTTAGATTCGGCTACAACGAACACATAATACCGAATGGGACAACAATTTGAGAAAGCCCTGACTGGAATCTCACCAAAGAAAGAATCACAGTGAGCTCCACAGATATCATGGCCATAATTCATACAGTTCCACATCTGGTTTCTGTGTCTAAGAACCCTGAACTGCAGCATCATTTAATGTGTCACTGAAGTGATATGCTTTCTGGTTGCTGCATCATGCATAGTCATCCTAACATGTTATCTAGGCCTACAATAAAAACATAAAAAAACAAGAGGGGGGGGGGGGATTTCTGTTTTGTGTTATGCTTTTAGCAATCTTTGTTATTTGTTCTCTTTTAATAAGTATTCAATCAATTGAATTCAATTCAATACATTCACCACGTTGAATGAAAAGCAGTGGTGTAAAGTAAGTACATGTATGTCTCAAGTACTGTACTTCAGTACAATTTTGAGGTATTTCTTACTTTACTATTTTAAAATATTTTTACTTCTACTCCTGTACATCTCAGATCCAAATATTGTACTTCTACTCCATTACATTTATTTGAAAAATGTAGTATAATTATTATTACAAAACATACATTAACCACTTCAGCACTTTATACTTCGGCTATTTGAAAATAGACGATTTACAAGCTCACAATGAGCTTATAGAACTGCTATTTTCAAAAGATTTCAAAACATTTTGAAAACTTGGTAAATGGGACATTCTGCATAATGAGTACTTTCACTTTTTGGTACTTTAAGTATATTTTGATGCCAATACTTTTGTGCTTTTACTCAAGTACATTTTGATTACTGGACTTTTAAAACAAAACTTATAACAGAGTGTTTCTACATTTCAGTATTGATACTTCTACTTAAGTAAAAAATGTGAGTACTTTTCCCACCACTGATGAAAAGTCTCATAGTTGAGGAGAGGGTTGAATGGGGGTGTGCTGTGAATCACAAAGACCGACTCTACTTAAACTTGAGGGAGGGGACCAGAGGTGGTGGGCTGTGGGCAGAGCAGTAGGGGGTTCACACACAAACACAGCTGCACTTGTTCAATCACACGTTCACCCTCAGCTTCACTTTGTTAGGGGGGCAACGCAACACCGTTATCCCCATTGTTGCCATGTCTGCTTATTATAAGCGACTTTGGGTTTATCTTTATGTAAAGTTGCTTGTACCTTGTTGGTACTGGTAGCCTAGTTGCGGGTTGCGGTTGTTTTTTGGGTTCGTTTCTAAAGTGTAGTTGCTCATTTGGTCTTGCTTCCTAAATGTTGTTTGAACCAGTGCTTCTCAAACATTTTCATGTGGAAAGGAGCCCCGTACCAGATTTGTTTCCCCATGATTAATAGAACAAATAGCGGCTCTACAAGCTTACAACACGTCGCGTTTTGAACTTGTAGATCGGCTATTTCCAATAAGCCGATGCATAACAGGTTTAAAGTGCTCATGCAGCCGCTTCATTTGGGCTTGTTTTCATAGACCCGGTTGCTTGTTTCTCTCACAGAATCTGGCAACACTGAACACACCGTTATCCCTCCTTTCTCTCTCTCCTGTTTCACGGGGATTATAACTTCACTTTCACCAGGAACAAAAACCAATTGGCTACAGTTGCAATTAAGGCTTCAGGAACCACGCCTCAGATCGTGCGCTGCTCTGTTTCCCCGTGAATGACAGACAGTACTTATATATACCGGTCTCTATTTCACATGCCAGTGAGTGACTGCATGGTGAAAGTAGCTTTCAGAGTTTCAGTCACTCTCATTGGTCCCAGGCGACTCTTGATTTTCCTCCTTTATTTAATTATCGCGAGAAACGAGTGTGTTGACCAGACCCAGTGACCAAATGGTCCGCAGGGGGCAGGGGGTACAGTAACACACAGTAACGGTCCCGAGTCCCGCAGTTAGGCTAGTTTGTGCGATCAGCACGTTTTCTGGCTCAATATCGGAGAACTGGACTCACTTCATCATCATAATAGCCATGGAGTACATGAAGTTATGTTTTTTATTGTGTTGTTTTCAGTTTTTAAATGTTGTCGTCTACTCCATCGACGCGAGTCAGTCGCCTGTAACAATCCCTAAAGGTAAGAGAAAACTTTTTTTCTTTTTCCTCGAAGCTCCCTGGTGGTCCATTATAAATGGGTGTGATTGTGATGTATGATACATTATTCGCTTTAATTGTTTTAGTCTTTACTTTCTCTGATATATAATAACATGTGCTATCACGTCTGACTGTTTTTGAGACCTGCCACTACATCTCCTATAATAAGTATGTACTTATTTTATAGGAGATGTACCCACCAGTGGTGTAAAGTAACTAATTTACTCAAGGAACCTACTGTACTTGAGCACACATTTTTGACATTTTTACTTAACTTGAGTATTTCCAATTTTCAATAGGTTACTCCACTACAATTATCGAAACACTTTATTAGTTACTTTGTAGATTTGGATTACTATTACAAAACATACATTAACCACTATCAGCCCTATTTAAACTTTGGCTATTTGAAAATAGCAGATCTACAAGCTCACAACTCGTCACACAGCAACGCCTTGTGAGCTTGTAGATCTGCTATTTTCCAAGCATTTTTATACATTTGGAAACTTGTGAAATGGGACATTCTGCATAATGAGTACATTTTACTTTCAATACTTAAGTATATTTTAATTCAAATACTTTTGTACTTTTACTCAAGTAAACTTGGAATACCAGACTTATATTTGTAACAGAGAGTTACTTTGTGGTATTGGTACTTTTACTTAAGTACAAAATGTGAGTACTTCTTCCACCACTGCCACTCCATCTTCGATAATAAGTACAAAGTGTGACACTGTACTTATTATAGGAGATGTATACCACTACCCAGTCAGTATCACAACAACGTGATGGGATGGGACACAGGTTGCACGCCTGTGTGTTTGTGTGTGTGTGTGTGTGTGTGTGTGTGTGTGTGTGTGTGTGTGTGTGTGTGTGTGTGTGTGTGTGTGTGTGTGTGTGTGTGTGTGTGTGTGTGTCAAAGTGAATGCATTTTGACCTGTAGTCAGATCAGTGGTTCTCAAACTTTTTTTAATTTCAAGGACCCCCTTATAACTCTTGACAGTGTACAAATGGAACCAAATGGACCCGTAAGGGTCCACTTGAGAACCTCTTGAGAACCACTACTGTAGAAGAGAAGGTTGTGTGAAAAACAACGTCTGTGATTTGTTTCTCACAATTCAACTTTATTTCATTTTGTCAGTGAATGGGGCAGGGCTGTTTAATATCCCCCATATACTCTGTAAAGGCATCTGTAAAGATTATACTGGGAGTAGTAAGCTATTTAAAGCACACAGTCTGTGAACTTTTTCATTGTGTGGTCAGAATCAACTTTATTGTCACATCACTGGTTTACAGGTGAAAGCATAATTTGGGGTGTTTTCCAGAAAGGGAGAAGAAGAAAGAGAGAGAGAGCGAGAGAGAGAGAGAGGGGGGGGGAGGGGGAAGGGGGGGGATTATTCAATCTAACATGAACCCACCGATTCTACAATTGCCTTCCAAATCAGTAGTTCTTCTCACACTTTCAAGATTTTTCTAAAATGTTCAAAAATAGCAGATGTACAAGCTCGCAGCGTGGCACGAAGTGGCGCGCTGTAAGCTTGTATATCTGCTATTTCTTTTCTGCGGTTTTAATGGGTAGCATGTCGACGAGAACGTAAAAAGATCAAGATATGTACATATACTGTACATACACACATATAGCTATACATAGCACCATGGTCGTGATATGTTTCCATCGTTTCATACATTTTGTATTTAACATCATTGGAACAAATCGTGGTATAGCTGTACCTCCCACGTTCAGCCAATACTAAAATGTCTCTGATTGCCTTTTTTAATGCGTGATATCTTCATAAGCAGGTATTTCATTTTGTCTCGATAGGAAGCAGACAATCATGATGATTTGCTTGTCTACCAACTATAATTGAACTTTACAGCGCTTGGACCAGAGCCAAGTAGCTGTCACTGAATGAGTACTCAAACTTTTGAATAAAGGCTTCTGGATACATTTAGTTTATATCCCCAAATTAATCCCACGAGGCCTTAGAACTTCATAGACTCCTTCCTCGGTAGCTCAATTGCTCTCTTTATTACCGTAGAATTAAGAGTTTTTTCATATCGCCCGTGTTGTCTTCAAGTCACACGTACTAGCATCTCGTAAAACGTGTAAACAGCTCTATAAATGGATACATGTGTGTATTCTCTTTGGCGTTTGGGTGTCATGACTGCTGTAGGCTTGTATGTTCTGGTACATATAATCTGCATGTGTTAAAGGTAGCTTCAGGAACACAATTCTTAATGAAGCATTTTGCCACTGGAAAGGCAATATGCTAAAGGCCAACAGCAAGGCAGGGAATTGTAGCAGATATAGAAGTCTAGAAACCCGCAGGCTCCAGCTCGTTAGTTGTTAAAAAAAGATGTCATGTCGGCAAATGTCACCACCAGCTCCCAGAGGTATAGCCACGTTTAATTTTAGAGCACTTAATTAGTGACAATGTCAAATTGTTTGCAAACGAAAGTATGGTTAAGCCAGTGGTGTAATGGTGATTATTTCTTTCGGTGGTATGGTTCGGCGGTACGGTGGTGGCGTGCACCATACGGTGCCGTACATGCGCGTGCGCATGAAAAAATACTGGCCACACGCCGTGGTGTCCCGTCCAATGACCAAAACACCACTGTTGTTAACACACTAGTGTTTGTGATCACAGTCTTTGTAGGAACAGGTTTGATGTGGCGTGTGTGGTATAATGATGTACTGCAGACATCAAACAATCCACATTTAGACGTAGGCTAGTTGATCCACTCTAAATTAATGGAAAGGCACTTGGCAGTCACTTTCATCACAGGCTCGTGGAGTAAGAACTGAACACTGTTCAGCAGAGGCACTGAAGGTAAAAAAGATTAAAAGCAAGGGAAAGAAACCACATTTTTATCTAATTTCATTTTAAGTATTTAAGGCGAGTAGGTTGCTTCTTGAAATACACGCCAAATAGACAAACCACAGCCCTGCAAGAGCTCCTCAAACACTGCAGTATATGTATCAAGGGGGCTGCATTGAGACTGTACAGGGGTTCTTCACATTTTCCAACCCAGGACACTACGCAAGCCATTTTGTTTACTTCTCGAAAAACCTCTGCAATTGCCATGTGGGGGAATTACATTACAGGATTAACGAGCAATGTTGAGTCAACCTCCATAATTTTCACAGCAGGCTAGTGTACTATTCAAAGATTCAAATGGAAATTAGATCATATTTCCGCCAGATGGACAGTGGGAAGTGTTTTTCTTTTCTTTTATGTGCTTGTGAAAGAAATATTAGGCCAAGAGATCATAGAAACAAAGGAACGAAGGTGCAATTCTCGCAGGATGCTACATGATCTAGGGCAACTACAAATCTCCGGGCATTCATCTTTCTTGCGAGTTAGCAGCCAGACTGAAAGGTTTATCAAACAAATCTTTGGTCAATTAGATTCCATCAATCATGTTGTTTGTTAACTCACTCCAGCTGCTTTCATTGTTGAATATGGAAGCGAATGGATTAAGTGTTACTTTATGCCTCTTTGCTCATTCTGTAACTATGTTGCAGCCAAAGACATATCCCATGCATGTAAGCATAAGACAAGGGGATCGTGATATGACAATATATTTGTTAAATTCATAAACCACGAATATCTTAGTCCACACATTGAATAGACAAAACATTCACACCTGTTTAAGTTAAACATAAAAGTTGATTCTCCTTTGTTATGACATCAGCCTGCCTGGTAAGCTATAAACTTAAGAGGAACAGAAAACATAAAAAACATCTGACCATCTCACGAACATACAAGTAAAAGTTAGTTGATGTAAAGTGGTGTTTCTAAGCAATGGGCCATTACGTCATGTGGGATTTCACGGAAAGACCTTAAGATGGATCTGTTAAAAACATTTCTTGCATTCCAGACACTTGACTTTGACATACATCTAAGTGCCTGTCTGTGGGAGGCTGGGATAAATGCCATCACCATAGTATGCTCTGGGTTTGCTCAAAAGTCCCAGGCTCTCTTTAGGCCAAGAAAGGAACCCTGTGTCTATCACATACATCACCAACCTTCCAACGGGGAACATTTCACAGAGGAGAAAAGGAAACTCCACCTAAGACTGTCCATGCCCTCTGCATGGTATGGCATAATGACTCTCTGGTCTGTAATTCTAGTCCATAGTGCTAACAAACCTAGTTGGCAGGCCGAAACCTGTAATTCATCTTTTGGAACATTGTCACACTTCACCACGAGTTTGATTCAATACCTCCTTTCTGCAAACATGTGTGTTGGCCCTTCTGTTGTTGTGTTGTTTACAGATTTTGAGGCTTTCTCTGTCAACCAGCAAATAGATATAAACAGCGTGATAACATGCTGGACAATGTCATGCTCCACAGCCATGAGCCTCCACCTCAAGCCAGTCCCATACAACAGATGGTACTTCAGCAGTGTTGCCAGGACCATGTTGACACCCTGCCTCTGTGATAGTCACAAGCCTTTAGTGTCAGAGAGGGGATTCATAGCTTCAGGAAAGGATTGGACCGGCTGCAGAGCATTGGCAGGGATATTACATTGGCTTTTATGGAGTCTTTTATGATGTAGTCTGTAGTCTGGGAGGTCATTCATCCCTTATAATTGTTTGACCCTGACTTTGTAATTGCCATTAGATGCGCCAGTAATGTCATTCCCATGTAGGACCAAAGATATTGTATTTGGACTCTATGGATATACTCCAAATGAAAAAACGATATGGTGAACTTTGAGATAGTTCACTTTGTCCACGTCAGAGCACTGAACAATGCTGAACATTGTTCAATTTACTTACCATAAGCATAAGGCATAGGCTAGTATATTCTGCTTGTACCTTCAGAAACAAACTGGAAAAAATAAGAAAAAGAAAAAAGAAATCAATTGCTTAGAGCTGGTTAAAATAATTGCATGAAATTATTTTCACTCTGCTGACATACAAATTGGACCATGAGAATTTCAAAAGGCCACATTAACCAACCGAATAACTCACCATGATTTCACAAAAACATTTTCAAAGAAACCTATCCAGAGATCCAGATGGGGAGGAAAGAAAAGAGAAAAGATCACCTTTTGTGGCTCATTGGGAGCGCTTGGGTTTTTGTGTATACAGTAGTCAGTCAGCATAATGGCTATAGTCAAAGCGGTTATGATGGTTTAGATCATGAAGTAGAAATGCATGTATTTAACCCATTCAATCCGGGAACGCATCTGTGTCACTTTAGATTTCTCTGGCTATTCAAAAATAGCAGATATACAAGCTCATAGCGTGGCACTCGGTGCCGCACTATGAGCTTGTATATCTGCTATTTTTGAATATATATATCTGTTGTTTTTGGGGGGGGAAATCGTGAAAATGTGTGCAAATCTTTGAATATATATATATATATAAATTTGTAACTCAAATCTTTGCTTCTGGGGGTCCCTGGAACAAAATATTTTGCTTCTGGGGGTCCGCGGACAAATGCATATCATTTTGGGGGTCCTTGAGTTACAAATGTTCGCTTTCAAAAATATATATTGAAAGATTTGCACTAATGTTCATGAATTTTAAAAAAAATAGCAGATCTGCAAGCTTATAGCGCGGCACTGAGTGCCGCGCTATGAGCTTGTATATCTGCTATTTTTGAATAGCCAAAGTATATAAGATAATGGTTTAAGTGGTTAAAATCTAAAATGACAGATGCTTTCCAGGATTGAATGGGTTAACTACACTCGAGAGCTGCCTAGCTCATGTATCCATAAACAGTCTCTTCAGATCGCTTGACATACAGTACTTTACAGCAGTGGTTCTCAACATGTGGGTCCAATGGTGGGCCGTGGGGGTATTGGAAGAGGGTCCCCAAATAATTGTCAAAATACTAAGATTTTTTAATATTAAAAACCTATGTAAAAAAAGAAAAAAAAGGTGTTAAGTGGTCAGATGGGTGGGCCGTAAAAAGATTTTCAAGTGGGCCCTGGTCCAGAAAAGGTTAAGAACCACGTCTTTACAGTGTGTAGAGAGCCAAAAAAAAAGCCTTGCCGTGAGTAGCAGCATACATACATACATACGTGTCATGGTTGGACATAAAAGCTCCCTTTGTGGCTCCATTGAGGTATATATATATAATATGACATCCTTCAAAAGTATACTCTGGTGTCCACTTTACATACCGTTGCTGTCAGGCAGAAACCTTGTCCATATTTCAACGTTTTGTGTGTGTGTTCTTTTTGTGTAAATTATGCCCTCTTTGTCGTACAACAATTTTGGACAAAAGTGGCAAAAACAGCCGATCTACAGTACAAGCTCACAGCGAGCTGCGACGCATTGTGTCACGGTGCGGCACTTTGTGAGCTTAACCATATTTTACACAAAAAAATAGCAGATCTACAAGCTCATAGCGCGTCCCTTCGTGCCGCGCTATGAGCTTGTAGATCTGCTATTTTTGAAAAATCTTGAAAATGTGTGCACATCTTCGAATAGCCTATTTATATATTTTTTTAAAGTGAAGATTTTTAACTCAAATCTTTGCTTCTGGGGGTGCCTGGAACAAAATATTTTGAGATGATGGGGGTCCGTGGCCAAATACATATAATTGTGGGGGTCCTTGACATGAAAAGAAATTGAGCACCACTGTTATAGCAACATAAATTGAAAACTGTCAGGAATTAGAGGACATTTTTACAATTGGCCTCAGGTCTTAATGAGTTTAAATATAGGCCTACCTGTTATGTGAGCTTAAACTCATTTGCTCAATTTCCCTGAGCTACTTATATATTCCCTTGAAGTATCAACAAACATGCTGTAGCACTATGGTTACAGGTCTTTAACCATCCGAGGAAATGTCTTGCTAATTGTAAGCACGACCGGTGTCAAGCGCTCGTTCGTGATGAACACCAGCTGAACGTGTTTTTGTTTTTGTCTGTCTTTTTTTTAAGCATTATAATTGTTTTTCCAGTATGTGGAAGACAAATAAGAGGTACCCATGATTCAATGTGACTTTTGTCAAGTTTCCCAACTTAATCCCTGGGCAGATGGTGATGACATCATGCCCTCCCTATGGTTGAATTTAAATGGAACTTGGCAATCGAAAACACCGCCCCCACCATGGAGGACACACTACATGGCTCTAGCATTGTGGCGCTGGTATGTTTTATCAATCATTGGAGCTTTAAATCCCACATAAAGACAAAGTTTTATTTTGTGTTGCGGACAGTTGAAATAATGACTAACTATCTCCAACCATGCAGTAACCCCAGTCTTCCTGTGGCTAGACCTAAAATTAGATTCATGGGGCATAAGTGAAAACACATGGCGCTCTCACCCAGGTAAAGAGTAAAGACTTGGGCTGTTACAGACTTACAGTAGGTGAAAAGGAATGTCTGCATGTCTAGGGATGCTCACTTACAGGTATATGAAAATAGTTGCTCATGCCAACGTGACTTGTGGCCACGTTAAAATATGAAAATAGTTGCTCATGCCAACGTGACTTGTGGCTACATTAAAATATGAAAATAGTTGCTCACGCCAACGTGACTTGTGGCTACGTTGAAATGTGAATCGAATATGAAGCTACGAAGCTTTTAAATGTAATGGTAGGTTGATGTCTGTGTTGCATGCTAGTATGAATGTCTGTCTGTCTTACAGGATCGGTTGTTGTCCTGGGTTCAAGGTTAGGGATAGTACTTAAAGACGCTTTACATGTGTGTGGGGAGCCAGGGGAGAGGACAAAAAAAACGTTATTAACTTTATTAGGAAAACTCAGGAAAGCAAAAGATATGAATTAAAAGCAATAGAACACTAAAAATAACGAGTTGAAATCAAAGTAAACTCGGAAAGGCTATTCTAAACAGGTGGGTTTTCAAGGCGGTTTTGAAGGTAGGTAGGGAGGGGTGTCTCTGATGTGTTTGGGGAGTGCGTTCCAGAGGTGCACAGTGCACTTAAGCAATAACACTTAGAGGAAAGAAGAATATTTTTTTTGGGGGGGTAAATGTCTTACGTATTAACTGAAAAGAACCTTACTTGCTATGCATGACAAGGTCAATGGGTTTGTTTTACACCTGTAAACCTGTGATGTGACAATAAAATGTATTCTGATTCTGATCGTGATTCTCCTGCTACATATGGGTTTGTGCTTTTGCCACGTAAGAACAACCTACAGTACATGCTGTGTATACTGTATAGGCTACTGTATGCAGTGCAGAGTTCATATTGCAGGAGTAGCTAGAGTGATGATGTGCCCCTGGAGTGGTTGGGTTTGCATGGCTTGCTGAACTACAATTTAGCAGTTTGGTGCGCACCACAGATGTACCTCACAGCTGGATTAAACCCTTCTGTGTGTACTAGGGATGAAATCGACACAGGCCACTTCCTAGTCTACCTCTGTAATCTAAAAGTTAAACTTCCGCTCCACATTTAAAGTTCTTTTTAATGAGTAAAATTAACGGAGGACGTGGTACAACTACACTGAAGTGCTCAGTGGAGAGCAATAATGAGCAATGGTGCCAGAGAGTTTAACAGCATAGTGCAAAAATAGCTGAAATGTGCTTGGTAATCTCCTGCACAGTATGACAGTCGGCATAATATAGCATAATATATGGAACGAATTTGAATGCTCCATGCTTCGTGGAAGATGCATGTCAGACAGAGATCCACCTGTTAAACATTATTCTATCTCTGCCAAACATATGGAAGGACTAGGAAATGTTGGCTGTACTCTAATTTAAACCAGCTGGATGTTTCTTGGCCAGACACCAATTTGGTGTGACATTGGTCGGACGATGTGTGTTTACTGGGACGGTACCAAAAAAATGCCTGACATTACAGGAGTTGGTGTTGGCTTGCTAAAAGCGCCTCGCGGACGAGGAAAGTTCCCTCTGTCCTTACAGCCGTGGACTGTGTACATTCCCCACGAGACCTTTTTTCCTTTCTGTTAAGAAATGCTTACTTGAGCAGAAGCCCAGCCGGTGAGTCGGAGCGCTTGCTCATTGAAGTGTGAAAGTTTACCTAGACGCCCGTCCGTCCCCCCACGCAACACACAGATAGAGAGAGAGAGAGAGAGAGAGAGAGAGAGAGAGAGAGAGAGAGAGAGAGAGAGAGAGAGAGAGGCGAGGATGGGATGGGAGGGTGTACACTGGGAGGGTGAACACTTGCGTTTCTTGGAGAAGAGTTACTGTGTTGTCTGAACTGCATTCCTCTCCTTCTGTGGGCTGTTCATGGAGGACTGTCAAACGAACACCGACTAGACGCTCATCCTCTGAAAATGTGGCCATCTAAAAGCCTCCCATTCTTGAGTGTTGCCATCTGTCTCTTAGCTACGCCTCATCACTAGAGTGATTATGGTCTTTCTTTCAACAGCATCAGTGAAACTGACAAATTGTCGGAGGAATGGCAAATCTGCCAAAAGCTCTGAGTTGTAGAGCCTAGTTAGATAACCTAGCCAGCGAGCTGTTAAAATTGTAGTTTGCTTTTGTCCAAAAACTATACTCTCTGCTTTCTAAATTAAACAGTGAATCAAGTCTTTGGATTCCTTTTACACACTGGGTCTGGGTCATTCCCTGGGGTTTCAAAATCTTGTGACTAGTCAGACGTGGAAAATATTTACGGGAATATATGGGAAATGGCATTCACAAGAATTATAGGGAAATTGTGAATTTGAGAAATTTAGAAAACGTAAAAAAAAATCGAGAACTTAAGGAGGAGACTGGGAGTCTGGCATGTCTCCTTAAACTAAGACTAATGGTATACTTGACATTGCTGATGACCATTTTCCAAAGCATACCGTATTTTTGTTTTGTTTTGACGATGACATTTGTATCCATTCAGTTGAACTAGTATGGAAATCAACTTGCGGAGGCTTGAAACTTGCTTGACATAGGTAATTCACTCGCATGAACAATAATAATAATACATCCAATTTAGGGCTTTTCAGTTCACAGAGGAAAGTGCATGGTTACCTCAACTTCTAATGCCAGGGAATCTAACTGTTCCATACCAGAAGCTGCACTGCCACTGTATATGGAAAAACCCATCAGAATGAGTCACCAGAAGTGTCTTCTGTCTCGTTTCCATTAAATCAAAGGTGGTTTGCACGCAGAGGGTGTACTTAACTGGGTGCTTGCTTGTTGGGATGTGCTCTTGAGGCTTCCCTGTTTATGGCAAGAGGGAAACGTGTGGTTCAATGAGGTCAGGTCAGGGTCATGGAAAGGCTAATTGGCGTTCATTCTAAACTAAACGTAGCATTTTGAAGAGGAAAGTGCTCCCCTGATACCATTGTCCGAGGGAGACATTTCCCTTTCTTTCTCGCTGCTCTAGGGGAGAATCCCATAGACACAATTATTTTTAGACATTTAGCAGACATTTTATCCAGGGTGACTTACAAGTGCGAAATCAGAGTAAATGGCATGAACCCTAGACAACAAACATAAGGTACATTAACATTACCTAATGTCTGTTGTCTAGGGTTCATACTATTTAAGTTATTGTAAACTAGACCATACCCGGTGAAAGGCGCAGGTGAAAGTAGTTGCAGAGTTGGGGTTAATGCACGTCCTGTCGCGCGGTTTCTCCCCCGCGCGCGTCCCGTCGTGGCGCCCCCCCCCCCCTCCTCCCCGTCGTGTCTTCCCCCCCTCCTCCCCGTCGTGGCTTCCCACCTCCTCCCCCCCGTGGGTCGCGTTGCGTCACCCCTCCCCACGGGCGTATATATATATATATATATATATATATATATATATCAGCACGGTAAATGGCGTAGGCATGTTACTCGCCCGCCGCGGGTCCGTCTGGTGTATTTACTTTCCACAGAAAGAATTGTGCTGAGAGTGGGCGGGGTGTCGGTGTTGCCATGTTGGCGTACTGTAAGCGCTGTAGGGGCAATGTTGGTGGTATAGGTTTCGTTTGGTTTGGCCTCGTTTTCATAGACCTTGCTGCTTGTTTCTCTCGCGAAACCTGGCAACGGCGCATGCGCAGTTTGATCAAGAGTCCCCCAAACCAAGACACCACCACCACCACCGTGAGGTTACTAGAATTATAGTAGGATTGTTTCTCTCACACCCATCAATTGCCCTGATGCTGTATTCACCTGCCGAGTGGCATAACCTGGACACATCTACTTTGGCTCTCCATTTTAGGGCAAGACAACAGGCATACATTTCCCATATAGCAGAGGAAGAGAGGCAGATGGCCAGGTGGTTATCATGGCGTCATATGACAGACTCGGCTGTGAATTTCATGGGAGTGTGCGAATGCTGCCAAAAGATCACTTGGCTTTGCTCATGTTATTAGAAACCCCCGCAGCACAATACTCCTGATGACATACAGGTTTAGAATGTCCACTCCAGATATTGCTCTGGGTTTCTTTAATGCAGAGGGATGTCATTTTGATCTCGACAGATAAGACTTGGCAGTAGCATTAAAGTCGGCTGCTATCTAAATAAGAAAAAAACATCTTATGTGCCAAGGCTGTGCTAGGGACACTGTGATGTAAGCAACACAACTTCAGCTATAAAATGTATAGTGTGTTAGCTTTTGGTATGCCAATGTGCAAATTGATACTACTATTGACTATTGTCCATTGATGATGATCAGATTTGCAAACTTAAATCCAACACACACATTATACATTTTATTAGCTGTTTTACTTACATCACAGTGTATCAGGTCAGCCTGGTCCTTACATGGTTTTAACCTTTATTAGATTGCAGCAAACTCACAAATTGGTTAAAAAAAAAAAAAAAAGGGTCACAAAATGATTGCTTATATGGAAATTGCCATAAGCAATTCATATCATATTTTGAACCCGTTTTTATTTTAATTGGTTTAAAAATAATATTTACTGTATGTATTGAAATGAGAAAACATACAATAGTAAGCACACTTACATATCGCTGTCGAGCAGAAACCTCATACTTTTTAAATGTATTATTTGTAAATGAATGTCCTACTTCATCACACAAAAGTAGCAAATATAGCTGATCTACAAGCTCCCCAGCTCAGTGGCCTTGTGGTTCGAGTGTCCGCCCTGAGACTGAGGTCGGGATTCGATCCCCGGCCGGGTCTTACCAAAGACTTTAAAAATGGAACCGAATGCTTCACTGCTTGGCACTCAGCATCAACGGTTGGATCCCAAATATGAGCTCTTTATTACCGTTTTTGCCAACTCTATCATACACTAAGCAAGCAGCGGCGTTTCAGTTCTTGCGCATGTGCGGCAACAGGCTATGCTCTGTTACCACAGTTACATTCCCTGCGGGCTATAGGATCTGTAGCAGTGGCGGAGTTACTGTACACGTGCGGCCACCATAGAGTTATAATACATCGTCATGGTTACGGTCTCCACTATGGGATTGGGATCAGTAGCCGCTGGTTGTACTTACAGACAATGCCAGCACAGGCGGCAGACCATGGCTCACAGCTACAAAGTTATAAAGGACTTTGATTTAGGAGCCGTGTCCACACATAAAGCGTTTTATGAGTGGAGGGCCGCTTTTGATATTATCTCCATAGCACTCGCACGCATCGACATGTGCAATATAATTAACGTTGTGATATTAGCACAAAGCTTAGCTGAAACAATGTAAACATGGACTTCTCTGATGGTTGTTGCGGTATGATTCGACGCTGGGTCGTAAATGACCGGGTTCGTCACACACCACACACCAACACGATGAAATCGGCAGTGCTCCTCTCCAAAATTTAAACTATGCATACCGAGCGCATATTAACCCAAAAGCCTGCATAGTTTGCCTGCGCACATCCCGGGTATGGAATAGTTTTTGTTATTTTCCCACAAAAAATTAAGTGAAAGTGGCTAAGTCTGTTTGTGGGGTTTATAACCAAATAAACAAATAAAAAACTTTTAACAAGAGCTTGTAAATAATTAATGACTACATTGGATCCATTGTAACACAGGTTATTTTTTCCATTTCCTGAAAAGTAACGGATTTGGACATACAAGTTTACGATATATACAGTATCTTTTCTTTTTTTCAGTGGGATTCCCATCCCATATTGTTGGCTTGCTCCTATACAGCATGTACTGCACGTTTGCACTTCTCTGCACAAAAGAAAGAGAAAACGAAAGCAATAATTTGTTTGATTTATGGCATGTCCTCTGGTCAGGGTAAATTACCATAGTACATAGGATTCAGAGTAAACAACAGCTTGAACTTGACCTGGGCTTCAACTTTGGCACTATGGTAGTTTGGGGGGGGGGGGGGGGTGGGCATGTAGCAGCTCCTGTTACTACGAAAGCAGTTGTTCGGCAGGAGCGAAGCACAGAATGTGTTTCCCAGATGTAGCAGACAACATCTCCGGGCCAATGCCGCTCCGCTCTCTCTCATTCACATTCAAGCCAAGGCATGAGTAAGAAACAAGAACAGGGACACACCTGAGCTTTGGAATAGGCTGCGCTTTCCTTTGGGTTGTGCACAATATGGACTCCGTCCTGGGCTTACGCGCGTCTGCCATCTATCTGCCAGCTGACTTCCGATTCCACCAAGGTTAGAGGCAGACAGGGATCCACTTACAGCCCATTATAGACCCTGCGTGTCAGAGCAGCACTGGAATAGCCATCAGAGCGATGACAGGGCCACAGGCGAGACAGGGATGAGAGAATGGCTAAGGCCCACAGACGGGAAATGGATGGAAATGAGATGCAATAGGGGCTGGTGTGTGGGTGGGTGTGTACTGCAACCTTTTTTCTTTTTTTTTTGCTGTGGACGGGACCACTAGCATATTTCAAACAATCCTCAAGTACCCCCCCCCACAAACATATACTACTAAGAAGGCATAAAACACTAATTTTAGCATTTGGAATTAATAATCTTAAAGCCAGATTTAGTATAGCTACTTAGCCCGATTTAGTTACTTAGTTGCACGCTGCAACACGTTGTGAGCTTGTAGATCAGATTTACACATTTGTCTGAGTCTTTCGATCTGTATGGACTGTGAGATTGGCAGTAAAGTCCAGTAATTAACTAATTAACTTAATCAAAGTGAAGTAATTAAATTCACATGAAACAAGGTGGATTTGGGCAGACCACTATACACTTAAGTACTTCACCAGAGCATTTCTCTTTTTTGTTTAGATCAGGAGTGTATAGAGAGAGCTGAGGTTAGAGCGAGAGAGAGAGAGAGACGTGATGTGCAGCACAGGTCTCTGGCCGGAATGAAACGGGGGACATTGTGATTAGGCTACATAGTAGTAGATAGTGGTTCACATACTATCTGTCCCGCTCCCAGCGCACACCCAGAGGGTTTCACTTTTAATTGAAGCCTTCACAAGGCTCAGGGTCGTGATAATGGGCTTTGCCTCTCATTTGCAAATGTCCAGTAAATCGTTTATGAGGGTTTACTGGAACATAATGCTGCATATTAAATATATGACCGAATGGCCTTAGAAAAACACAAAACGCTTAGTCTTGAAGTGGTCCAGTAAAACCATATTAAAGTGTCATTGACCTACTTTTTGTGAATTACTGTCTTTATGTTTGTTACACATTCTGCCAACAAAACCACTATAGAAAAATGTTGGACGGCAATTTGAAGAGAAGCCATGAAGGAAATGGTATTTCCTGTTCACAGAACAAGACTGTATATCTTTAAGATCTAGGGATGTTGACAGGTTAGAGCCTTCTAATCAAGGCTCCACCCTGTATGATTATCATACTGGGCACCAGAGGCGAAGCAGTAATGTGGCAATGTAGAGTAGTAGAGTGAAAAATGTGTTCAATCACTTTTTTGGCACAAACTTGCTTTCGATTAATTACAAAGGTGGTGGTGTGGGGTTCCTTTTCCCCCAAAAAAGCTATTTCCACTGGGTCTATTTCGTATTTGTAGAGATGAATGTACCTAAGCTGTGTGTTTAGCTTACATTTCTCTGGGGCTGTTTGGTAAACCTTAAAGATGAGTGACGACCAGCACACGGTGGAGCCCCGGTCTCTGTAGCTTCAGATTTGTTTTCATAAGAGGCCATGGTGCTGATTTCTTCTTGGTCTCAGACTTTTCACAACCTCAGCACTCATGGCCAGCGGAAATGTTCTGACCTGGTCGAAGAACTGGAGCTCTTTTAACTCCGGGGTGAAAGAATCTGTTTGTTTTCAAGATCCCTAGTGTGTACAACATACACTTTTATATTTTAATCCGATAAAGACCTGTATATGGATGTTCCTTACAATTCCGTAGATTTGTCCTGCTGATCCAAGCAGTTGTCAACGTGTTGACATGGGCCTGAGGTTTTGTTGGGATATGGTTTGCAGAAACAGGATACCCACTACTTCATAAGCGCAGAACAATATTTTGGTAAAGCTCTTGTTACGGAAGCCAACATTTGGGCAATAAAATGTCCCCAAATTTGCAATGGTGAACATTTTTGTACACCAAAGTACACTGTACACTCCCTGTAATTAAGTAAAGTATCTATACGTGATGATTTTATTTGTGTTGCCTTAGTTTACGGAGTTCAATGTTTTGTCCCTTACAGAAAATCTGCTTGTCCTAACGGTTGCTACGAAGGAGACAGATGGCTTCCGCCGCTTCATGCAGTCTGCAAACTATTTCAACTATACTGTGAAAGTAAGTTATGGCTCATCTATTCCCGTTCTACCATTTTTACCATGAATGTGCAATTTCTTTGCCCGCACTAACTAAAGTACAGCACACTGACGTCATTGCCATGGTATTTCTAACACCAACCCATACTAGCCTGAAGAATTCGGATGTCATGGGAAACAAAGTGCCACAAGGCTGCAATCAGAAGAATGTTTACACATTTTATGATCCAACTCTAACACTGCTCCCTAATGTTTTCTGCCACAGGTGTTGGGGATGGGGGAAGAATGGAAGGGCGGTGATGTGGGGCGGTCCATTGGTGGAGGGCAGAAGGTCCGACTACTTAAAGAAGCCATGGGGGATGTGGCTGACCGAGAGGATCTTGTTATCCTAACTGTAGACAGGTATGTTGGATTAGTATACGCAAACTACCGTATCTCTTCTTTAGTAGCACTATGACAAATTGCCAATTCAGTGTTTTTAGACGCTGGCTCTTTTGAACTTAACAATATGTATCTATTCAATTGCGGCAAATACATTTATATCTCAAAGGCTCGAAACGCCTAGACTGAAATATTTCACTATTCATCAACAAGATGACCTAGAAGGCCAATATTCCAGAGGGGATATTCTTTGAAACACTTTCAATGAGCGATAGGTTAGGCTAAAGCCCCTCTGGTCTTCCCAGATTGGATCCATATGTTTGTGGGTGAATCATCTAATTAGGTTAAACAAAAAAAGGAAGGTGGTGAAATTAGCTCTTTTATGGTGTAAATTCTGGGCGAGGAAGTGAATGAGCAACACTTATCCTTCCCTCAATACCCACCATTAAAGTTCCCATGAGCAAGGCACTTATAACCACCCAACTGCTCCGGTACAGCTGCTCAGTGGCCAACGGTATGATACCGCTTTTACACCAATGGCCTGTGTTTAACTAGTGTTTCCAACCAGGGTCTGTCCATGTTGGACCATTTTTACATGCTTGGTCTGCAACGCTACAAGTCTAAATGTGCTATAGACAGGTTTCCGCGCGACGTCATCACAGAGCAGAATGCGCAATCTGCGCATGCCCGGGGTAGAACAAACCCGGAAGTGCCCTTCACTCTGTTGTGTTAGGGAGTTAGATAGGCATAATGCTGCTATTATAGGCATAATAGGCATAATGCTGCTATTGTATACAAATAAAAGACGAACAGATCCAACTTCCGACAAATCATTTTTATAGAGTAAACAAGATATTACAAACTGCATAATTTAATCTACTTTCATTAAACCCGGTGAAGACCATTTCTTTTATGAATGTAGATTTGACCAGAGCTGCTGCGGGTAATAGCGCCCTCTATAGGCTCACCCCTCCACTGCGCGCGCATATCCTCTCATGTTTACAAACAGGAAACCGTCTATATATTTCAAGACATTGGGTCTTGTTTTTTCGCATGCAAGGCATCCAATGTAGGGTGGTTGCGCAATGGTAGATCACCAGTACTGTAAAATTAAGAATCTGTTTACATTTGGGAGACGATCGTTATGGTTATAAATCAAGGCATCCAAACGTATCAATTAAGCTGTTAGGTACTAAACTCATACCCATATTGGTGACCGCTTCCAGATTGAATGTTCAATAATGGAGTCCTTAAAGGGACACCCAAATCCCATTTTAATTAAGCTGAGGACATAATGAACATGATGTCGAAGTGTGTTTAGTATTTGTTCTGTTTTTCTTTTTCTTTTTTTTATCAGTTGGAAGGGCCGGTGTGACTGTAACTACAGGAAACATGGTCTGTAGTCCACAGTAGTCCAGGAAGCACTGACATTCACCTCTGTAATGTAACAGAGGGAGAATTCATGTTCAAAGAAAAAGAAAACAGAAAAGAAACGCAAAACACACTTCAAAATTATGTTTATTATGTCCATCTTTCATTAGGAACAGGATACTGTTACTGTATGGTTGAAAGTAGAGTAGTTAAATACTTGCTACCTCTGTTGTGGTCCCTAGGGTGTTCAGAGTGAAACATAATCCAATTTCGCGGGTTTTGCATGGCACTAAAACTGTATTCTCTTTTGCTCTCTTTTGATTGCAACCAGAGTAGCAAAACATACAAACGTCTGCTTTCAAAAACTGCTTCTTGCCAAAAAATACACCATTTATTTATACACATCCAAGTCCAATCTGGACCCATGTCAGAATGATCTTGGATGTGTAATGTTTCATCCATAGTGCATTGCAATCCAATCCTGTGAATTTATAGTTATAGTTGCACGTGTTCCACTACTAGTGTATACAATGTCCAGCTGGGTCACAAAAGTAGCCATCTGGTTGCACGCACGTACATGTGTGCAGGGGTGGGTGGGGGATGGGGGTTGTTGGGTCTAGCTGCTAGACCATTTTACTACCGTGTGCTAGACTCTAGCACACGTTATGGCTACCTACTCTTGACATTTACATAATTGAACAGCTTTATTCAGATCAAAAGCCCATATTACATTAATAACATCATTATTTGGTGATGTGTCTCTCTTTCTGTGTGGGCCCCTATGGTGCTGACTCTGAATCTTTGGACCCGTTGGTTCCATGTCTGCCTCCTTCTGAGAGGAGGTCCCTGGTTGTTTGCTTCTAAAGCTTTTTCCTCATTGTCTAAGGAAAACGGTTTTAAATATTCAAATCAAACATTTACATCAGGGGATAAATAAAGTCTGTCTGTCTCTGTCCTAGCCTGTATATTTGATCACATTGCACTATTTCTGTCTCTGCACTTTCGCACGAGATCTACACGCTAAAAACGGGTCACGATTCGACGCATTGTTAGCTTGTAGATCTTTTGGCAAGGACAATTCATGCTATGGAGTCTAAATGAGGCTTTACCAGCACTGGCTTTTATCTGCAGGCTTCGCCTTTAGTCCAACTTTGACTTTGAAGGTTGCCCCTAAGATGAATGGATTCTATTTGATCACAAGATCAGTTCACAAAATATAGTCTATCATTTATGAGCACTTTGTCTTGGGAAATTGTAGGATTGTCATTGATAATGAAAGTGTAAAGCGAAACAAAACCTTTTTTAACTGTGCATATCTATGAATTTGGAAATTGGAATCATTTAGATAATTACAGCCCCTAATAAGCGTTTTGAGCCCACGTCTGCTCAATGAGAGGTGTTTTTACGTGTTTATGTGGCAATGAACCAACCTCCACTCGTTCATGCAAAGGCCTTATTACTGAGTTCTCTGAGATATACGAGACGCGCTAATTTCACGTGCAGGTAGCAGAATTATGAGTTTTCAAGGCCAACGGAAAGTTTCCGCGAGTTAATGTGAGTGGTTTAGAATAATAACAGCCTTACACAAGCATATTTCTTCGAGTTGAGTAGGAGATGATGGTGATTACGAGTACTATAAGCACTTTGAAATGTTGTCACACTGTTGCATATGAACCTTTGAAAAGTAAATGATTATTTCTGAAAGGAAATCATTTGATCCATACAAATAACTTAAAATCTACACATCTGAGATATGGATGTCTACTACAGCAGTTTTATATACTGTATATTTCAGTTTTTTTTGTGTGCAAGATACCATATGTCATACTATTACATTCAGTCAAAGTTGTCTGTGCTCATGGGCAGAGAAAATCAACATATCATTATCAATATCATGCCATTCAATAGCCATGCACAACAAATGAACTGTACATTCACAGCCAGAAGGTTGTATGCATGCCAGCCTTGTAATTCTATGCACATTGGAAATGTCACACAAACAGTATATTGATGATTTCTAGACTTGCCCATGAAAAAGCAGCAATTGTACAGAAAGTGCCTACTCCGTAAACACTAAACAGAGCACCTTTGCGTCCAATTAAAGTTTTGAAACGCATACAGTACTGAGTACTGACACATGGCAAATGGAACAGGCATGATACAGGATTTAAATGCTTTAACCACTTGAACCCTAGTATCTCTATTCTGGGGGGGGGGGGGGGGACATTTGGCAATAATAGCCGATCTACAAGCTCACGATGCTTGGCAACGTGACGCATTGTGAGCTTGCAGATCAGCTATTTTTGGTGAAGATATTTAGTGTAGCCAATGGGAATACGGTCAAGGATTTTGTGGAAATCTTGCATATAACTTTACAATTACCATGAGAGAGAGAACATAATGGTGGAGTCGTTATTTTATTTGACAGGGATCCCCAGAGACAGCCTCTCATGACAGTACAGAGAGGGGAGTTGTAATGTTTGGGTAAGAGTTTTTTTGTCCTTGTGACAGGACCCAACGAACCCCCCTCGGGCACAAAACACACCTGGCAGGAAACAATCTTTAAAATGATGGAACACAGCTGGCCTGATCCGTATCTTTGTAGAGGTTTAATTCGGCTGCCGTGTTACGTGGTCAAATGGGTGGGTCGCATGCATTTTCAGGGCCTGTTTATTTTAATGCATCGCAATGCATTATAAGCTCAATAAGTCAATGAGGTTTTGGGCGAACTTTACACTTGATTTTATGGCCTTAGTAAACCTTTTCAATTTCATAAACACTTTGTTTTCAATCGCTAGTTTGAAGGTTTTTTTCAATCAGTTTAGTAAATTACGGTCCCATTAATTTTTCAATTAATGATGAAGTAGGGTATGTTGCTATGGTTTCTATTGGTTCTACCGAGTGAAGACCCGCCCTCACTGCAGTTGCAGCCAATAGCATAAATTTCCGTTTGCATTTCGGACCGGATATAGAAAGATGGCGGATTTGAAATCATTGAAAAACAGAAAAACTACATCTGTAGAAACCAATGGCGTCACTTTGTCCTTTCATTTTTACGGTCTATGGTCCCGGCCCACAGGATAGGAATCACTGGGCTTGTGTGTATCTGTCTGGTTTGATTTAGGAAGCGGTGGTTTGTAAGAAATTAAAGAAAAACATTGCTGGGCTCTCTGTAGATGATTTCAAAAATATGTTAATGATGTGTTCTCTCCACTCTGCTACTGTAGCTATGACCTTATCTTTGCCGGGGGACCACAAGAGATTCTGCGGAAGTTTCAGCAAGCAAATCACAAAGTCCTTTTTTCAGCAGAGGGGCTGATCTGGCCAGATAAGCGACTAGCTGACAAGTATCCCACAGTCCGCAGTGGCAAGCGCTTCCTCAACTCAGGAGGTAGGTTCCCAAATATCAAAAGCATATAAGTTGTTACCTTCTTCCTATAACTGTGGTAATATTGCTTTGTGTAACCTGCTTTTAAACTGAATGTTGATTTGTGTTTAGCCCCTATAACCCTTCTCCCTCAAGAGGCCTTGCCTTTTGCCAGACACTGTAAATAAGGATGTGTAATTAATGACTCTGCCTGGTTAAATAAAGTCAAATAAATCAATCAATAAATGCAAACTGCACACTTACTGCATTCTGTGTATTCTCATATTAACACCTTTAATGGTAGTGTAGTGTAAAGGAATGGCAACGGGCTTGTGTTATCTTTTAGATTTATGGAACTCATGGACCATTACCTTATTCCATGCAAACTATTAACCACTGGTCAGAAAAAAAACTATAGATGCAGCTCTAGATGCAATGGCCTTAACAACTTTAACTCTAACAAAGAGAACAATCACAAATTCACACGAAGTGGCAAGGTCACCATCTTGCAATCTCTTTTAGTGTCTGAATTACTGCTTTCCTTGTGGTCCCAAGTCTTTGTCTGATCAGAGGCTGACTTTGGCATTCATTTTCATTGACCTGACATGCCTATTTGTGTTGGCCCCCCAACGTTCCACAGATTGCATGAAATTGTAGGGTTTGTTTGTGTCCCTAAGGCTACCGCCCAAGTAGCTGCTGGGGTCAGTGTTTTCACATTTTGGACATGCTCTTGTCACCGAGAGCACATTGTGCATGAGTATTTATACAATTGAGTCAAGATTGTGTGTGAAGCACTTATGTGTCAGACTGAGCAACTAACCAAACAGAAATTGTTCAGTTGTTTGACAGATTGAAATAGATTTTTTAAAGAAGACACTATGTGTGCGTACTAGCTGAGTAGTCATGTCAAAGCAGTAAAAAAAACAGGGCTGCTGACCTCACATTTGATGCTGTTGCACTGCATCTCTTGACAGGTTTGAGCCACTCCAGGCAAACCACACCCTGACTGTTATTTGCAAAAATACAGACACAATTTGTTGCATAAAGTCTTCTTTGTGTGTGTTAGTCTCTCTCTCTCTTTCTCTCTCAAACAAAAATAGAAACACAAAATGAAAAATAAAGTGGTCTAAAACAGGCAAACCCATGAAATATCTTTTGGGATGTTGGGATTTTGGATGACAAAGATTCTAAATACCAGGGGGGAAAAACATATTGGGGGAAGGGCTGTCATTGATTAATTAAATTATTTGCAAATTAAAAAGTTCCTTTCACCTTTTCAACCTTTCCAGTCATACCATTTAGGCTATGTCATATCCATCCTACAGTTCGTGTTTACAGTGTCTGAGGCTTTTTTAATGAAGGGACCCAAAAACTGCACAGACCAACAACATAGCCAAACCCGGCAATTTTCTGCTGCGGTCGATCTGCTTGAGCAAGAGAAGGGAAAAGGAGGAGATATGGGAAAACTGCAGCAGACGTTGCTGTGAGAATGTATAGTAAAGAGGATACGTGAGATTCTACGCAGAAGCCTGGCAAGCCGTGAGTTCTCAGTCATTTGTGGAGATTGCAGCTTTCCACTGGTGGCCATTGTTACTCCCCCCTGTGGTCTGTGGGAAGAGTGTCGCTGCCTAGTGCTCATTTATCGAAGATTATTGGCAAAACTCACACTTTCCGGAAGGTTCTTGGATCACTGCCAGGGTGAAGTCTTGAAAGCAAAAGAACATTTTTCCTTGCAGACGTAATTGACACAGAAAGTCTGACTAAGATGTAGGCTATATGCCCTTGTAAAACTCACTTCTTTCACCCTATACTTACAGTTGGACTTATTTTCTTAACAGTTTGAAATGCATTTAACGTTGTATGGTATAATTTTCAGGTATAATTGGCTACGCCCCATACATAAACAAAATTGTTTCACAGTGGAACCTCCATGACAATGATGATGACCAGCTCTTCTATACCAAAATATATCTGGATCCATTGCAAAGGGTAAGAATGTTGGGTAGCATACAACAGCTATATTGTACACTGTTTTAGCAGCTCAGCTAGCCTAGATAGCCAACCACATACACTTCTAAAACAGCTGAAAACACCTCTCCTTGGCAAACAAGCAAACCACAGGTGAGATATTGGGTGACCAGCTGTTTCATATCTCTTATTTATTTTCTTTATATACATTCTTTTTTTCAGATGACTCTGAATATGACTTTGGATCACAAGTGCCAGATTTTCCAGAACCTCAATGGAGCCATTGGTGAGTAACCACAACAAATTGATCTCATTGTGGTCTTTGGTTTCCATTTGCAGCTCGTATTTATAATTTTGTCGTTGGACCACATCAAACCGATGAACCTTTTTATTTATTTATTCATTTTATACATGTATGAAAGATTATGTTTTTAGAGTGCCTGCCCTGCGGGCCTGGTAATGCAGTATATCATTCATAGTGAAGTAATAAAAAAAAACACGGGAACTGCAAGAAGATTTGTAGAACCTGGCCTGATCTCCAAAATGTTCCTGTCTTGGCAGATGAAGTGCTCCTCAAGTTTGGAACGGACCGAGTGAGAGTAAGAAACACAGTGTACGACACCCTGCCAGTGGCAGTCCATGGCAACGGAAACACCAAAGTGAGTACGAAATTATGCCCTCATGCAGACCTTATTACTGTACATAATCAGTACTGACATTTGTGTGGTCTATACCTGGACAGAACCCCGCCCAACTCCAGCAGCATGAATTATTCATAGTCTGTTTTTAGTTTTTTTGTTTGAATTCTTCAGCAGTTGCTGCTTTCCAGCAATAACTGCTGAAGGAATAAGTGCATTCCTAATAATGACCTGGCCCAGTGGCCCACTGTACGCCTTAGATTTACATCCAACATGTATTCGTTGGAAAGAGAAAACAAAGAATTCTTTGGAACTCGGTTACTCAGTGGATGAGCAGGAGGCCGGGTCTAAAAATTGAGCTATACCGCGCCTCTCTCTCTATTCCCATTTATATAGTGAAATGGTCAACAAGCCCAAAGCAGGATGTCTGTGAGATACAGTAATCATTCTCCGGAGAGTCTTGGCTGGCCTATTTTCCTAAACCCCCTCCTCCCCCCCTCTCTCTTACATTCCCACTCGACCACCAGCGCCTGTTTCTGGTCTTCCTTTAGTAATGAACCCTACCCACCACACTGTGTGGAACCGTGTCTCCAGAGGGCCTCCACATCTGCAGCTGTCGTGCTTAACGACAGATCACAGAATGTGGATCCCCAGCTGTCCACTTGTTCTGGTGTCTATACCCTTGTAGGAAGGCTAGCTGGATCCCTGGGCAATGGGCGAACTTCCTAAAACTCAACCGCTGTTTTATCAGTCTATAAAATGGCACTTGTGCATTGCCTAGCAAAATGTACAAGCAGCCATGAAGAAGAGTCAGCAAGTTATTACTTTGGATGAAGACTGCAGTCTGGCTTGGACATTTCCCCTCTGCAGTTGTGAAGTTGTAAAACTTTACAGCTGGTGATTTTATGTCCCTCACCTCTCACATATCACTAGCTGCTAACATTTGTGTAAACATAAGGACTGACATTCAGTGGATATATGGGATTCTGGTAATACTTTTCTTGGATCAACTCGAATTGGTTGCATCTAGAAACAATTATCTCCACCAGGCCGCGGGGCGGTTTTCGCCCGTCTGGGTATGTGTGTATATGTGCACTGCTAATCTCGCAAACTACTGGACCAATCAACGCCAAACCTCTTTAACGCCCTCTCAGTAGGCCAGGGAAGAGACCTCCTGAATATTTCTCTTCCAACCCATCAATGACAACAATGTTATTTAATATTTTATGTGAATGCATTACCTCATGCCCCACTGTCCCTTCAGAGTTCAATGTAAGAGGCTTGTTCTTCCCCCGACAGTTCATACGCTCAAGTGCAATGGCTACACATAAGATCAGTGTATAATGTGATGCCGGCATTGCCTGTACGTTCAGGCCGTGTATCCTGTCATGAGTAGGGTTGGGTTCCGGAATTGGAAGAACCGGAGGAACCGGAATCGGTTCCATCACATTTTGGAACCGTTTCCGGAACCGTTTATTATCACACTGTCAGAGCTGACACGTCTACTGTGTAGTTTCGGAGCAGTGGTGGCCTAAAGGTTAGAGGAGCGCCCTTGTTACTGGAAGGTTGCCGGTTCGATTCCCCGGACTGGAAAAAAATCTGGGTGGGGAAGTGAATGGTCACCACTCGCCACTCCCCCAACACCGCTGAAGTGCCCTTGAGCAAGGCACTGAACCCCAAACTGCTCCAGTGGAGCAGCTTAGTGGCAAGACTGTGGTTGTACTGGTCAGCTCCCAGGTTTTAATGTGTGTGTCTGTCTGTGTGTTTCTATGTGCAGGGCGTTGCTGAAAATGAGCACTTGTGCTCAGCTACTACCCTGGGTAAAAAAAGAACAAAAACACACACAAAAAAAGACAATACCAGTGGTTCCCAAACTTTTCAATTTCAATGACCATCATAACTCTGAGAGTGTACAAATGGAACGGGTCCATTTGGTTCCATTTGTACATTCTCAGAGTTACACACCTGTAAGGGTACATTTGGAACCCCCTAGGAATCGTGAAAGGGAACAGTTAAGGAATCGGAGAATATGCCTTTTTTGAAGGTCACAAGATTTCAATAGGTCACCAATGTTGGTGCAACACATGCATGTGCAGTACACTACTGTATGGCTTGTAAAACAGAAGATATGGTCCCATATGCTACCATACTGGGACCTTTAATTAGCATTGATGTGATAGACTGACTGATCAGTTGGCTGATGGCTAGAACAACAAATATGAGGGCCATTATATACAGTAAATTCCTGACTGTATTTATCTGTCCAGGCCCAGGTTCAACACAAGATTAGGATTCCAATCAGAGACATGCAGCTTTCTTTTTTTTTGGCACCTTCTCTGCATTATAAATTTAACATACCTAACAAGTATGGCATCTGAATATGAATATTTGCGAGGGGATATTTCAAAAGAAAAGGTCAATGGACATTCAAGGACTGTATGACATTTATGCCTTGCATACTAAATACAGTACAAAGCAGAGATGAGTTATGATGTTGAAATGTATAACCGACTTCTTAAGAAAAAGAATAATTACAGTCCAGTTTGTCTGCCTATTTGACTACGGCAGACATTTATGGCCCTAGGCTTGACCAGCATAATGTCTGTCTGGCCATCCCACATCCCTACTGTAAATCACTTGAGTAAATGACTATGGCAAGTGACCAAGCCAGGACTTTCCATATGTATTCATATGGTGAAATGAGCCCTGCCGAAGCCAAACAAACAATAAGCCATTTTTGCTTGTGTCTACTTCAGCTCAATTACGTTTCCTGGATGACCAACCATTTGCCTGCTCTGTATTTTGTTACCCTTGCAGATCTACTTGAACCACTTGGCCAACTACGTCCCCAATGCCTGGAACTATGAGCATGGCTGCAGTGTCTGTGATGACAATATGCTGGACTTGTCTCAGCTCGAAGTAAGTGAATAATACCAAGGCCTTTTTCCACACTGTTCTCCTTTTGCAGTCTGAAAATTATACTTTGTTTGGAAGAATTCTCCCAAACCTCTCTGTGCTAGATAAACAACATACGGCAGTTGTCTTGTAGGCATATGTCTCATCAATCCATCAGTGAAATGTCTTGCACAAACAGCAAGTCTGTCCTATTTCAATAAGTGAGAGTACACCGGATTTGTAATGCATTGCACACTCCTGATCCAGCAATAACAGGTCATGCACCCTCCAAAGCGTTTGGACCCTTATTAAAGGAGCGTTAAGTACCAGTAGTGCTACTTGGGGAAGAGGAAGCTGTGTGCTGCTGCAGTGCAGGATATGGCTTTTGGGGTTTTTGGAAGGGCTTATTTAGAGGGGTGTCACTGTCGACCAGGATGCTTTTTAGTGGCCTCCTTATTATGGGATTTATCCACAATGGTGAGTTACAGCGGTCGTGTGGAAATTATGTCAGCGAGTTCAGCCAAGCCTAGCAATGTATAGACACAGCCGCAAGTGTACGGAGTATCTTTGGCTGTCAGAAATATGCTGGCTGACTTTCCCTTGTATGGTTATGTCTTATTCAAACACTCCATTAACTCACACACAAGGATGAAAATGAAGGACGAAGCAGGGTTGTGTATAGGACTGGAATGAAATTCACATAAAAATCTTTGACATTGCAAATCAATATTGAATCTCCATGACTGCACGTAGACACTTTCTGCAAACCTGCGAGCCCCATGAATGGCCTTGTGTGTCAGGAGTGCAGCTGGAGTCGATTCAATACAAACCTAACCTTATAAATGGAATCTCTGTGAAAGCAGCTCTCACTGACCTTCCAGACGCAGCACAGAACACATGCTGTTTCATGATAATAGCCAAGGCTGTTGGTGAAGATATTTGCTTTTTGTTATGCCACTCAATAGCAGACTCTCACTGGCAGAGGGTGGGGGGATTCTGGGAGATTGGGGAAACAGACAGGGTCAGCCTGGGTCATTGGCACTGCATGTACACTATGGTAGTGGTTCTCAACCACTACCAGACCACTACCAGGACTTAACTGTCCCCAGATGACAGTTAAGTGACAATTTAAGACTTTTAAGACCTTTTTAATACCTAAAAAAATAAGAAAGAAAGCTAAGAAAAAGTCCATTACTGCATCAAAAGCAATCAACAAATGTACAATAAAAACTGGTCAAACATTGGCCAATCTGTCAAATAATATAAGAAAGCTGATATTTTCACAATATTTATCTGTGGAATCGAGTCAAACCAAATGTAATGCCTCAACTCTTACGATACCAAGTGGTTGTCATGTTGGGGGTCCCCAGTTCAAGATTATTTTGGGAGGGTCACAGCCTGAAAAGGTTGAGAACCACTGCAGTGTAGACATGGGCCTTAGCACAGACTCCAGATTGTTCCTGACCCAATATAAGGAAGGGCAAAGGCCTTTCCCGTCCGTGAGACTGTGTACACGTCAGCCTGACCCCTTCATTGTCTCTTGGTTTTTGTCTTTCTTTTCTTTTTCCCCCCGTCAGTAATGATTTGAGGTTTTAGGCATAAGTCTTGATGTTTTGATGAGCGCCCTTCTCTCTCCCTGCTCCCCGCCCTCTTTGCAGTTCTTTTTCCCGGCTGCCTGTCAGGAACAATTTAATGCTAGCCGGACCCATGGGTGCCACTGCCCCCTCTTTCGCCTCGAGCACGGTCATTGCGGAGCTCGCAAATTAGATGGTTCCAGTCGGGACCTTTTTCATCCCGGGTCCAGACCTTTTGCTGTGAACTGGTCAAGGGGATCGTAAGGCCAGGCTGAGCTGTGTGGGCTGCAGCAGTGTGTCATGGGAAAAAGGCGTTCTCTTCTGCTACTTTCCCTCGCTCTCTCTCTATTTCCTACACACCCTACTGTCTGAGGGACCAGTTTTAATGTGACTATACGTGGCAGGCTGTATTACTACAATGTAGCAATGAAAACAATATTTAGTAGGTAGGTTTGTGATTTATTTATAATACGTTTTTAATCATGCTTCCATCCGACAACCCTACATTCAGTTTATTAACCACTATCTAAGGGGAGATTCTGCTTTTCAGAATCTTATCTGGATATTCTCAAATGCCTAGTAGGCAAATCGATTCAAACTGGTGAAAATTTACATCGATAAAAAAAAGGAGAAGAAAATACAGGATCAGGAAGAGAATTGATTAAAAAAAGTTTTCTACTGTATTGAAAAGAGGATAAGAGAAAACACAGTATTGGAAAAAAATAATTAAGAGAAAAAAATACTGGATTTGTGTAAGAGAAATCTTACGGTCATTTGTCTGGAAAATAATTTGTGAAAAGTCATTTTGTTACCCTAGTATCGTGATTCGAATCCTATCGTGAGTTGAGTGAATTGTTACATGCCTAATGCCTAGTATAATATACTTATATACACGACAGAGTACAAATATAGGCTAGATCTTACAGCATTGGAACCAGATCAGTGACACCATTAGAGAAATACCAACGACAGTCAATAATAGTGTGCACTGCACAGCAGTGCTGCTCCTCTGGGTCCCAGCCGGTACAGGGTAAACCACAGTAAACCAAAACATATATTTTAAGATGAGAGTGCACACCAGGATACTAGGATTGACACAATTGCATTAACAGATTACAGTGGAGCAAACTACATGTTTCTCATGTTGCTTCATCAGATTAACGCCGTCTTAGTGTTTGCGAAGTGGGTGTTCACATTGTCCATGCTACGCAGCCAATGTATCCTCTACAAGTAAACAATGCCTTAAAGAGCGCCACTGATTTGTTTATGTCTGAGGTGAAATGTATAAGACACCCTTGATTTATGTTAAACAGAATGCCATTAACCGAGGTGTGCTGTATTAATCCATTTCTCACCATGTCTAAACAGGAATATCCAAGTGTGTTGGTGGGGGTGTTCATCGAACAGCCGACCCCTTTCCTTCCCGAGTTCCTCCAGCGACTGCTGAGCCTAGACTACCCCCGAGATAAACTCAACATTTTTATCCACAACAATGTGAGTATATGCAGCTGCTAGTCAGTGGTGGGACTCTGATGCTTTACTGTACTGCTGTACAGTAAAAGTATGAATACCACAATGTGGAAATACTCTGTTATAATGTGGCTGAATTGGTAAATGTATGTTTCATAATAATAATCTAAATCTTGTAAATAAAGTTTTAAAGAAAATGTTACATAACCCCTTAAAACCGGGAAAGCATCTGTGTCATTTTAGATTTTAACTACCGGTATCCTGTATATAGCACATTGGTTCTCAAAGTGGGATTTTATACTTTGGCTATTCAAAAACAGCAGATATACAAGCTCATAGCACGTCACTTTGTGCCGCACTATAAGCTTGTAGATCTGCTATTTTTGAAAAATCGTGAAAAGTTGCGCAAATCTTATTTCTTTTTTAAACTCAAATCTTAACTCAAACATTTGCTTCTGGGGGTCCCTGGAACAAAATATTTTCAGATGGGGGTCCGCAGCCAAATACATTTTACATTTTGGGGGTCGTTGACATGACAAAGTTTGAGCACCACTGATACAGTATAGCATAAGTAACATAAGTTTTTCAGAAAACTGTTATGATTTAGAAAATGTGTAGAATCGTCCGCAGGTCTTAATGTTAGTTTGTTTTGGATACGTGTCTCAGTCATTACCATTGGCTCTGTCTTCAGGAGGTTTACCATGAGAAACACATCCAGAAGTTTTGGGAGGAGAACCGGAATGCGTTCAGCAGCTTCAAGGTTGTTGGACCAGAGGAAAATCTGAGCCAAGGCGAGGCCAGGAACATGGGCATGTACGTGCAGTGCAACTCTCTCTCTCTCCTAAATTTACCGCCTCCACAACACAGATTTTTCATCTCCGAGGCTTGCAGGCGGCGTGAGACAACTGATTAATCCAAATTACGTTATGCATGAATGACTTCGCGAATGTCTGAAGGGCTACTGCAGCAAAGATTAATCACAGCCAAAAATGAAAATTAGCTTGGTGAAATGACCTTTGGAATGGTACTTCTATGAATTCTACATTGCTTTCTGCAGTGGGTATTTATGTGTGTGCAGTGTTGTAGAGTACAGAAAACCTGTCCATTTCTCTAATCTAGTGCACAGTGAAATGCAGTAGATAATAGTCTGAAGCCAGTCTGCCACCACATTCAGTTCCTCTCTCACAGTTCCTCCTGACCTGCAGGTGCTCATTGTAAACATAGGAATCAATGCCGAATGTAACTGTAATGACTGCTCCCCAGACTGCTTATGTCTTTGTGTTGCTAGATGACACAGAACTGATTATGTCATACACATACCAGACACGCACGCACGCGCACACACGCTCACGCTCCAAGTGCGACATTGCCCTGATTGCTCACTGCTGAGTAACAGACTGTTGCCATGGTGATAGACCAACAAGGCCCGATTAAAAGAAAAAAAAGGAGGATGTGCCTTGATAACACTGGCCAGCATGGTCCCATAATGATGGGTTTATCAGCAGCCTGTAATCTCCCACTGTGCAATATCCCCCAGAAGCTCAAAGACACTCATTGTGCGGAGCTATCTCTGTAATTCAGCTGTTTATACTAAAAGGATCTAATACTTTCCAACTTGTTACAGTGATTATTTTTAAGTATTTGATTGACTAGTAGACCTGCTTGGCATGAGCAGCAGGGCCTCCATAATAATCATTACGGTACTTTCCCCTGCCTGCGTGTCTTTTTATGCTTCCATTAGGGATATTTGTCGCAAGGATACCGGATGTGACTACTACTACAGCATCGATTCAGACGTGATGCTGACCAACCGACAGACAATCAAGGCCCTCATTGAGCAGAACAGGTACACAGACATACCGCTGGAACCCTCCTCCACGAAGCCTCCCTTTTGCCCCATTGAGACTTTTATTTCACAAGTGGCAAAGCCACAGGAACATTACAGCCAAAGGGAATTGGAGGGTTAAAAATAAGCGTTTCTGGCTTCCTGTTTTTGCCCCGGCCGCATGGAAACAGTGAAAAGCCCTGTTGCACTTAGCTTGAAATGCCACTTAGTTTGCGTTATACAAAAAACAAACATGCTAACCTTGTTTTGTTTTTTTGCTGCCGCCCCAGCTCATGATTTTGAGAGCTTTCCTATAAACCAGATGTCTTTGTGGCTGTGGCATTGAATGTTGTGACATGCTGGACCAATGGAGGCGCACGGCAAAAGCCCTGCATGGGTATTTAAAGACACGCCTGGGAATTCTCTGCTGGCACACACGCTGTGGGAGGGATTTGTACTGTATTGTAATGCATTTTTGTATCAAAATACATTTACCGTAAATGATGGTGTTCATTGATATATTATATCAATGAACACCATAATTTACGGTAAATGTATTTTCAATTCCTTTTCATCACAATAGCGAAATTCCTTTCAATGTGGTTTGGGTTTCTAGGACTAGAGGTAGTGGAGAGGTCCTGCCCATCCTTTTCCCATGCAAATTTACAGAAATTAACCAAATTCTGTGTAAGACATGCCATCGTACAGTTGGGCCCGCGAGTTCATTTCCAGTACAGCACAATATCACTGATGCGGTGTCACCATTCTCTGAGATCTGTCACCCACTTGGCAATGTTTGTAACCCTCCAGTGTGGGTGTGACTTTTTACATGCAGCGTGATTTTTTTAGACCACTAAAGAACCCGGCACATTTGATGGCCGGCTGCCCGTGATATTTCACTTGGTTTTATCCATTCTGACAGAATCACCCCGTCTCCACTCTTGACGTTCTCTTCCCTTACAGAAAAATAATTGCTCCCCTTGTCACTCGGCATGGTAAACTGTGGTCCAACTTCTGGGGAGCCTTGAGTCTGGATGGTTATTACGCCCGCTCTGAAGACTACGTTGACATTGTGCAGAGCAAACGTGTGTAAGTTCATGACGGAGAGGCCTCAACATATTTGCTTACACTATTCCCTTTCTTGCAGCTTCCATGATGTATCTAAAAGTGATCATTTCAATATTTTACATGTTGTCCAGCAATGTCAAACAAAGCTTTGGTGTAAAACAGTGGTTTTCAACCCTTTTCATATCAAGGTCCATTATTTATTCGGCATTTGAGCCACGGACCACCATTTGATGAGATTTAGACTGTCAGACCCAAAACGTCGAATATTGTGTCTTTGTATCTTTGGATAAGATTTTGTCCACAATTCCCTGGTGTATTGATGTTGGTACCAATAGGAGAGACAACAGGCAAACGTTGATTAAAATAACAATTATTTAATTAAGTAATGCAGATGTTTAACAATAATTTCACTCTTGAGAGCGTAAAATGAAAGTTTCATTTTACACTCAAGAGTTAATACTCTATCATTTAGCTGGGGACCACCTGGAACCTCCTCAAGGTCCACTGGTGGTCCCCGGACCACTGGTTGAGAACCACTGGCTTACACTAGTCCCTTTCTTGCAGCTTCCATGATGTAATCGGGTGTATCTAAAAGTGATCATTTCAATATTTTGCGTTGCAAGGCGTTGTGAGCTTGAAGATCTGCTATTTTCACAACATTATATATTTCACAATATAATAGAACCATTGCTCTAGTAGTCAATGTGCTCCCTGTAACCGACACATTTCGTAGGTTTCCCACCAAGCGTACTTTCTATATCCTCCCCAAACAGCACTAGACCAAAACCCGTGGTCACGGATGACATGTTGAGTATAACAAAATCTCCACAACGCTAGGAAGAATATGAATTATGGTTAAAGTTTTTAAATAAAGCCCTTCCTTTTCCATATCTCTCGTTTCTCTAGGGGTCTATGGAACATTCCGTACATGGCACATACATACCTCATAAAGGGCGAGGTGTTGCGGAATGAACTGAAGGAAAGGAACTATTTTGTTTTAGAGAAACTGGACCCAGACATGGCTCTGTGCAGAAACGCCAGGGAACTGGTAAGAAGGCTCTGCCTTAATCCTGGGGGGATTTATATGTCTTATGTGTCACGTCTTTATAAGACTGGTGATGTGCGATATTGTTGATATTACAGTGTATTAGTATGAATGTACTGGGAAGGAATGTTACAGTATAAACATGGCTGCATGTGGACAACCCAGGCCATTAAAATCATGGCCTTTGGCTCTAGAAAGCAGAATTATGTATTTATTTACACACGGCGGAAGCCAGAGCTGTTAGTTTATACATTAGGATCCATGCAATGTCTGTTAATGCTGAAAAACAATCAATAGCTCTACTGAGGTCAACGAGGAAATGCTGGCAAGTATGTGCAATTTGAAATGTGCTCCTTGTCTATCGTCAAGGCATGATCTTCCTCTTGTTTATGACAGCCTTTGTGGTGTGTGTTGAGGTTCTCCCTGCTCCACTCGTGTCCAATCCTCTTCCACTTTCCTCTTTGTCACGTGACTGTGGACAGCGCAAGCAGTGGCGACGTCCGATTGGCTGCTAAATTGGCGATTTTTTTTGTTTGTTCTGTGTCTACCTTCCATGACCTTCAAATGTTGACCTCTCAACCACTCTGCATCCAGCTCTGCTTTGTCTAGTTCACCTGTTCACCTGTCTAAACTCCAAACACTGTGTTTGGATCACCTGCACCCCCCCCCCTCCCTTCCCCCCAGCATGTGTTGCTTAATAACCAATTATAACAACCGAAAACGTAAGCTTCAGAGGGAATCTTGCTCACCTTTTTCCACGCGGGCACACTTTCTCTCCTCCTGGGTTGCCCTGTATGTGACGCGCAGTATTTGGCCTCTCCCTCTGCCTCTGTGAAGACATTATGTTACATTGTTTACATGGTGCTTTTCCTCCATTTTAGACCAGTCACAGAGAAAAAGACTCCCCTTCTCCGGAATCATTCCATATGCTCAGGTCCCCACAGGTCTACATTTGTTTTGATTATTCTATTTTCTTCTATTTCCATTTCCAATGGGTGCACACGTTCAAAAAAGCCATTCAAATTGTATGGTACTGATTGGCGAACATTGACTGATTTCACAGGTAAAAAATAAATGCAATAAAAGTCAGCATAACATATACTAAAGCAGCCTTCTGGGGTGTAAAATATTGCCGAATTTGATGTACAAAACCTTGGAATGTTGAACACCCATGGGTATGTTTCAGCGTATACGATAATCTTATTTTAAAACTTACCATGTGGAATACTCCTTCACATGGGATAGACATTAGGATAAACATCTTGACTTGAATGCTGTCTACGTCTTTATAGTAGCATTCAGGATGTCTGGCAAACCCCTTGGAAATCGATGTTCACCAACTGCCCGTGATAAGTTAAAGTCTCAAGTCTATGATTTTTTTATTTCTTCCCCTTGGCGTAAGGAGGCACCAATTCTTTTGCTGGAACGTACTATCACTACTTTCTTAAGGCCCGTTATGCGTGGTTGTGCACTGGTGTCGTGCACCAAACATAGCATATCTATATATAAATCAGTATAAATCGCCCTGTGTGTGTTTCTGTGATCCTCCTCCAAGAGGAGAACTAGGAGGCATAAGACGAAGAGATGCAGTCAATGTCCACACGCAAGTCCCTATCCTGCTTTTAACCCCCCATCCCATCCCACCCCACCCCACCCCACCCCACCCCACCACACACACACACACACACACACACACACACACACACACACACACACACACACACACACACACACACACACACACACACACACACACACACACACACACACACACACACACACACACACACACACACACACACACACACAGTACATAACCAGCTGCGCTCTCCCAAAAACACCGACTGATCTCAGACTAGGCTCCAACAACATTCTTTCCCACCCATTGACTCCATCTGGTCTGAATTGCATTCTGAAATTGAATAAATTAGGATTTGAGCTCATCACATTTTAGCATAAGGTGGGAAGGAAATAATGAAAACAAAAAAAATATATATATCATCTGTATTTCCGCATGACAGCCTAGTCTGATAGTGAGTCCAAATGCCTCTACCCCACACCCAAGCACCCTGTCCTTGCTTCACTGGATTGGGAATATCATTCCTGGATTTACTCTGTCCCAAGCTACCCAGCAACCCTGTGCTCCCGTCCTTACCCCTGCCCTCACCCCCAGCACCCTATCCTGTCCCCAGGCCACCAACCCTTCTTAGTCTGACTCCCCATAAATAATCTTAGATTATTTATTTGTGACTTTATGGTTGTGAACTTTGATTTCCAAATCTGATTTCAGTGTGACAAAACACACTTGAATCACTTCACTTTAGTGATACTGTGCAATCAAACTTCTTTTTTTTTGTGTGCAGTTTTCTCTGCACTTCCAATGTCAATTTAATACTTCCAATGTCAACTGTTTTTCATTGATAAATGTTCTCAAAGCATAAAACAATTACCGTAAATAGTGTGGAGCTGCATGCATTTGAAAGCTACTTAAGCTAAATTGACTGTATAACAATGCAGTCTTTTTTTAACGCAAATGATGTCTTGGAACTAACTGAATTTTTCTCCATCTACTCCAGGGAGTCTTCATGTACATAACAAACCGTCATGAGTTTGGAAGGATAATTTCCACTGCCAATTATAACATTTCGCATTATAACAATGACTTGTGGCAGATATTCGAAAACCCAACGGTAAGTCATTATAATCTCCTGTCATACTGGAACAAAAGGGGGAAAAAAACATTGTAAATTAGCTGTGGTAAACAGCAGCCACCAGTGAAGATTATTAGCTGCAATAAACTAGACTACAGATGTCAGACGATTGTGAAATCAAGACTACTAATGGACGTCATTACTGATAAGGATTTATCACTTCATGTATCCTGTCAGGGCCTGCCTCGCTAGAGAGAGAGGATTAACATTGTGGTATGCAGGTCAACAGAACACAGCCCGCTAATCCCAATGTTCTTTGTCCCACAGGACTGGAAGGAAAAATACATCCACCCCAACTACAGCCGTATCTTCACAGAGAATTTCATGGAAGAGGTTTGTCTGTGAATGTGGGCATGTGCGTTTTTTTGTTGCACTGCGTGTGCGTGCGTGCGCTTGCGCGTGTGAGTGTGTGTGTGTTCCCGACATTGGCCACAGGCCACATTTTGGGACATTTTTTTTAATTAGTTAAGATAAATGGTATGGTTAGAGCAGTTATGGTAACGGTTTGGGTAAAAGGATATGAAAAGACTGTAAGGCAATGCAATGTCCCCAAACGTTTGCAAAACAACGGTGTGTGTGTGTGTGTGTGTGTGTGTGTGTGTGTGTGTGTGTGTGTGTGTTTGTGTGTGTGTGTATTGCAGCCATGTCCAGATGTGTTCTGGTTCCCCGTCTTCTCAGAGAAAGCCTGTGATGAGATTGTTGAGGAGATGGAACACTACGGGTCATGGTCTGGAGGCAGACACGAGGTCAGTACTTCTAAGCTAGGTTCATTCTGCGAAATCCTGAGGGCTGATTGAAATACCAATAAACATAAATAATGTACTGTAGCAAAATAGTCCATATTTAATACTTTAAAAAAATAGTAATAATGATAAAATAGCTTGATCTGCTATTTCCACAATTTCTTTAAATGTTTGAAAATGTATTTACAATTTTCAAGATTACAATTACGCAAAAGAATTGCGATTATCTCAAAATTACAATTAGGCAATTATGTAATAACTGTGACATACGACTGTGAAAATGGACCTGTCTGCGTTCAATTAGCCCATAGGATATTGCAGTGCATGTGTGTATGCATTATGCATGTATTTGGTTCACTGTGATCTTCTGCTCACCAACCTTACACGAACTGTAACATGCATGCTTCTTCTACTACACGACTACTCTGCAATCATGCACATGTACAGTACACATACTTGCTGTACGGTACGTGCGGCCATGCACGCTTAATTGTACGACCGCCATTTCCACGTCTGCTATATAAATATCATGAAATTAAAGGGCTATGATTTTTTGTCTAATTCATGTGGCCTGTTTTATGCAGTGCTACATTGGTAATTAATGTCGCTAAAAGTATGCGCCCTGGGGACTAAATCCTCCTGCATAGACTGTGACTAACTTGGTTTGGGAAATGGCTGAGCTGGAAGGGTCATTAATCCTTATACAGGCAAAGAATAGTACAGCCTGCGGTTTAGACACACACACACACACACACACACACACACACACACACACACACACACACACACACACACACACACACACACACACACACACACACACACACACACACACACACACACACACACACACACACACACACGTCATCATCTATCACCGTGAAGACTGTGGTCACACACAGACAGAGGATACTGGGTCATTTGTTCCATCCTTCATCACACCACAGACTTTCTTATATTCTCTCCTGTTCCGCATCCCTCCTCAGGACAAGCGTATTTCTGGCGGTTATGAGACAGTGCCCACGGACGACATCCACATGAAGCAAATAGGCTACGACAAGGAGTGGCTCCACTTCATCCGGGAGTTCATATCCCCCGTCACTTTAAAAGTCTTCTCCGGCTACTACACCAAGGTTAGCATCAAAACCGCCAAAAACATGAGAACATAATGCATCGGTGTGGGGGGAAATGAAAGTGCGAATGCCAACCCAACCGTGTTTGCGCAAGAGCTTAGCACTTTCCATGAGACTTGCTTTTACATGTATGGGACATTCCATGAAGAAACGTGATCTTTCTTCCAGAGGTTTCACAGAGGTTGATTTTTTTTGTGTGTGTTTTCTTTTTTACTTCCATCACAGGGCTATGCTATAATGAACTTTGTGGTGAAGTACACACCTGGGAGGCAATCATACCTGAGGCCCCACCACGACTCCTCTACATTCACCATCAACATCGCCCTGAATGCCAAAGACACAGACTTTGAGGTAACAAGCACTCCATTGACCGTTATTCACAAGGCGTTTTTTTTGCTTTTATTCCATACTCCAGAGTATAGAATAAGAGTATTCCATACTCCAGAGTATAGAATAAGAGTATTCCATACTCCAGAGTATAGAATAAGAGTATTCCATACTCCAGAGTATCAAATAAGAGCAAAAGTTGTGAGCAAAATGGCTGCCGTGTGAAACGATGGTCCATTACACTTAAGAGTGATGCGTTGAGTGGAAAGAAAAAGCGCTGCATTCCTCCAGGATTTCATCAGATTAGATCGTCTGTCCACTTTCCCCTCTTACATTCTGTCATCATGATCGCCACACTTCCCAATCCTTTCTGCTGAGCCCCTCTCTCTCGCATCGCACACGTCAGGTTGATGTTTATCTGGTATCCGAGTTTCTTTGAAGCATAAGCGCTTTTCTTTGCACTCTTACGTGACCGTTTACGCGCCGCTTGTTGACTAGGGTTCATGCCATTTACTCTTATTTCTCCCATGTAAGTCGCTCTGGATGGGTAAGAGCGTCTGTTAAATAGTAAACTGTAAATGGTCGTTAATCCAACACCTGCTTTCAATAAATCCTCCGTAAATCACTTTCTCTCCATCTGTCCAACTTCCTCCCTCCCTCTCTCCCTCCTAGGGTGGAGGCTGTCGTTTCCACAGGTATAACTGCTCCATACAGTCTCCCAGGAAAGGCTGGACCTTCATGCACCCAGGAAGACTCACTCATCTCCATGAAGGTCTCCCAACCACCAACGGCACACGCTACATCGCAGTGTCCTTCATCGACCCTTGAACAATTTTGATTCGATTTTTTTGTTGTTGTAAATGTTCTGTTTTAGTTTTATGTCTGATGTGTGTGTGTTTTGTTAAGTGGGGCTGTCCGGTTCTGTTGTTTTGATGTCTTGTGTTGTAAAAAAAAAAAGCAATTGATGATTGCATTAAGAGACTCTCTGTTAAACAGAGTGTAGTGTCTAAGGGGTGAGTGACACTAAAGGGTGCTTATCCATGTGTACTGTGCATGTACACAGACAAGAAAGACTACAAGAAAAATGCCCAACTGGTATCCCACCATCACGCTGTCAAGCCATCTTGTCACATGGGCTTAAATTTACAATTATTTTGTTATTTTATTAATCTATCATGACAGTCACTATGTTAATACATTTGGTTGTTTTGAGGTTCAATATAGACTGTAACTTTGCGAGTGTGTTGCCTCTACACTATGCATTTCAGGTAAAATGTCACTGAACTGTCAAATACTGTAATAACTCACTTTTGTTCCCATAATGATTAGTGGTGCTTACCAACATTCCATAATTTCAATAATAATCAACAAGGTCAAATATTTCTTAGGTGTGAAAAATACAAAAATACAAAGCCTTTTGCTAGTCTTTTATAATACATACTAGTTACAAACTGTTAATGTGATGTCAAATGGACTCAAGTTGCAATATGCCCAATGGATAGAAAAAAATCTATTTTTGTAACTTTGCACGTCAGAGAAAAAAAGGACAGCAGAATTTAATATGAATTCTGGTTGAATGAAGTTCAATATTATGCTATACTTGAAATGTTTTTTTTGTGGGGGAATCTGCAGCATTTGTTTGCTGGACTAAAACATTTCTACAATGTTTACTTTCTCTGAAAGTTGTGTGTAAGTGAACACTGAAACTCAGCCAGTTAAGTTGCTTAACTTATTGTGAAACTTATGACAAGAATTTAATAAAAAGAAATTACGCAAAAAACATTTATCACATTTTCAGATGTATTGATGCTTTCTATAACAGAGCTGAAAGATACCCAATCTGTCCTACAGTTTCAGTATAGGCTACTCAACAACTTTGGATGCAATATCACAACGTTCCCCTTTGTTTTCTGTACATTCTTTGGCTTTAACACATTAAACGCCAAGAACGTAGTCCTACGGTCCATTAAATCCAACTGTTAAGCGCCGAGACCGTAGCCCTACGGTCCGGGTGCTTTTTCCTTTTTTTCGAAAAAAAAAAAATCTTTTTCAATTTTCTACACGGACCGTTTTCAGTGTAACACCACCGGAACGGAACTATTTGCGAACCGGTTTTGCCGTTCCCGTCGGCCTCCATTCTAAAGCGCACACAAAAACCCCTTTTTCTCAAGCCCCCAGAACCCAGTGCTTGCATTGAAGCGAAATGGACATGCTGGCCATTCGTAGGTACTGCAGCTTAAACGGACGGGGCCACTGCAAATGTACGAGCGAAAGCGGTTTCGACCAATGGGCTTGACTCACGAGCTTGCGCACAAGCTTGCGCACGGGGCCGCGCACCTCTGTGACGTAAAACGCGTCACTTCTGTGACGCAGAACGTATCACAGTGGCCCCAAATAGGCTACGCCCATCACACTTTACAACCCGGAAGAAGGGGTGAATTCGCTTCATGCGCTGGGTGAGCAACTCAATGCAAGTGGATGGGAGGCAATATCCGGTGCCCTCTCTATTATTTTTAACTCTATGCTTTTTCTCCCTTGTAGTTTTTTCTCCTCGGTCATCACTGTTTAACATAAACCGTTCTAACTACAACATGGATGCCCCGTTTGACAAGTGGTCTGCACTGGTAGACACAGGGACATGTGCACAATGTTTACAAACAGTGCATCGCGCATTCTTAAGGATTTTAACGGGGTCTATGGCGACGTGAAAAAAACAAAAAACAACAATAAAACCTTGGCACTGGTGAGTACATTATGAGATTAACCTCTGGCAGTGGATGTGTTAAGATAACAATATCCTGAAGAGATCTTGGAATCACCCACTACTGCAGAAAAGAAAAAACAAACAAACGTGTATTAAACTATAACCTATCATCACTTAAGCCTGCAAAAGTAAACTAATACAAAGTAAAACCAACAGTGTAGGCTGCTAGCAGAATGACTCGGCTTAAAATGGTGTTTGGGAACCCATGTCATGATGCACATAAAGTACAGTAGTTCCATTTTCTTTGGCTCCATGCTACAGTAATAGGTAATCGTGTTGAAATGAAAAGATGGGGAAAAAAAGTTTAATAAGTGATATCTCGACCAGTGCCAGAGCCATATCAACGTGTTTTTTTTTTTTTTTTTTACCTTAAATTTTTATCCCACGATTTTGTAACCCTATTTTTTACACCCAGTGCCAATTGTCTATGTAATCCTGGGCACTACCTTCCCTCTGCCAACCTAGGGAGGCCAGGGCCGAGCTCATGCCTCCTTCAATGCATGAGAGCCAACTGACCTTCTTGTCACCTGACAGGGGAGAGTTTCCCTGGTTGGACGTAGCGCGTGGAAGGAACACGTTATTCCAACCAGTTCCCTTCCCCTCCATCAGGCGCCCCGGCTGGCCAGGGGGAGGCAGTATAGTGACCAGGATTACTGCATGTTTTTTGTGAGGGTATTAACTACCCTAGGAGACACGGGGAGAACATGCAAACTCCACACAGAAAGGCCCTTTCGCCAACCCCACCTATGGGTATGGGCACGTGTTGATATGGATTGTTGACTACATTCCAGCTGTATAAACGTGAGAGGATTTAAGACTGATGAAAGGAATTCGTGGGAGAGAAGGCCATGGAGGGAGGAGAAAGGTTAAGGGAGTTCTCTGTAAGTAGTGGGTGTTTATGTATCACATATGGATGACCTCATACCTCATTAATCGACCTGGCCGCTGACTGACCTCGTAGCCAGTGTTGCCATGTCTGCTTATTATAAGCGACTCTGGGCTTGTTTTTCTGTAATAAGTTGGTCGGGAGAGGCTTATTGTCGGTATCAGCCGATAACGGGGGGGTCCGTCCCTGTTACAATGCGCTATACCCCTGGGAGATGGATTGCTGAGGTGGAGCGCCACACCTACCATCAGCTCCCAGTACTTACCGCACGACTTGCCGCACCCAAGCCGTGCCACTCATACCCTTTGAGTTGGCGGTGCCCGGGATCGAACCCATGACCCATGTAAGCGTGATGTAAAACGCTTGTAAATATTGGTAGGGTTAAACCAGTGGTTCTCCTCAAACATTTTCAAGTTAAGGAGCCCCAAATGAATGTGTATTCGTCCACATCTGAAAATATCAAAGTGCCAGGGACCTCCATACAAGATTTGGGTATTTAAAATGTTTCAAACATATTCCAAATATTTCAAAGAAAATGCAAGATTTGGGAGAAAATAGCAATGTAATAGCAATAGCAATGTGTACAGGTTTAAAGTTCCCATGTGGCCTAATAGTCGCTTCTACTGGGCTTGTTTTCATTTACCAGTTGCTTGTTTCTCTCACGAAATCTGGCAACACTGTAGTAACGCCCCGTAGTACTGCACCCCCTAGCCAGCTTACACAGAGCAAGTACAGCTGCTAGTTTATCCATATGTAACCGCTTGGGGAAATGAAACATGGTATGCGGCCTTTACTTAGGCTCAGTTTTGTAACTTCATCTCACCTCTTACCCTGGCATCAAAAACTCATTAGTTTTAGCACCTGGTGCCTCTGGAGGCATGACTCTTTCCCCCTGAAGGCCCGTTGGTGTCAGTCTGCTGGGCAGTGGAGAGCTCCCTGACTAAGCTCACGTACTCACCACACCCTGTGAAGCTGGTTGGAGGCTGGATGTTTGACTTGTCGCTGAGAGGGGGGAGGAAGGGGGCCAAAATGGAGAATATTTAGGTCAGCTCTGGGGAAAAGGTTCGTTCCTGCTGAAAGAGTCCTTTGTGGGCGCCACCCAAACCCCCACCTTTCCCCCCACCCCCTCGCACAACCCCCGGTCTGCTCAGGGTCCAGGCCCACTGAAAGGTGACATTGATCACAGCCAGGGAACCTGCATACCTTTACTCGCACAGTATCAGAATGCAGAATGGAAGAGAAATATGTCTCCAAGCTTGGCCTGTGTTGTAAGCTAAGAAAATGGAGTAATGCAGCTTTTGATAGCTTTTTCCCTCATCTCTGATTTATAGGATGCTGTACTCGGGTACACATGTTGTTATATGCTCAGGCAGGACACAGCAGGAGGCCACAAACTCCCCAGTATGTTTGACATGCTAAATAGCTATGCTTGGGATCAATGGTTCCGGAGGAGGGAAGAGGAGTTCCACAGCTATGTAAAGCTACATGTACCTCTAAGTGCAGGGTGCCCGATGACAGATGGTGATTACGCCGAGTGTGGCATCCACGCTCGTCTTGACCACACAATGGATCCTAACCTCCCAAGTGTCTCGCGATGATGATATGAGAGCCGAAGGGCTTGAGGCCATCATGTGAGATGTGCGGGCACATGTGGGGCCCAGAGGCAGAGGGAAGCAACCGTGCCATGTGGCATATCTGCTGCCGGGCAGTTTCCACCAGGTTTTGTGTGCCATTTACAGTAGGCCACCTGTCACGAGTTCACTTGGGGAGAGGGTGAGAGGAAGTGCAGGTCCACCGATGCCAGCCGTCTGTCCACTGGCATATGCCACAGATCTAGTACCAAATGTGGGGCAAAATGCTGACTGCCATAATGGGCCCACTGGGTGCATCTCTGTCAGTAAATAGCCTTAAACGGATGCTTGGTGCAATGGTTGTGGCTACTGCTGCTAATAAACTAGTGAAACCACTTTTCTGGTGCAGCACACTTTTGATATAAAAATACACTTTTTGCCAAACTACATTCATGCAACAGCATATCCCTCCCATGGATTTATTCCTGTAAATAGTGCTCCTGGTAGACATTTGAGCTTAATGCTGCCCATCCTCTCACCAGAAATAGTTGCTGATGGGTGTGGTGGATAGCCATGGGCTTGCTAATTTGCATAATGCAGCCCTGAGCTATTCTGCACTATACATAGCTGCCCTGTGATTCTCTTCTCTTTGCTTCATGTCCACCTTGTTTAAGTTATTTTATTATTCTCCTCCGTAGGTGCAAAGGAAGCTTATTGAAATTATACTAAGTGACTTGCAATTTTAAAATCTGGTTGAAATCAAGCCGAAACCACAAGAGAGCTGAAGATATTCATCTTGTAGCGTGCATTGTTCTTGGTGCAGGACAGGTGCATGCGATGTACCGGTGCATCACAGTAAATCTCACAGATTATAGACTGGGCAGAATGGGAGACATTGCTGTAGGCCCAGTGGAGCACTGAGTCAGACATTAGTGGAAAAGTACTGGCCTTGATAAAATGCCCAAGAGTAGACAAAGTAGTACACTGACCAACCCTTCAATACAGCTGTGCGTACACAGTAAAATCCTGAGTGTTCATTTAACTCTTGAGCATGCAAAAGGGTCAATGTTTGCACTCAGTCAAATTACGATTGAAGAAGTTTGCTGTGTATTAGCATGTGTGTGTGTATGCATTTCTGAGTGAGCAGAGGCGTGTGAGCTTTTAACTCTGTACAGTACATCATTCAAGATATCATGAAATGTTCTCCATAAATCTACCACGTTTGTAACTCCCTCCAAGACACAAGTGGTTTCCTTGCTACTGATTTATTTGAAGGCTCGTCTTCAAATCCCTCCAAATCCACCGTGAAGACTAAACAATAAACATACAATAAGCATGTAACAATAACATAAAGTACATCCATACATGCCCACACACACACACACACACACACACACACACACACACACACACAGGTCACACACACAGTTAGGTATCTGGATCAGAACACATACACCTTGTGCACAAGCCTATAGAAAACAGCATGCATGTGCACACACATGTACACATACACTGGGTATAAATATCTATCCTGTGTTGAACTCTGTCTCTCTTGCCTGCTGAAGCTGCCATGTGATGTTCACTTTTTCTTCTTAGAATAAAGTAACCAAGTAGAAGCCATGCCTGGACTCTTTCATTCTTCTTAAACAAGGGCAAATAGCCTCACAGATTATTGCATTTTACCACAACACACCATGCACAGTAACATACAGACAATTCAAGCAAATCCAGACAAGCAAATACCTCGTTGGCTGCATGCTACACAAAAAGGGAATACTATTCTTCAGGTCCTTATAACTCTTCTTATAAACTTAAGACAGTCTCTTGTGACCAGCATAAAAACTGAGCTTCTGCACCTTGCTGCTTGATTGATTATGCAAAAGTCCTGTGTGTACCCAATTCACTCAAGAGCAGACCAAGGAGACACAGAACGTGACTTTGACACTTCAAAAAAAATATATTACTACACCTTCACACAAATGAACATGAAATTAATGTATCCATTAATGTGACTTAGAATAACTTCTTATGAACTTGGACAATTATATAACTTAATAAACACAATGATGACAGCAGAGCAGTTACAACCTTGCTGATGTCGATTCATTTAGTTGCACACACAGTGTGTATTCTCAATAGACTGGAGAGACTGTGTTCAGTGCATGACGAGAGCCGAGACGTAGGGGATACATTTAATAGAAGAATGTTTGACACAAGGTGCCTTTGTGTAACCTGTTACTCAAGTCTTCCGCGTGGAGAGCACTATGAGACCTTTGTAATGGATTTCGACGTTCTTTAACTGGCAGGGGAGCTAAAATACAAGGCCCAATGCCCATGCTAGTGTACATGTTAGTAGAAGAAAACACTGAAGGTAGCTTCATAAGAGTTTAAGACCCGCACTGTCTGTTCTGTTCTTCGGGGATTAATCCATTAAGACCGGGAAAGCATCTGTGTCATTTTAAGATTTCTTTGGCTATTCAAAAATAGCAGATCTACAGAATCATTGTGCGGCACCAAGTGCAGTGGATCTGCTATTCTAGAAAAAACTAAACCTTTGAATTATACATTTTTAACTCAAATCTTTTGCTTCTGGGGGTCCGTGGAACTAAATATTTTGAGATGGGGGGGGGGGGGGGTCGCAGACAAATACATATCATTTTGGGTGGTCCTTGACATGAACATTTTTTGAGAACCACTGATATTATAGCAACATAAGTAAACAAAAAAAAGAAAACTGTTAAGGCGGTTACACACCGGCGAATATGCTAATATACGCAAAATTCTGACTCTTTCCGAATAATTAAAAGACGCTTTTTTCGCTTCGCTTTTTCGCTCCATGTAAGCTTGCATTGACTTTATAAGGTTTAAAAAAAAACGTATTATTCGCATGAAAAAAATCACCCCGGTGTGTAAGGACCTTTAGGCTTTAGAGGGCATTTGTAGAATCCCCAGAAGCAAAGATTTGAGTAAAAAAAAATTTGCTTCAAAAATATATATATATTCAAAAATGTGCACATATCTGCTTTTTTTGAATAGCCCAAAGTATAAAATAATGGTTATAGCTAAAAAATCTAAAATGACACAATATGCCTTCCCGGATTGAATGGGTTAATGACTTGCTTTGACTCTGGCACTGTCTGTTCTTTTGGATTACCGTTCCTGGCTTTGACTCTGGCACACTTGCCCTTGGACTACTAGGATGTATACTACAGAACCTGATCGGAGGCCTGCTGAGGATAACTCATGAGAGACTTGTAAATTCATCCAGATACTGAGATCGCACATCATTACGTTCATTCTCATGTTCATTGATGTATATTCATTATTCACTGATTCACTTAAATCCACTGATGATAGACTGTATTATTTATACTTGCTATATTTATTGATGGACTGTAATGTTACAGCATATGTTAACTCATTCGCCCAGAGACCCGCAGTGCCAGATGTCTAGTGTCAGGAGTCCATTTGAATGTTTTATTATCATGTTTTATTCTTATTCTATGCTGGTTTGGTTCTTGTCTCTTATAGATCTTACCTGTACCTATCCTGCATCCACTCTTACTGCTGTTGCTGCTATGACACCTGAATCTGTATCTTATCTCATTGAGGAAAGAGCATTCACTCACTAAGATCTGTGAAAAAGTATTGTATATACATCTATGTTCCAGCACCTCAGCTAAGTCTCAAACTGGGTGAGCAGTGTTTTTCTTCTCTCTCTCTGTATGCCATAACACTAGGAACTGAAGACTGATTAAGTTATACAAAACAAAAAAGTGTTGGGTTTATACATCATTTATACATACTGCACAGGGCTTTCTACTCTACATTTGGATGCAGTTTACGCCATTAAGAAATAACAGAGCGGAATATTTAACCATCCCTGGAACAATGTGTGATATCGCTATTTTACAAACCAAATAATTTCTGGATGTCGCCGACTCAATGTTTGCTGTTTGACATCACAATAAAGTGTTACCCCAAGTCCTGGAACAGTATAGCTTGCATCCTGATTGTTTCTGCATATCACTGTCAGAAAGCTCCTGTACAGGCGTTGGGCAGTAAGCACAGGAGCATCAGGACTACATGTTCTTAAACAGTACTTTTAATAGCCTGGGACACCTGACCACACAGCACACCTAACACCTTGTAAAAGATTTTCATTAAACTTTACTGGCTTGTCTGGGACAGAGTGTGTGAAGTGCTATGAGGGGAAGACTGTAAGGATCTAACGTTACTTACTTCTGATCATTTTAGTGCAGTTAAGCCATCTGATCAGTATCTAAGAATATCACGTGTCAAGCCAAACTATGCGGGGGGAAGAAAACGATTTAGAGGCGGAGGTAACCACATGATATTGAACGTGACACATATTGTACCATTTAACCAAAATAATTCATATAATCATGACTGGAGCCCAGCCACCACCAGGCCTATCTATCTCCCAGGTGAGTAATCAGCTGTGTCCACAGCCCAAAATACCAATTACCGCTGATTGTATGCTTGGAGCCATATCAGCACCTTCCCTCTTCCCCAGCCACTCTTGTTTACTATCTCCAAGTAAACTGGGTGCAGGCACCATTTAGCCAAATTACACAGCAACGCTCTGTAAAAACAATCAGCAGCCCCGCACTCCCAGACAGCATTTATTGATTTATGGAAAAGACAAAAGTAGAGTCGAGGGAGGGAGCAGTGGGAAGATGGGGTGTTGTGGAAAACCGCAGATGCCCAGTTTACAGTCAGCGTTAAAAAAAAAGAAAGTCACTCAACGTGTCTCTATATTGAGCTATTTTGGATTGTCTTCAAGATCCTTCAGTTTATTTAGTTTGGGGTTTCTCCCTCAAGTCAGTGCTGTGTTAGTGTGACTTCCAGAAGAACGAAAGCGTATAGGGTTTTATGGTGTTGCCCTTGCACAACGCTGTCCAGAGGGTCTACGAGTGCATATGCGTGTCGTGTGCACGTGCGTGTGCATAATGTTTTACGATAATGTGTGCACTAGGAAAGAGCAACAGGGGCCCTGAACCAGCAGCAGACTATCTACTATGTTTGTATGTTAAACAGTCTGTCTCACGCTGAAGTGTGCTGGCTAGGAGCCGTGAGAGTGGCGTCATGACCACGGTGGTATGTGGGGGATGGTTGCGGGGGGGGGGGTTTGGTTCACATGATTTATTACATGTGAAATCTCTGTGGTATATGACAAACGTCTGTGGTGTAAACGCATATAGGGCCATATGGGCCAGTCCAACATCTGGAAGAGTTACTATACATTACGATACAGTATAACAAACCTGGCTTTAACATCAGCATTAAAGGGATAGTTCACCCCAACAAAAACAAATCTTATCGATTAGTCACCCCATGGAGACTTAAATTGATGGATATTTTTTTGTTTTGTCACATTTATACCAATATTTTGATGACCAGCGGACAGGTAGGCAGCGGTTCCGGTAGGAGATACAAAGGAGACTCTTTGTGTCTCCTACTGGAACCGATCATCAAATGATTGGCTTAGGAATGCGACAAAAACAAAAAAATATCCATGAATTCAAGTCTCCATGGGGTACTAATCGATAGGAACAAAGTCATATTGGGGGTGAAGTATCCCTTTAAGTACGTGGTGTTTCCTAATATTGAGCGTTGGGGGAACAACGACCATCTCTTCTAATCACAAGCAAGTTCAGCCTCTAGAACTTGCAGATTATTATTATTATTATTTTTAAGTTGCCGGGCCTTCTCCACCTCGGCCCCTCCATCCAACTCTCGGCTACTGACTTCACTTGACCAAGTTCTCTTCTGCGGACAGCCAGAAAGAAATACATCAGACACCGTACAGTACATCAGACCAAGACCACCCAAAGTGTCGCACATATGAGAAGCTTGGCAATGTTGTCCAGTTAACAAGCGGATGGGCCTGACAAATGTCTGTTTTGATGTTTCTTTTAGACAGGCTGTGAAGGAAAGGCACGGGGAGGGGGGCTCTGATAGGGATTTGTTACTGTGGCTTCCGTCTGCCTCGTCACTGTCACGTTTATTTACACGTCCATTTCCGGTTCACTTTGATCCCTGCTACTTTGTGATTGTTGCCACGGTGTGTTTCCATTGCTGCTGGCCACCCATGCTGTAGGGTCCATCCGTAAATCAGGTTGAGCTCATATACTCAGTCCTAAATATATCGCCGTTTGAGGCCTTTGCTTTGGAGACTGCAATAACAGAACAGGATATTCTATTGGGGTTATTTGAGCATGAATGGAATTTTACTAGAGAGGTCTGGTTTGCGGATACACTGTCGAGAAGGGCTTTGAGTGTGAATCATAATCACAGAACGAACACAGTTCAGCAACACAGTAACATAGCAACCGTCCTCTATGCATGCGGTATAAAAGTCTACTATGATGAAAGAACGTGTGAGTGAAATATCTCGCAAAGCTGGATACGCCGCAGGCACGTTTTCCGAAGCTGATCCAAGAACACAAAAAATGCTCCGAACCCCGCAATCATTTCAGTGTCAAGGCTATATTTAGCCTACTTAATTAACTTGATGGTACTTGGCTGCAGTGGTTACAGTAACTCGTGCTCGGTTCCCTGAGAGAGAGGGAGAAGAAAGGATGTGTGGGAAAAGGACAGGGTTCGAGTCGTGTCCGTGACATGAGCATCACAGGAACCACGTCTGACCTCACGCCACAGCCCAGTGTCTGTCTATCCTCTTTGGTATGATCATAATTGCATGTTTTGCAGCGTATAGCTCTCGGTGGATTTGTAGTTAGCACTTCTTCGAGGCCCATCACATGCACACAAAGGATCCCCATGGCGGCGGCTAGTATATTTGGGGCCGCCTGTGTGAACTTATTGCCCTCCCGAGGAACCGTAGACTGCCTGTTGGCAACGCAGCACTCCGGTGACCGCAGCGCATGAAGACAATCCCAGTGGCAGTGCTTTAGCGGTCCCACCCTAATCCCTTCTACACCATGCCCTCTGGCTACCAGTTAAAAGAGCAGCCGAAACAGAGGGTTTTTTCTTTTGTTTTGTTTTTCCCCAGAGACTACTGTTGCATGTCTGCAGAGGATCTCGCCACTCCGGATACTTCGGCCAGTAGCTGAGGATTCTGTGTTGTGGCCTTACTGCTGGCTTCTGCCTCTGTCCCCTTTTTTCATTTATGTGCAGAGACATTTACAGTCCAGGGAGAAGGGTAAATGGCCATGCCATGGTTTGTTGACTTAAGATTTGATGGGATTCACATGCACGCGCGCACACACACGCACGCACGCACGCACACGCACGCGTATACAACGCAACCACACAGTATGCATGGTGAGACAGAGTTTCCATAAAAGCAAATCCAGTAATTGACATACAAAAGACAGATTCAGATTCCAGGCTTGAAGAACTAATCATAGCCACCAGAGAGGTGTTCCAAAGAGAAAGTTGAGCATCCTGTCAGGGTTGTGGTGTGATAAAGCCCCCAAAGCACAAACGCCCAGCCAAACACACTGACACACGCACGCACGCACAGAAAGTTGAGCAGCCCTTCAGGGTTATGGTGCGATAAAACCCCCCAAAACAAAAGCCAGTGATTGGGGGAGACAGGGCTGAATGAACCCTCGGGGTTCACGTCCTCTACCCATTGCAGCCCTGTCCACACACCCTGTACCTTTAACCACGTCAACCCTACTGCTGTCACTAGTTTGGGCATCGTCATCATAGATGAACATTTTCACAATTCTTCCCCCCCCCCACCCTCTTTTCACAATGAAAAAATAGCACGTCAACAAGCTTCTATCTATTTTCGAATAGGCAAACTATAGGAGAAGGAGGTTCTGCACTCACAGATCAATGCAAGTTTATTGAATAATAAACAGCTGAGGTCTGGTTAAGATGCCTCCCCAACCCATGCTTAACCTTTTATCTTTTTAATGTAGCACTCTTTTATTGTTTTTCCTCTTTGGTAAAGTTGGTTCCTTCCCTTTCTTTATGTACTGTAAAGCGACTTTGTGTACTTAGAAAAGCGCTATATAAATCTGGGGTTTTGTTATTATTATTATCGACAAAAAATGGCAAGCTTTCGGTCAGACAACCGTCATCGGCATCAAGACAAAGCACAAAGGTGCTTTGCCCTGATGGAGACCATCTGACTGAAAGCTTGGCATTTGTTTATTAAAGAAACTTGCATTGATCCGAGTGCGCAGAGCTCCTTCTCGTCTTCTTTTCCAAGAATAGCCAAAGTATAAAACTTAGTGGCTTAAGTGGTTACACTATGGCAAAATAGTGGAAGTCTGGAGGCAAGTAATAATAAAAAAGGAGTTAAAATAGGCTACAGTCATTTCTTTATTATTTTGCCAGTGGTGTAAGAAGACAGAACATTATTTCACCCGTGGTGCAGACAGAACATCCTGTCAACTCGTGCCCTTATTAAAGTAATGCGTCTGCCAGGTCGTCGCATGGCTGGCTGTGAGGAAGTGAATAGTGCAGGGTGTATAGTCACACGGGGCGTTCCTGAAAACCGCCTGCTCCCGTTGCTTTATCGGAAAGCAAATGTTTTGCATTCCATTAAGTCATTAGGTTTTCCTCTTTTTTTTATCTCTGTACTCCCCCACAAAGCAGTGCTTGTTACACAGGCGAGTTAGAATGAGGTATTTCCACTGGGAGAAAAAAAAAGGCAAAGCATCGTACAGTAAAAGCATATTTTGCTCCGTTTCAGCTAAATTAGCTGCTATGTTACTTATCGTCTTATTATTATTCCCGGGCTGGCTGGTGATGAAGCGAATCGCTCCCCTATCTGTAGGTGCCACTTTGTGTAGTGTCATTACGGTGGGTTTAATGGAACCACAGATGAAAAGCAGAAGTTAGCCGGAGGTCCTGTCTGTAAGACGACGTGGGTGGAATGAAGCTTTTGAAGGTTTGGTTTAGTACCTCCAAGCAGCTTGACCAGAACTCCAAGGTCAAGCGATGGCCACAGCGCACGTGTATGGACACATGCATGCACCACCCATCCCATTCCGGTCCCACACGTAGCGCCACACACACACACACACACACACACACACACACACACACACACACACACACACACACACACACACACACACACACACACACACACAGTTTGTATTACTATACTTGGGAGGACATCAACACGTATGAATGAATTCAATTTTTTACAATTTTAACCCCTACCCTAAAATAGCCGATCTACGAACTTGCATATCGGCTATTTTCAGTGCACGACACAGCACGCAAACAGGCATAACCCCTCACAATGTCTATCTATTTAATTCTACTATACTCGTGGGGACGTTCGGCCATCACAAGTATAGTAAAACACACACACACACACACACACACACATAAAAAAACGAATCACACACCCCACCCAGGAATCACAACCTCATGGGAATGCAAAGCCTCAGTCTGGTTCGCAAGGTCAACAGTGTACAGTCTCGCTCCCTCCCCGCAGCCCCTCCCTTCCTGTGTCTCTTTACAAATCAATGCTACAAAAGTGCATTCAGTATGTCCACTGAGAACAAAGCAAAGTAAAGGAGCAGTGTCAGAAGAAGTACTCTGTTGTTGTATTTTACTTAAGTAAAAGTAGCAACATGTTTCTATGAGTAAAAGTACAAAAGTATTAGGATCAAAGTACCAAGGTAAAAGTACTCACAATTTTCAATATTTTCCAAAATATTTTGCACGTATGAAATACAACATTTGCCTCTAAGATGTAGTGGAGCATAAGTATAAAGTAAATACTCACTACTCAAAAAGCCAACATTTTACTTAAAGGACGACTTCACACCATTTTCAACCTATCTTCATATAATTGGTCTTCACTAATGATAATATGGTAAAAAAAAAAAAAATCTACTCAGTCTGTGTCTCAGAGAAGGGCTGAGGACAGTTCTGAATATGTCACAATAGGCGAATATTTGCAGAAAATGGGAGCGAACATTTGGCCAAAAAAATGCCAATCTACAAGCTCATAATGCATCGTGTTGCAACGTCTTGTGAGACTGGCTATTTCCAGTGAAAAGATTTGGTGCATAGAAAAAAAGGAGGGGGCCAAGTATAGACCCTTGTGGGACTCCGGTCAACTGAAGTATATACAGGGCTTAATTGGTTACGGTATCTTAGGACTGCCCAGCAGTAAGCGAACATGGACATGGGCACCCTGTAGGGTACGCTTCTCACATCTTATTAATCTGTCCCAGGTTATTGCAGTTCTGAATAAACACTTCAACCAACCTATAGCTAGCCATTGACAAACCACTCTGGGGGGGGGGGGGGCAAAAGGTTTTAACCTGTAATTTAAAAGCCTCTTGGGTTATATACTACAGTAAATTGACATTTTAATAATGCAAAGTTGCATGGAGCCTATATATATATATCTGTTTCATCTAGATCCAATGCATTAGGGGTCTCAGCATATATCCCTCTGGCTATGTATCTGTACGTGGTAATGTATCTCATTTTCTCACAGATACTTTTTCTCCATATGTGCAGTACACTAATTAAGTACTGTACTGAATTTTCAGTGTGTGTGTGTGTGTGTGTGTGTGTGTGTGTGTGTGTGTGTGTGTGTGTGTGTGTGTGTAGTCCATATATTCTTTTGATATCGGCATGTTGAGACCAATTACTCTATATGCTTGTCAAGCTATTTCTGCGCTGCATACTCAGTTCATCCAGCGATCTTTGAATGTTGAATGCCAAGGAGACTGGCACAGATAGTTGTTTATAATTTAAAGAGTAAGAACCTTCAATACCTTCAAGCACCTTAAAGGTAGGATAAGGGATGTTCTTTTGTTAAAGTAAGCGTTAAATAACTATATATTTGATAATAATCATTGCTATATTGAGTGTTTGTTCAGTAAACCTCTCTTCAAACCGGGGCGCCTGATGGAGGGGAAAGGAACTGGTTGGAATAACGTGTTCCTTCCACACGCTACGTCCTACCAGGGAAACTCCACCCTGTCAGGTGACAAGAAGCGGCCTGCTCACTCCTCATGCATTGAAGGAAGCATGAGCTGAGTTTGGGGCTCTCCACAGGCTGGCAGAGGGAGAGTAGCACCCAGGATTACAGCTTAGGCAATTGGCACTGGGTGAAAAAATGGGTTACAAAAATTGTGGGATAAATTATATTTTTTTATTTTCTAAGAAAAGTTGCAACCCACCTGAAAATGTATTTTCTGTTTATTAAAGAACTGGAGAGATGGGGGACCCCCTGTTATTGAACAAACACTCTAAAGCGATGAATACTATCAGAATATAGTGCTTTAACAAAAGAAAAAGCGCTAAGACCAACAAACTGTCTGTCTCGAAGCTGCTCCTATTCTTTTATTCTATGATCATTACTCTTTTTGTTATTTCCAACAAATCATGAACATAATGTGTCAACGTTTCTTTTTATGTAAACTTGGCCCTTCCTGCAAACTTTGGAAGGCAATACATGTGACTGATTTGCGTGAATGACAAAATCTGTAGGAGTGATAGCAAAAAAAAAAAAAATTGTCATGGCATGGCAAAGAAAAAGGTACTGGATATTATTGAATATTTGCAGTAGGCTGAAGGCTGTGCTTGGACAGGAACACAAAACAGAATCTGAATACAAGACAAATAGTCCATGGGCCAGACTAGATGTTGGTAACATTTGAGAGGGGAAAACCTTACCTATACTAAATTGCATAAACTGTAGGGTCAATACAAGTAAATTAATATAGGATAGGCCTTTCCACAGCAGTAGCTTTTCATATTTATTGGACATTTCCCCTTCGGTGCCACACCGTAAAAATCTTCGTCATACATCATACAAAATCAAAAGTTTTAGACTTCCATGTACCACAGCAGGTGAAATTGCTCAATTAAGGCCACTCAAACAATGTCCAGGAAGCACTTTGCGAGCAGTGGAGGCGAGGCGCCCCAGCTGTCGATTATTACAGTAGACTATTCAAAATCATTAAAAAAGACACAATTGGTCTTACAGCAATCAGATGAAAAACACTATATTTATGATTTAGAAAAAGTGTTTCTAAAATTGCAGACCTTGACGTCAAGGCAGAGCTGAGAAAGCTGGATTGTTCATAACTTGGCACAAGATCAGAAATGTACTATGTTGAAGGAGAGAGCATAAGATTCAAAGAGAAAAGATGAGAGTCTGCATATATTATAACACACACATGGTCCGTCCAAATTAATTGCCATTCGGCTCTGCACACCTCAGGGTTATATGAGACACACACGTTTGAGACCAAACGGTCGGACGCTATCCGAGTTATGGCAGGGACCATGCAGGGACGGATTAACCCCTGCGCCGGCCCCTGGGCCGATCATCTTTTAGGCCCTTACCTCCCGTGCACTACCCACAACGGGCAGTCAGGTGGGCATTGCACGCAAACCCACTGCTCGGGTTTTAAGGCAGTGTGGGTCAAGAAAGCACCTGTAGACATTCTATCCCACAGTATTAACAGTATGTGCATGTATTTCATGTAGTAGTAATAATAACCACTGCTGAAAATACAGAGGAGGGGCCGACATCTTTGATATTTTATTGACCTATATACATTTCATTATAGTAAATTGACTGCCCAGTTCCCCCGTCCTTGGCAGGGACACATTTTGTGTGACACACACACACACACACACACACACACACACACACACACACACACACACACACACACACACACACACACACACACACACACACACACACACACACACACACACACACACACACACACACACACACACACAACCAATTATGGTCTACGTTTTGAATTTGTTTTTACAATATAATTTACAAATACATTTGACCACAGACACACCTATAGTGACTTAAAATCACTCTATAATGCATTATAACTGTCAGTATAATAAACAATATCAATTATTATACTGTTTTACAACTATGAGAATTATAATACACTACAGTATGATCCTAGCCAAAAACTGTCTGAGCGTTGAGCGTTGAGTTATGAAGTATTATAATACTTCATTGTTGTTATAAAGCATTATTTTTAATTGAGTTTGTATAAATATAATTATACAGTGTTGTATTATACAGATTATAATGCATAATAAGTATGTGCATTCATTATATGAAACTAGAGTTTCGGGGGGCTACGCCCCCCTCAACCCCAGCCGCGCACGGGGCCCAGTTGTGTGTATATTGGGGGACCCAAATCGCCGGAGTAAAACTGTGGAAAAGTTTTTTTGAAAAAGGAAAAAATTTGAAGAAATAATATTTGTTATGTTTAAGGGGGTCCACAGGGGGTCCGCGGACCCGCTGATGGTCCACTGACCCCCTGTGGAGTGTTGGGACGCGCGTGGACACCCCTGGAATTTTTTTTTTTTTTTCATGAAGGTGGTTGCTTGTTTCTGGCGCTGGCTGTGCAAACCTGGCAACCCAGCGCATGCTGCCGCACGTTTAAGTGGCGTAGCGTCATGAGGGTCAGTGGGGCCGTGGCTCGGTCAGTGAAGACCCTGTAGTGCGGATGATATGTGGCATAGAGGGGCAGATTGTAAATCCACAGAGGAAACATCCGTGGGCTACCATTGGTTCAGCGATGTGTGCGGTTGCCCTGCGGCCCCTCCTCCTCCACCAATGTGCAGTATTGAGAGCCCTGACGTCACAACAATTGGAGCGATGGGCACTGCACTGTGGTTGGTTAGGGTACACCTAGGGCCCAGGTAGAACCCAGTTAAAGCCTGCATGGGCAAAGGCAGTTAGGACCCGCCTTGGTCCCACATAAACATGGCTAGTTGGGGCCCACCTAAGGGCCAGGTAGAAGCTACTTATAGCCTGCATGGGCATCGCAGTTGGGACTGAAGTGGATGCCGCTGACATTGCTGACATGGGGTCCATATGGTTTAGCCCACCTTGAAACCATATGGGAACTACGCTGGCATGCTGGCTGTAATGCAAACGCTGCATCATACCTGCAGTGTGTAGTTTGATGTTGTGTGTGTAGCAGATATACCTGCAGTGTGTAGATCAATGTCCATAGGAAAGTCAATGCCCAGCAGTGTTTTTTTTCCCCAGCAGAGTTTCTAGTGTCTCTGTGTCTCTGTGGAAGAGGTTGCACATGAACTCTGCAGCCGCACTGAGGCGCTCCAACACAAACACTCAGACATTAAGCTGCTTCACACAACAAACATCAGCACCACGCTGCTGTTTGTCCAAAAGACACAATATCTCCTCTCCCATCGACGTCATGTGTTCATTTATGGACAGCCGTACAGACTCCTTTTGACACATTTTACGTCGTTTATCCAGCTCACTGACTCTCCACATCGGGCAGTTATTTTGCTGCGATGAAGTCAACGATGTGAGAGATTAGCTATCACAGACGGACGGACAGGGGGTGAAACATAGTCTTGCGCCATGCCTTTCGGCCTGGCGGAGACAATGAAAAACCGAAAGTAAAGGAAATGGCCATTTCTGCAACAGAAGTAGTCAATAAACTATGCTATGAAAACATGGGCCACATTGGCAAAGAATGTAAGAAAGAGGCAATCATGTAGAAAATAGCCGATCTCCAAGCTTACAAAGCCTCTCAACGTGAAGCGTTTCGAGCTCGTAGATCGGCTATTTTCACAATATTTACTTGTGGAACGGAGTCAAACAGAATGGGGGGGTCCCAGATCAAGTACGTGTATTGGGGGGGGGGGGGGGGGGGGGGGGCGGCGTGAAAGGGTTGATAAACAGTGCTCTAATCGGAGCGAAATTATCTGAAATTACTACATGACCATAATGCAGCCTAACAGGCGTTGCACGGGGCGGTCCTGCCATTACGTTAGTTACTGTAGTTGCTGTGGAGCTACATTGTTCTCCAGAAGACACACACAAACATACACCATCTACAATGGACGAACTGAGCAGCAATATAGACATTCACCACACGAACGTGCATTGTTGAGAAAGTGATTGCACAGCCGCTGCAGGCATGACAACCAGGTTAGCGTTAGCGACATGGCAGCTATCACAGCGCCCTGTCCGTCGTGCTGCAACTGCCTGTGATGGCTACAGCAGTAACAGCAAGCTGTCTGCGATGCCATTGTCTGGAGACTGCTCTTAGCGTGACAGGACCAATGAGAGTGAGCGCTGTAGTTGTTGCTAAGATACGGTGGCGTCTCTGCCCCATAGCTTGTAGATCTCTCACACATGATTGGCGTAGGCTGCGTTGCCAGGTCTGACTTTGTGTCTAAGCAATGGTCGGCTTATTTTTGCGCGCCTTTGGGCTCGTTTGCATTGTGCGCACGGCAGCGCTTGTTTAGCGTACGTCAGCGCGACGTGGCAACGGACGTGGCAACGTGAAAGGTGATTGGCTGGTGAAAAGAAACACCCGACGTTACACCAGAAATGGTGCCTGGAGAAAATGGTGACCAAAAAAAAGTTTGGAAAAAAAGGAAAAAAACCCCGCAGCGGCTGCGTGCTGTTGTGGTGATGAGGTCGTGCGCACGGTAAACGGTACGAAGCTGCCTCCCCTTCCGTTTTGTCCGACATTTGGTGAGTAGAATTAATTATGTTGCGCGGTGGAAAAGGTGTAGTTAGCAGTGAGATGTCCCCTACGCGAGGCGTAAATTCAGCGCGGCCGCCGTGGCGAGTCAGTTGCCGACATGTGGTCTGGCGGTGCGTTGTTTAGTCGATAACAGAGCTGTGGGGTGTGGACACCGAGGGTGCGGAAGTTGGTCGCCATTTATATAGTTAGATAGTAGTTACCTTAATTGGAAAACACATTGCAATGATTTAAACCTGATCAATGGTGATCAAATCTATCAATGGTGGCTTAAATACCACAATGTATTAGACAAATTACTTCAAACATGACACAGTAGCTTATTACAAGTATCTATGGGTGGCCAGTAGTGCAGACACACCCCAGGGAGTGGATGAAATAAATACGATTTCCAGGGAAGGTGCTTTCCTGTTTTTGAATGACAGCTGTCCATTATTTTAAGAGGTAAAAACAAGCTACCAGTCAGAAAGGTCTATCATATAAAAACATAATCCAGAGATGTATAGGAGTAAAAATCACAACTAGAATTTTCCCACCCAGATGGTACCGATTTGTAAAATGTGGGGTGTTGGCCCGTGAACTAAAAAGATCCAGCTAGAAAATGGCAGTTCAATTATAACAACATGCTTTGGAGACAACCATCCTGAGATTCATGTCAACTGTCAACAACTCGTGCAAGTGGCACCTGGCCATCACAGAACACCAACGAACACACTCCTAGAAAAGGATTGGGACATCAAGTCCTATCCTGTGATGGTGGCAGTGTAGAAGTGGGGAAGATAAAGTGAAAAGTGAAACTCGCTGATCAATACTATACTTTGTTGAAAAACCAAAGACCCAAGAGTTTTGCTAGTGAATGTATTTGCAGCTGTGGTATACATTGAGTACATGCAGATCATCTATAAACAGCTGATCCGCTGTGGCAACCCCCCCATGGGAATTAGCCGAAAGAAGCAGATGAACAGAAATATAAATATTCCGTTCCAACGTGGCACAGGAACACAATCTGCATATGGTACCAGTCTGTACACTTCTCCGGGACCCGTAGAGGGTGCTGGATTAGACAAACCACATTCCAAGGTACTGGCAGACATGCCGGGGAAGAACTGTATGCCAGGCTGGAGAACTCGGGTTAATTAATTCATAATTCTTCACCCTTTCCTGTGCAGATGTCAGATGGCCAGAGAGTCACCACTCTACTACTAGAATATACAGCAAGGATTTTGGTCAGGAACATTTCTATGTTGATGGTCATTCACTTGATGAGTTTATAAGAGCCCATGAGAACAAACACAGGTTCCACCACGACCTGAACGCAACCGCCATGACAGACGGTGACAGGCGGTGTCGTCAGGCTGGTCTCGGACCTTTGCTCTTCCTTGGACCTACGTACCTGTGGATTATACCAGGGACAAATGACTTGACTTTTTTCCTCACGGACCTACTTGCGGATTATACCAGTGTCAGTCTACTTTATGTGGATTATGCGGTCGACATACACTGACATTTTGCACCTTAATCCCATGTACAACGCACTGACTTTTGTCTTTTTTAGTGTGCGTTTTTTAGCACCTTAATTAAGTATATCATGCACAGTATACATCTGCTGCTATGCTCACGCACCTTTATATCTCAACTCGGGTAGCCTACCATGTGTAAATATGTAGCTAACTTGTTTTGTTTTTTTGTTCTCTTGTTTGATTATCTTTCCAACTTGCCCATCCCCTTCTTCTTCCCTTTCTTTTTTTCTATGGAAATAACGATACGATGGGACCTTTGCACAAAAACGAATTTCACCCACTTTATTACTTCTGTAACCCAGTGATGTGACAATAAATTCTGATTTAACCCTGAACTTTCAGCACTGACTTAAGATGTATATCAAGCACATTGCGTGTGCCAATGTGCGTGCAATGTGTAACTACAGAGGGAGTTCCTGCTGAGATGATATCATTTCCATGTACAGTATACATGGTTTACGAGCAAGCTGGGAATTCTTTTTTAACTTAACTTTGACTGATGAAGACGTGCAATATCGGGGAAGCTTTGAAACACACACAATCCCAAGAATCAATTCCTAATGAGGAAAAGGAGTCACTGTCCAGGTGTGCAGACATGTTCTCTTGCTCTCTGAACTAACCGGTCATTGAACAGCTAGGTGAACACTCACCACCACACAGTCGATACTGACAGAACTGAAGTAGTGCAACAAAGACGCACCAAACGTTAAACTTTTACGAGTTGGGAGGGACAACGTCACAACATAGTCAGATGTTGCCCCAATTCTATATTACGACTTGAGACTGCGAATATGTTTGTTTCGTTTGGAAGATTGATCGATGGGTGCATGCCATGATAGGTTAGTGCCTGCTGATCTAAGCATGCATGATGTTTTTGTTTGACAGGATGTAATTGAACTTTTGATATCAAAATACACAGATTCTTTTTCAAAAGATCAGTTATGCTATAAAATGGGGAATTATTTGTTTTCTTATTTCAGCTCATGAAGGAGACCAAGCTTAAGGCAGACGGGGAAGAGCGAGGCTTATTACAGGGTCCCTCCATCCATGCATCTAAGGGCGGATTGAATCCACCCTAAAGGAGTCCAACATTCACACTGTTAGTCCTACTGGTGGTTTCAACATGGGCAGGTTAATGCAAAAGCTGGAGAAGCCATCCATGTATGAAAAGTACTGCTGACTTCAGTCACTAAAGATCTCTGCTTTGTCAAAATCTATGTCTCCATAGGGCCACAATGGAATAGGACCACAATGAAAGCAAGTCCCCAGGACTTCTTTGTGTTATCCTTTTAGCTCAAATCTCTGATTGTACCTCCTGCTGTTTACATTTTGTCTAGTGAGTATTCAATGAATCAATCAAATGCACAAAAGCGGTGTCTACTGACTACCATCATCAATGAGAAATTTGATAAGTATGGAATTCCTATGGTCAAAATCACATCATGGTCGCTGACTATAACACTCAAAATAAAGTTAATAATTAACTTTCTAGGTTCATCAAGCCCACAAACCTTGTACCTGTTTCATAAAATCAAAAACAAACAACAATCTTCATGAGATGTTTTATCACGAAACTGGGATTTTTCACACAAATAATGGCAATGACGGTCTGAAAAACTGTTTGGAAAAAGAAAAACATGACCTCACAATTTGTCAGGAAACCTACAACTATAGCCAAATGAATAATCTGAAGATGATTACGGGACACCTTGAAGATGTACAAACGGCAGTTGAGGCAGTTTAAGATTTCATTGCCAACAACGCCTGGAGACTTCCTTGATGCTGAACATGAACAACACTGAATGTGAAGCAGATGGATAACATTAACATCCAAACATTCTGTGAAAGATCCCTCTGAATTCATTAACCAAACAGAACACAAACACGTACACACTCTTACATCATCTCTGTGGAAATCTTATCTCAGTAAACACATCGATGTGCCAACAAACAGGATGGTTCTGGACATGATTAAGTGTCACATTTTCCAAGAAGATCCTAAAGTCCAGGAAGACACCAGCATGTGGAAGCACCACTCGTCATTGTGCAGGGCGGGGCTGGGAGTTGGAAGAGTACAGAGATCAATGTCCTTGCTCAGAGACTGGAGAAGATGCTCAGGAAATCTGGCGATAATGCAGAAAAGCTGTACATACGCACGCAGTGTGTACTTGGACTGCAGCTGCCATTACATATGGGCAAACATTGCACAATGCTTTACACCTCGCCTTTGGGAACAATATTCTGTCGCTGGGTGACGAGCTAAGGGAAAGAATAAGACACAGCTGGAAAACTTGAAGGTCATTATTTTAAATTGCTTGCACAGCGCAGCCCACAAGATGCAAGACTCTGAAAAGGCCAAATGGTCTGGTTCTGGAACTGACATGACATCTGAGATGGAGGCAGATCAGGCGTATGTGATGCCCTCTATCAACTACATCATTGACAAGGACCCAGGGAATACAATCTACCACGAAGATACAGAGGAACTGAAGGAGCGGGAGCCAGCTTAACGGAGAAGACTTGTGAGACAAAACATCTGTGTCACTACAATGAACATCAGATCTGTACCAAAACACATCAGTGATCTCACCTCAGGAGTGATTACAAACTGATGTTCAGTGGTTGCTGTGCAGGAGGCATGGCGTGACTACAACCACACAAAGGATCATCTACATCTGCCTAATTACGACCTTCAGGGCCAGGCAAAGGGATTGCAACCTACTGCACTTAGACACAACTTTGCCAGAGAGAAAAAATATGCAGATGTTCAAATAACCAAACTTCAAGGAAGAAATTTCGGAGTAAAAGGCAGCCAATGGGCAGGCCCCCTTCAGAGTCTAATTTATGTCCAGAAAATGACAGTTTTCTGAGATTGGTTGACTAAGGGGTAATTCAGACTGCTGCCATTTTTCTCCACAGTCTTCTAATGATTAATTTAAGCTCCACCGTATGATGAAGTATAAATTGGGGTGAAAATGGTTTTGTCTCATCTGGAATCTCTGGTCTTAACTAGGCTTAATGCTTCACAGCCTGTGGTGATGGCTATACTCAACATTGGCTTCACTCAGTATGTCAGTTCTTCCACTCATTTGGAAGGTGTACTCTTAGACCATACATCCTATAAGCTGTCAGAGACGATTCATCTAAGAATCCATCATCACTGCTACCACTCTGACCATGATGCAGATTGCACTAATCCTGGCGGCCCCAGACTCTCCCACTACTCCTGTTTGCAGTGCTCATACCTGTCCAAGAGCATGAATCACATTGTCATGGCAAGAACAACACAAATACCAATGACCTGACTACAATATAACTTAGGCTATATGTGGTATCAGCAAATCCTGCACCCTTTAAAATCTTAAATGCAATAAAAGAAAATGCTAAATACTACCATAACAGTCTTATAGTTGTCTGTCACCATGGAAGTCCAGACATTGCATTGACATTGAGGTTTATTCTATTATATTGGCTAAAGTTTAGAGATCCTTTTTTGTGCCCATGTGTGAGGCTAGTCGTTCACAAACTGCTCACCTAGTAACTTTCTATCTAGCTACAGATTGCACAGGGAAAGGCATGATGTTATTAGACCCTGCCTTGATTGTTTTCAGCCCTATGTATATGAAAATGTTTGTGTTTACTTGGCAGGTGGAGTTCCCTTTGATGTGTTATTTTATGTTTTTGGACATTCATTTATTAGGCTCAAATTCTTATTCTGGGACTGGGAATGTGCTCTAGATTCACACTTTAATGATGTCTTTGATATGTCCACGCTGACACATTGTTCCTAATGTACTCTATGTGCCAATATTTACACAGAAGGGAGTTTTGTGCACAGTATGTACATTTAGGTTTAGGAGACATCTTAGTTTTGTGCACAGTATATACATTTAGGCTTAGGAGATATCATTTGGAAAAATCTCGCTGGTATGTGCATGCATGGGTGGATATAGTTCAGCACACGGTAAGCACATACTTGCACTGAAGCTTGTCACAATATGAGAAGATCAACAGTAACAACATGTGTGAACTACTACTGTTTGAGCGTGCACGTATATGCTTGTGTGTTATGTGCACATGTGTAGATCCTTAGATACGTAACTAGCTCTACATGTCATTTAGATAAGCCTGTGTTCAGACAGGAGCCAACTCCACCCATGGGCAATCATATACGCCTACTGATGGCTGGAACCAGTGCAAGTTAAAAGAGATGGGGTCTATAAACAGTTTGGGGCGTAGATCCGCATACAGTATATATATATCCTTGCATGCACAATTGACTATCATTTTCACAAGAGCACAGTTAGCCACTTAAATGTACACATATGCCCAGTGCCCACCTGTTTATGTGATTTCATACAGTACTGTACTCACTCCAACTTGGATCAGTGCCTGCTGATCCACCCATAGTGAATTCATTATTCCCTTTTCCAACACTTGTATCGTACTCTGGATTTCAATAATATCACTTAATTGCTTTCTATGCTTTGTGTTTGAGTCCATTGTTTTCAGGCGGCACCCTAACCCTAACCCTAATTTTATGATTTTGTTTAACTCACCGATGCTTGGAAGTATAGAGGAAACGTATATTCACAGCGATAAAATATAGATTTGCAATTTTCGCTGATATCTCAGTATTGTCATCACAGATCATGTGGTAGCCTACTTTTGCATGGCCAATCATAAAAAGCTAGAACATACAGTAATCATGATAAGGGGCATAGTCGTTCACCCACTTATGATCCACGTGGCAGGCAGCACGCTATCTGTAATTGCACAAAACAACATGCAAATGGGTCCAGAGGGGTTGTCAGAAAATTATATCTGCATTAGAAATAATTTTCTGTAACCCATTAAGACCTGAAGCCAACAATAGCAGATTTACAAGCTCACAGCGCAGCACAAATTGACGCGCTGTGAGCTTGTATATCTGCTATTTTTTAATAGCCAACGTGAAAATCTAAAATGGCACAAATGCTTCCCCGGTTTTAATGGGTTAATGCCTCTCAAATGTGCCATTATGGAATGGGCGCACTATATATATATATATATATACATATACATATACATATACATATACATACATACATACACACACACACACACACACACACACACACACACACACACACACACACACACACACACACACACACACACACATACTGTATACGTGTACACACACACACACACATATGAATTGCGCTAAATTCATGCCACATTCCACGGCTGCAGATGGCAAAGTATCACGAGAACCAAAAACATAGGGACAGTCCGTTTACAAGCTACCAAAATGTACTTGGGGTATATAAAGCTTCAGAGTTTGTCAACACAAACTGTGAAAAGGACTACAGCCTGTTTACTCTCTATGTGCTGGTCAATGAGGCCCCAATCAAAACCTCAAAAGAGGCTTGTTCTTTCATGCATGAAATGGAAATGGGTGTGAGAAAAGCTTTATAACCCAGTTTTTGTCTAACTGGGCCAGAGTCGCACTAGTGTCAGCCAGAGCTCCAAATGTAGAGCTTACACGATATTACAGAACAGACAGTCCAGTCCACCAGTAGACAGGAAAACCTGAAAGTAATGAGTCATGGTAGTCTGGGAAAGGTGACATCATTTCCACCTCATCTCAGTGGGTCCGGAATGTTCTTCCCACAGCTTGCATGACTCTGGAGAAGAACAAATCCAAGACATTTTCATGTACAGTGGAAGAAGTCGTAAATCTGCATTAGTGTTCACTCCGCACGACCAGTGGTGGAAGAAGTACACACATTTTTTTACTTAAGTAAAAGTATCAATACCACAATGTAGAAATACTCTGTTACAAGTACAATTCTGGTATTCAGAATTTACTTGAGTAAAAGTACAAAAGTATTGGCATCAAAATATACTTAAAGTATCGAAAGTAAAAGTACTCATTATGCTCAAAACATGTCGCGATGCGATGCGTTGTGACAGTGAGCTTGTAGATCGGCTATTTTCAAATACTGTAGCCGAAATATATATAGAGCTTAAGTGGTTAATGTATGTTTAGTAATAAAACCCTAAACCTAAAAAGTAACTAGTTTTCAAGTAACTGTAGTGGAGTGAAAGTACAATATTTTCCTCTGAGATGTAGTGGAGTGTAGTACAGTACTTGAGTAAATGTACTTAGTTCCTTTACACCACTGCTCACGACGACTGTGACTGAACGTGACATTATGGGAAAGCTGACAAATGAAAAGGGCGGTGCGTTTCCTTTTCATTTCAGTAATTCTAAGTACAGCATAGCACAAAATGAGACGTTTAATGTCTACATGACGTTATCGTTTAGCTGAACGTTATTTACAGTAATGTGCCACAATCCAGGGTTGTCAAATTGCAGGGTTGCGCACAAAAAAATAGGCATTAAGGTACCTTTTTCCTCCCATTATGGCCCCCAGCACAGAGAGAACATAAAGAAAAGAAATTGCACATAATATTTGTATTAAATTACTGTGAGATTAAAGAGTTGCCTGCTGTAACCAGGCAGATGCAGTTTCTGATGCAATATGCACTGCAATTTACAGGGTGGGTGAGACACAACTGGAACGAACAGGATGATTCTTGAAAATAAAGTAGTTTCCTGTGTATTGCATTCTCTCTTGAGCGCACAGCGTGAGTCATGGTTGGTTTGAAAGGATGGGGTGTGAGGGACAGTTTCACCAACAGTGTGCCTGAGAGACACACCACAGACAGGTCTATTCTGCCATCTGACATGATGATACTGTAGGACAGTGTTTCTCAAACATTTTCATGTCAAGGACCCCCAAATTGACATTCGGCCACGGACCCCCCCATCTGAAATTATTTTGTGCCATGGACTCCCAGAAGAAAAAAATTGTGTAAAAGAATATATGAATTATCCCAAATCTTCTCCCAACACTCACTGTTGCTCACAACACGTTGCATCATCGAAGTATAACATACTGTAGAGTTCAAGTGGTTAAAGTGGTTGTGAGCGCTATATTAACATATTTAGCTGGGGACCACCTGGAACCCCCTTCAAGGACCCCCCCGGACCCCACTTTAAGAACCACTGCTGTAGGATCCATGAAGTGGGAACAAAATACAGACAACCGCTTGACTCAAAGAACACTCGACATGAAAGAGTGATTACACACAAATACATGCAGGATGTGTTAACCTCAACAGCTTTGAAAGTAAGACAATGCTAATGCTGGCTTACTGTCTGTGCAGTCACTGCGACACAAAAACCACATGATTATTACTGATGCACTGTGAAGAGTGACTTCACTGTGAATGAAACAGTGTGAGTGGTGAGAATGCTGTTTGAAATTATTCCTCTCCACCATTCATTTCATTCTGGTGAAGTTCCACAAGGTGTCACTGTTGCTATAAGAGAGAGGATGCAAAAATATAAATTCCCCTATTTTGCAAAGTCAAAATATCACATGAAAAGACAGGAATCCCACGGGATCTAACAAAGATTATGAATATGTGCTCAACTGAACAGTACATTTCCATCAAGCTCCAAGCAGAAGCTCTATGTTGACTTAGACTCAACATCATTAAGGGCAGAGTAGAACTTCAGATGACAGGAGATCACAGAGATGAGCAGCCATGTTTGGGATTAGCTCCGCTCTTCTTCCCCCTTGTGGCTGAAGACAGGACACAAGGTCCACTTTTAATTAAGAACTTACCATTAAAGTACTCACAAAAACATACTTTGAATATAATATTCATATTCCTCTAACAACGCTTTTTGCCCAAGTGATAATATTGAGCTTTAAACCAGAGTAGAGGCCTAAATTATGCATACACTAATGCTGAAAGGATTTCAACACAAACCTTGAGAGAGAAAAGTTTAGGGGGGGAAAATACATGAATATGCTTTAAACTATGAAAACCTTTCAATGGTCAGAGTGTGCACTGGGAATTTGATGGAACAAAGTGATACTTCTGACCACAAGGTAGTGTCAGAGAGCTGCAGAAAGAATTTCCTTTGACTCAAACAGGGAGCCAAGGAGGAGTGAAGCCTCTTTTATTCTCTGTTAACGGTGTCGCACACATAAAATAGCAGATCTGCAAGCTCACAGTTGCGGATACTACAAATTGTGAGCTTGTAGGTCGGCTATTTTAGGCGCTCGACACCGTCATGCGACAAAGTAAAGAAATTCAGGCTTAAAACAACTCCACGGCTTGCTGTGCCTGTGGAAATGAGAGTTGACAAGTGTGGATTTTGAGTTCCTGCACCACTCATCGGGCCAAGAACTGGGTCATAATTCCCAAACATCATCATTTAATAATAATGCCAATTCATTAGTGCAAGACCCTCCAATCTCTTTCATCAGCTGGGTGGAGAAGAATGCCACTGGGGCTTCAAAGCGCGTTGAGCAGCGGGATGATAAACAGCAGCGCGCCATTCTGCAGCTTAATGTGACTGCCTGCTGAATTTCTGCCTGTGAATATCTAATAACAAATAGGCTTCTTCTGCAAAAGTGTATCATCTTATTAGTAGACATATGGGTACCGCAGAGAACTTTGATGAGAACTTCAAATGGAAAGGAAAACTGTTTTTTTTAAACAGCTAGAAATATGATTTGTGTTCATCAGCTGTCTTTTGAAACAAAAGATCCCCCATCTTAGCTCCATAATGAACTCCAATTTGTGAGGCATTTCCCTAGAAGTTAGAAAAAGCCTCAACACAATGCATTCGGCTGAAAACGTCAGGAAGAATTGTTATTCAATTCTTCACGCATTAAGGGGGATCAAAGAGAGGAGAAGGAGAGAGGACGGGATTGGACGTGCTGGAGGCAAGGTTCATCTTCTCTCTGTTTGTGTCCAGGGTGATAAGATGAAACTCCACACACAGCTTGGCTCTAAGGTGTTGCCAGCCTGGCAGAGGCAGAATAGAAAGTGACCCTGTATTACCAGAGGATGAGGAGACATCTACAAATACGAAGGCCCTGAGAGACAACACTCACCCAGACTCTTTGTGTCTGTTAAATGTCACCTATGTCAGTGGTTTTTGTTCATACATTACTGATCTGGCTCGGAAAGGCCAAGACGTGTCCGGTATTGTAGTTGCGTTTGGAGAATGCCGCATGAAAACACAGACCTGTTTTATCGTCGTTATTTATTGAATTTTATCATTCTATTCATTGTTTTTCCTCTTTTTCTAAAGAACATGGTGGACAGGCACACATGATGGAAATGAATGAATGAAGAGTGATCTGGCGCATTGAAAGGTTTGTCAATGGCCGTCTCACCTACAGTACAACCAATGAGGGTCAATTGAGTCAAGGCCCTGTCCATCGATACATGACCTACTGACACTTTCCTCAATAGTAATGCACTTAGCAAACATGAGCAGCTCAGCCATCGTACCAGTGTACCTACCCCCCCCCCCCCCACACACACACACACACACACACACACACACACACACACACTACAGGACAATGCTCTCATTCAACAGAGTAAAAAAACATATTTCCAAGGTTGAGTTCCCTCGACCGCATGAGGAAAAGACAGATCAATTATTAACCCACAGCGGTGTGCTCTGAGCGGTCTGTCGCGTCCACGCGGAGGCGAGCTGAATTGGTCGTCAAGGTGAGGTCAGCAGCGGTCAGCTGAACAAAGGCGCTTGCCAAAGTTGACTTTGAATCGCACTCACGTTGAATCAGCAGGTTGCATAGCAAAAAGCAAGCCCTCTGAACCAACCAGTATGACTTTGCCCAATATATGCCACTTTGTTTTCATGTACTTCAGAAGTATATCTGCAACAATTACAGCTTCACAGCACAAAACGTGTGATTGGGTGACATAGAGGAAGCAGTAGAGAAGTAAAAATGATGCAGAAATCGGGGTGGGGTGCTACCTTTGGTAAAGATGGATTCTAAAGCAACTCCACCACCGATCTCCCAACACCTGTCCATTCAGCGGCTGATAGTGGATGATATCTAAGGTATTACCATTATAGACTCCCTCTGTGTGCTTCACCCTCCACAGGGAATCACAACAAAGTAGTAAATAAGAATGACAGTGATCAAAAGATACAGAGGGGGGTTGTCAGAAAGAGAGAAAGAGATGGAGAGAAAGTGAGTGTGAGTTAGGGAGACAGAGAAAGAGAGGGGGAGAGGGAGAGAGAGATGGAATGAGAAATGAATACCTGAAATACAGGCATTCCACATCCCTGGCCCTCCCTCCATAAATGCTGTTGTCAGCGGTTGGCGCTGGAGCAATTAATCTCAGACGAGAGGAGGCGAAAAAAGAAAGACACACAAGCACAAAAGCTATCAAGATGACAAGACTACGCCGTGCAAATTCACCGCCTCTCCATTGCCGTCTAGGATATAAACGCTATATGATAAACTTGTTGTTGTGCGTCTTGGAGCAGATTGCCAATGCACAGCTTTCTGTGCTGATATCGTTGTAATTGAGATTTTCAATTAACCATTATGAGCCCATACATTCATTATTCGGGCAAATGAGAGAGATTCTGCACTCGTACGCACCGGGATGCACCGTGGGATGCATTTTTGTGTGCGTGAGCAGTGGATAGCTACTGAACAAAGAAAGAGAGTGGTGATGTACAGGCATAATGCTTCCCTGGGAAGAGTCATCACAGAGAAACACAGTCTCCGTCAGTCTATTACCAATAGAGAACCTTGTATCCACAAAGAACACAACAACCCAAAGAGCAGAGCCATTAAGTGCAAGGTCGAGGCAAGGATAAAATGCTGTTACAATGTGTGTGTCACATACAGAATAGCACTATGGATTGGTGACCGAGGGCAAGGAGATGTTTCAAGAGAAAAATCTTTTCCGATACACAACCACAACATGGTATACTCAGTATACTATACTGTGTACTATTACGGTAGTTCTGCAATGTGGTCAAAGAATGATTCACAGTAACTGGACGCTTACAGAGGACTTGCCTTTAAAGCATGCACAAATGTGCTCCTTGCCTTCACTTCTAGTGGGACCCCCACTACATAATGTATAAAATTGTGTCGCAGATTAAAGTTTTCATAGAATCCATAGACAGCTTCATAGACTTGACTTGTCTGACACACATCAGCTTTTCTTGGATTCATGTTAATGTGTGTTTTCAGACAGTTAACCGTTTAAACCCTCAATATTTACTCAACTTGACTAAATATGGCTCTGTACTTGGTCAGCTCTTTTTCCCTATAACAACTCAGAAAATAGTCGATCTACAAGCTCACAAAGCCTCGCAGCGCCGGACAGCGCAGGACAAACTAGAAAAAGTGCTCCTCGGAGCACAGGTCTCCGCCAGGTCAGGTAGGTTATATTGGCCTCCTGGTGGCGCTATAATAGGCCAAAGTGAAAAGGGTGCCATTTCTTCATAGGCCGTGCACGGCAATCAAACGCTGCGTTCATGGTTTGTGGCATTTTGTTCAAAACGGGCTACTCTTGCAAACTTTAGATGTCAATGTTAGCCAATCAGGATGGCATATGAAAAATCAAACAGATCCATCTTGATCACATGACTATAGAGCATCGCAGTTGCGGAGATCCGGGTGCCGGAAGTAAATACTCAATGCATTTTTCCCATTGACTTTTCCAAAAATATTTATATCAATGAATTTAAGCCTAGAATCAAGCCATCCAGGATTCTGGTGAATCATGACCATAAAACCTTTTTTTCTGTGATTTTTTTAATTTAATATTTAATGATATGATATACTATGTTTAATAAATACCCTTTGTTTTGCCGTTTTCAAAAAAGTTTTTTCACAGAATCAAACGTTTTATGGTCATGATTCACCAGGATCCTGGATAGCTTGATTCTAGGCTTAAATTAATTTATATAAATATTTTCGGAAAAGTCAATGGGAAAAATTCATTGAGTATTTACTTCCGGCAACTGGAAGTGGGCGGGAACTGCGACGCTCTATAGAGATCATGTGTACCGATTTGCGTGAAATTTGGATAAAATGTGAAGGCTTAATCTAAAAAAGTTTTACATCTCTAAAAGTTTTACATAAATCGGCCCCCTGGTGGCGCTATAAAAGGCTAATGTGAAAAATGCAGGAAAGATGTTTTTCCTCGGCCTCTAGGGAGTATGCGTGCAAAGTTTCACGCAGATCGGTGCAGTTATAGTTAAAAACGCAAATCGGCCTTTTATAACGCCACCATGAGGCTGATTTGAACATTTTCAAGTGACATATCTTCCTCTGCCTAGTGGGAATGTGCGTGTGAAATTTCAAGGAAATAGCAAGCTGCGTTCATGATTTGAGGCATTTAGTTCAAAACGGACCAATCCTGCAAACTTTGGAAGCCAACCTTAGCCAATCAGGATGGAATATGGAAAATCAGACAGATCCGTGTTGATCACATGACTATAGAGATACTGTGTACCGATTTGCGTGATATTTGGATAAAATCTGTAGGAGTACTGTCAAAAAATATGTTTTGCACAAATCGGCCTCCTGGTGGCGCTATAACAGGCCCATGTGAAGAATTTGGGGCAGAAGTTCGGAATTGTCATCCAGGGAGTGTGTGTGCACAGTTTCACTGTGATCAAGGCAACGGTGCCGGAGATTAGCTGTTCACAGACGGACGGACGGACGGACACACGGACACACGGACGGACGGACGGACAGGGGGCAAAACATACTCTCTCGCCATACCTTCGGCCTGGCGGAGACAAAAACACCATCTGTGAGGATGTGCACAGTATGGTATGGTTAACTTGGTACACTATGGAAGTAATACCATCAGAGAATCCTTTATACCAGAGAGTTGCATATTAAAGGAACTGATGAGTCGAGCATAGGCTACAGATAATGTGGCAGTTATATATGTAAATCTTAATCTACTGTCACAAGTATGGCTAAAACAGTGCAAATACATCATCCTATAAACATATTATGGCCATTTTTTATTAAAACGGTACTCCATCTGCAAAGTAGTCTACTTAAGCCAATAAAACAATTAAACTAGCAGACAGTTGCGAAGTAAGCAAAACAAACAATGTGACTAATAATGTAACATTCCATCTAAGTGTCACAGCTTGCTTACGTGTTATATCCTTCACACACATGTGGTTAGGGTGATAGACAGTCATAGATAGACAGTCATTATTGTAGTTTGATTGATTTTCAGAGGAAAAAACGTGTTAATGCCTGCAGGGCCGAGCAGAGATCAGAGACAGAGAGCACCATCCATGACGTCACCTTATTAACGCCTTGTTATATAAGTAGCCTACCTGGCAGGCTTTCATTTCATACACAATCTATTTACAGTAATGCCACTTATAGGCAAATGAGAACTCAATAAATAGCTAGATGAATAATGAATCAATCGGAAAAAATACAAATATATTTTTATTTTGTATTAATCAATAGATCAGAACTGGGCTGGCCAATCGGGGGGGGGGGGGGGCAAATGCGGACCCCCCTGTAGTTACTCTGAGGAGCTCCTAGGGGTCCCGGACCCCCTGTTGAAGACCCATGATGTAGAGTACAGTGTGCTCTCATTCCACTATTCTTCTTGGTGGTCAGTTTGCTACCTGGTTGCACCAGCCCAGTGAGCCGTTAGTGCCAGCCAGCTTTGGTTGGGATCTGAGTGACTATGCTTGGCTTCAGACTGCACTCCATGTCATCCAGTGCAGGTACCAAGCACTGCAGTCTATCAGCAGAAGCTGGATATATGTGTGCGCATCAACCTCAATCTATATTCATACATGGGCAACTAGCGGCCCGGGGGCCACATGCAGCCCCCACCTTCACTTAATGCGGCCCGCAGGTTAATATCAGATTACTGATTTTATTTTATTATTATATTGATTTCAACGGTTACAATTCCAAACATGCAAACATGAGTCATGAACCGCTTTGATTACTTCAGTCTATATTAGTAGCTTAATGACTAGTATTAAAATTCTATTGTCTTCTTTATGTCCAAAGTATTTGTATTTAAGTTCATAAAGTCAACATAAGTTAACTAAATGCATTTGAAATAAAATAAAAATGTTACTTTTCTGGATTCCAATTCAAAAGTAGCAAAAATAGCCGATCTACAAGCTCAAAACGCGTCGCAGCGCAGCACGTTTTGAGATAGAATGCCTAAAAAAGTTAAAATACGGCGAGACAGTATATGCAATGTGGCCCCCTGGAGTGACTGTGGAAATATAGTGGCCCTATCATCAAAGTTGCCCACCCCTGATATATATAAAACATATATATGTGTAGCAGAGGGGCTCACAGCCTCAGCCCGATGACCTAAAAGTCCAATATCTCCCCCGGCTTATAGGGAATTCCCTTTAATCTAGCAGTTAAGATGTTGGCTTTCCACGTGGGAGAACCGGGTTCGAATCCCGGGCGTTACATGTATATATATATGTGTGTGTGTGTGTGTGTGTGTGTGTGTGTGTGTGTGTGTGTGTGTGTGTGTGTGTGTGTGTGTGTGTGTGTGTGTGTGTGTGTGTGTGTGTGTGTGTGTGTGTGTGTGTGTGTGTGTGTGTGTGTGTGTACACAGTATACCATACGGGCCCCACCCACAGGAAAACGTATTTACTCCCCTTGACTTTGAACATGTTATGGTACTGCGGTACCGTTTCAAAATGTATTTATTCAGGGATTTCATCTGCAATCTATGCTAAGTACTTCTCTTCTGAGTGAAAAGGAACTCACATTAAATTTAACTGAATGTATAAATAAATAAATAACAGAGCCTTACAGTGTGCATCATGAGTGTTTCCTATGCTTCTCTCATGCATTTATTATACGTGACATAAATTACTCCTATGTTACTTCTATGTTAGATTCTATTGGAGGATGCACTATGCCGCAAGCAACACTGTCCTGTTATTTCCGTCTTTCTTCATAATAAAGCTGAAAGCAGGTTCCTGTCAACATACAACATATCAAAGGGTACCTAATGGGATTTCAGAACACAGAATGGACCAGAATACACAAGTACATCCAACAGTGCTTTCATGGAATATCATTTCAGGCTGCTCGGGTTTCAAGGGAGAATTCACAGACAGGACGAGCTTGGTGAAATGACAGCTTCTATACGTTTTGTTTGCACTGACAGGATGGTGATGATTTTTCATGGAAACCGAGACTGCAGTTCCAAGTGGTGATCACGGAAGTGATGCGCCAATTTCCCGGAATGGCAAATTGGTCTAGTGGCACACACTGGCAGACAAGACAGGCTCGGAGGAAAAGAACACTGGCGGTGAGTCACAAATGAAGAGAGGTCACAGCAGGGTCACAGGGACTGGGATCTGTGAAATACCACTTGTGTTTCCCTTAGTTGATGCAAAACTATTGTAAAAAGTTGCGTATTTTCTGTCCACGTATTTGATAATAATAATAATAATAATAATAATTAATAATTAACTTGTGTCCACCAGAGAGTGTTGAAGTGGTCCTGACAGAATTGACTTGTGACTTCATAGTACTAAGCATTATGGCTAGTTTGTTAACACAATTGTAAAAGTAAGTTTATCTGGAGATGACATTTCTTATGGTAGACTGAATAGTGCTGTTTAAAAATGCATTTTAAAAAGTAAGTAAACCACACCATTCAGTCAGCCAAACCACCAAAATCAATAGATTTTATTTTCTATTTTCTTTTTACGAGTTGTTGTGTCGATACTTAGACATTGCACTCCAATGACATTTATAAACCCCTGCATTTAAGATGTAAATAGCTGTCTGCATAATTAGCTAGCATCCCTTCAATGGTAATTAGAGAATATGAAGTTGGAGATGTCAATATTTAATTTACCACTGTTCCATAGCAGCCTGCAGCAGCGATCCCAGCCCCATTAAAAATGCAGAAGCAGTCAATAAAGGGCCCAGTATCTTCTTTGCTGAGGGCACGACAATCCTACATTTCGCCTTTTCACCATAGAAAGCTGCCGCATGCAGAAAACTATAAATATCTCAGTGACTAAGCATTGCTAGTATGGCAACCATCTCCAAGTCACCAAGGTGCACCAATTCATCTGTTTCAAAGCTCGATAGAATGAAGGCCCGCATCAATAATAATAATTGGAGGTACTCTGCCAACAATGGAGGTATGAAGGAGAGAGCAGAGTTTACATTTCAAGGAGCCGAGGTACGGAAAATATCCCAGAGACGTTTGCAATGGAGAAAATGATGTTTACAGAGGCAACGTAGCACCATCCACTCAGAGAGGTGCTCCACCACTTTACATTACAAAAGAGGAAAACAGCGACAGCGAAAGCTAATTATTCACCCGATATTTTCCGCTCTGCCAGACAATCTAACACAGCGGTTTGTTTTCGTAATTTCTGTCTCTGTGTTTGATAAGGTTCCAAGCACCGGGCCAACTTTTAATAAGGCACGGCTACTGCTCTGTCTCCTCGACTCCTCTACAGTTGAATCAAGATTCAAGATTCCACTGGAGAACTGGCAGGTGAGGAAAAAACTAATAACTTTTCTGGCCTTCACAATGCAGAATATGAGGGGCATAAGGTTTCCTTTGTTAGCAGAAGCGATTGTACTATATTTTAAGTTCGGGCTCTGTCATCACATCACATTGTCCATCAGATACTTCACCTTAACTGTGTGGAAATCTACTAACATTTCATTCTATTCCACAAAGACAAAAATGTGGGTATAATAATATCAAGAAAGAGTTCAGAAAAGTTCAGTCTAATAATTAAGCCTTTTCAAGTGTATTTGTTCCATTACTTTCTGCAGAACATTCTGCTTGATGCTGCTAGACTCAATCCGACAGGAAATGGATGCTTGAAATTTAGATTACATTTATACATTACAGTCATTTAGCAGACGCTTTTATCCAAAGCGACTTACAATAAGTGCATTCAACATAAGTAGGGAACGAAACTAATAATCACCAGAAGTCTTAAGTGCATTCTCTTCTAAAACAAGCAACTAAGAGTGTATACCTAGCGCTAAGGTAAAAAGTGCAATATACCTTTAGTACATTAGCAGCACATCTCACTAAAGGTGAGGCCAGCAATGTTCTGAATTCGCCAATCAGGATGGAATATAAAAAATCGGACGGAACCATCTTGATCACTTGACTATAGAGATAATGTGTACTGATTTGCATGATGTTTGGACAACATTTGTATGAGTAATATAAAAAAGAAAATCGGCCTCCTGGTGGCGCTATAATAGGGCAATGCATTGTTTAAAGGGTGGCATTTGTTCTTCAACGTAGTGCAAACGTGCGTGCAAAGTTCCACCGCAATCAGACGCTGCGTTCATGATTTGCGGCATTTTGTTCAAAACGGGCCACACCTGCAAACTTTAGATGTCAATGTTAGCCAATCAGGATGGAATATGAAAAATCAAACAGATCCATCTTGATCACACAACTATAGAGATCATGTGTATCGATTTGCATGACATTAAAGGACGACTTCACCGCTTTTCAACCTATCTTCATATAATTGGTCCTCACTAATACTCATGATAAAATGGTACAATTTTGTTCTACTCGGTCTGTGTCTCAGAGGAGGGCTGTGGACAGTTCAGAGTCCCGTCTACCAGTGACATCATCAATGGGGAATCCAAGCTAATAGAAAATGCAGGCTTTCTATTCCTGGAAAGTTGCAATGCAATAAAAGAAGCCATTGCTCTGGTGTTAATAAAAATCTAAATAAAAAATGTGAAATCTTGTTTGAAAAAAAAATCATGCCTAACGATGATGTCAGACACAGACAGAGTAGAAAAAAATTGTACCATTTTATCATGAGTATTAGTGAGGACCAATTATATGAAGATAGGTTGAAAAGCGGTGAAGTCGTCCTTTAAGTTTCACGCAGATCGGTGCAGGTATAGGTAAAAACGCAAATGGGCCTGTTATAGCGCCACCATGAGGCTGATTTGAAAGTTTTCAAGTGGCAAATGGGTTTTGCAAAAATCGGCCTCCTGGTGGCACTATAACAGGCCCATGTGAAAAATGTTGGGCAGAGGTTCGGAATTAGCATCCAGGGAGTGTGTGTGCAAAGTTTCGCTGCAATCGGCCCAACGGTGGCGGAGATTAGCTGGTCACAGATAGATGGACACACAGACGGACGGACACACGGACATGCCTTCGGCCTGGCGGAGACAATGAACATGTTAAGACAGGACATTCTCCCATATTATGGCCTTTTCCTACACATTTGAAATCTGTGCAGTGTTTAGACACAGCAATCACTGAGTTGTGAGCAGACAGCTATGCTATAAAATAAATAAAATAATGGAAAATTACAGAATACAAACAGGAACAAAGTGAAAGAATAAATGTAAAAGAGTCCCATCCTCCCAGCCCACCAGCAGTGCTTTGACAGCAAGCATGTCTTTTGATCTGTCTATCATGCTGTGCATTCATTAACACTGAACCTTTTAAGAATGACATTCAATACTACAGTGTTGTCAGTTTGTATTCCTAAAAGCCAGAAGCCAGTTTGCAATGGGTTGCCTCACCATATTTCAAATGCTTTTTATTTCCCCATAGATTTTTCAATTTATGTGGAAAATTTGATCTGTGGTTAACATAAAGAGTCAGAAAACTGAAAATAATACATTTGTGCACATTCTTTACAAGTATTTTAAAACGTATAAATTATGCACATCATAAAACTTCTGTTGCTTTGTGGGGACTATCTTGCAGAACAAATACATAATATATAGCATAAGCAGTTGTGGAAAGTAACTTTAAGTACATTTGCTCAAATACTGTACTTAAGTATCAGAATCAGAATCAGGTTTATTGTCACATCACAGGTTTACAAGGTAAAAAAGTGGGTGAAATTCGTTTTTGTACATCATTCCCATCGCAACGTTAGTTCCATAGAAAGAAGAGTGGGGAGAGAGAAGAAGAAGAGGGGAGGGGGGCAAGTGGGAAGGAGATCGAACAAGAGAACAATAGAAGGCCAAACACGTTATCTACATATTTACAAAGTACCTGAGATAAAGAAACAAACTAAGTACAGTTTTGAGTTACTTTTACTTTACATTTACTTTAGTATTTCAATAGTGTCATAATTATTATTGGTTAAGCTACCCAGCAGCACATAAAGTAATTAAAAGCAGAACCAGCATCACCAGCTGCAAGATTAAAGTGATGAAAACATTGATGTATTACTAATTACAATCCAGTATTAATGAGAAATGGGCCATTCTGCATAATCACACTTTTTACATTTGATACTGTAATATTTCTACTGTGGTATTGCTGCTTTTACTTACAGTAACTAAAACAATTCTGATGACTTCTTCCATCACTGATCAAAGGTTATTTTCTTAATTTATACTAAAGTAAATTCCATTGGAAATATGCTTGTAGAAACCCACGGCAGGATTAACTTCCAGGTTGGACTACAAAAGGACATCATCCATGTAGCACTATAATGGATAATATACAAGTGATGGGTAGCATACACTTCATTTGCACGCCAGCTTTCAAAATGCTTTGTTTTGGTGCCAAGATACTAGGTTTTGTGATTTGTGATTTTGAGAGGTTGTGCTTCCCAGACAGACTTCAATGCTTAACCATTGTACGATGGATGGCAAGAGAAAATGACTACCAACTTAGTCACAACTGCTCCCCAAAACCAACCATGTCCCAAATTGACACCACTGTGACACCCTAACATTGCGGGGGCGGCAGTGGCTCAGGGGTAGAGTGGCCGGGTAGTGTGAGCTGGAAAACCGCAAGGTTCCCAGTTCGATCCCGGGCTGGGGCGCTCCCCTAGAGTTAGTGTCGAAGTGTCCTTGAGCAAGACGCTGAACCCCTAATTGCTCCCGATGAGCAGGTTGGTGCCTTGCATGGTTTCCTCCGCCATCGGTGTATGAATGTGTGTGTGAATGGGTTAATGGCACAATCAATGTAAAGCGCTTCGGATAGAAGCGCTATATAAATGCACCATTTTATTTATTTATTTTAACATTGTTTGACATTATGCCATTTTTTAAAGTGTTAAAAATTTCTCTCTGCAGATTATGAGTGAGTGTGCGAAAATGTTCATAATGACCAAATCTTACACCTAGGCCTAGTATGAACTCAAAACTGAAAACTGAAAAAGTTGTTGTGGTTGTAATGAATTCAATTGTTACCTAAATAGCTTTGATTAATGAACAAATGTGTAGTCTTGCATTGTCATTTGCTCGCTGAAGTCATTGCAGGTTTGTACCAAAAAACTACTGCCATCCAAAACTCGACAGCACCTAACAATAAGCAATGTATAATGACAATAACCTCTTTAAAGCTTATTGTCGTCTTAGAAAGAACAAACAAACAGACAAACAATGAACGGTGCTTAAAACAACAGGTCAAATGCATGTGCAATGTAGTTCTAACTGCACAACTGTATGATGGTGTTTAGGGACGCTCATTTGAACTACAGTTTCCCACCAAAACAGCCAACAATGGTTCTTGCAAAGGAAACTGTGGCCATATTAGAGAAAATGCCTAGTGAAATGCACTCTGACCCGAGCACATCATTTTTCCAGCAGCCAGTTCAGCACCATGGACAGAGCAAGAGCAGTAGTTCACATGTTCAAATAAATTAAACGTAAACTACCGTAGTCAACCAAATTAGTCAATCAATGAAATCAATGAGTTGTTGGGTTGTCATGACGAGAGAGAGGGTGAGTTTGGGTATCTAGTACGGATTCCACCTGAGTGTCTCCCTAGGGAGGTCCTCGGTGCACGTCCCACTGGGAGGAGACCGCTTAGCAGATGGGGGCTCAGGATTCCCCAGGATGAAGTGGCTAATCAATTTCAATGTCCACTATTCTCATTGTTGTTTACAGTCATTTGTTCTTGTCATTATCTGATATGGTTTCAAACATGGTTACAGATCATACTCTCCAATTTGTTTCCAACAGGTTTCAAATGTGTATGTTTTGTCCAGAATTGGCCCCAATTAAGAGTAGGCTGACTCACCTACTGATGAAACTTGGCATAAACAATTAGCTCATTCTCAGTCTCACTGCCACCTGGGTCAATGTGGGCACTGGGAAGCATATGGACATGGGCAGTGGACCCGTCTGGGAATCGACTCTGACAATGTGTGTCAAAGTGTCCTTGTGCAAGACACTGTTGCCAGAGCGCAGCTAGGTAGCTGCCACTGCTCCTAATTGTTATCCCCATTTCCCTATGGGGATCAATAGAAAATAAAATTAAACAGTAAAACATGACTGTTCAAGGCAGGGGGAAATGGAGGGGCCAGGAGTCAGCGGGACCGCTGCTGAAAGTCTTCCCTCTGCCAGCGACTCTGGGCTTTACCAGGACGTGCTTAACAGATGGCCACTCTTGCAGAAACTGGACCAGGGGTCATCCTCATTTGCATCTCAAATCACTCTCTGAACAAGAGACTTCTGCACTCACTCACTCTTCCCTGTGTAGAGCTTGGTGCATATTTGGTGTTTGCATGAGAGTGTGTCTAAGAATGCTTCGGTGATGCATGCGTGTTAGCAAAGGAGTTAGGCGTATCATGGGGATGTCATTCAAGTCCATCACACGGTGCAATGCGTACTTGCGGTTTCCAGTTCACTTGTTTTATTCTGAACTGTATGTTCTGATGTGTGCATTACAATGTGAGACAATGTAGGCCAGGAACTACAATTGTGTCAGTCTAGGCTGATATGGTTTATACGCATAGTCCACTGGTTACCCATACAGTATGATATAGCGTCCTTGTCACTTGCGTTTCGCTACGAAAGGAAAATAAAAAAGTAACATCAAGTAACTGTTTGTTTGAAGTAAGAAGATTTGATATGCAAGGTTAAGGATCACCATAGCAATTTGTTGTGTCCATCAATATTTCCTCATGAACGAGTTTGCAAAACTACCATGCTTCTTTTGATGTTTTGCTATGCTATTTAAATTATTATGAATAAAAGAACGGCCATCATCTGTCATGACTGCATATATAAGCATGATGAAAGACATGCCCTTTTGAGGGCTCAAGTGCAACATATATTCTCTGCTTCTCGAGTGAACTTTTCTTTTCTGTCATGGTTACGGACAATGAGGTTTGTAATGAACTCACTCACTTCCCTGCTTCCAGCTTATAGAGAAGGATGTATGTGTCTGACCTGCAGTATTCATCCAGGTTTCCCCTTCGCTGCTCCTCGCGCTGTTTGGCGGGATAGAAATTGCTCATACAACGCGAGCTCACCTCCGTAAATTAAAAGCAGGGAAATGTGATTTATCTCTCTTCCCCCGGTGGTTCCTTTCAGCTGACTCTTTGAAATAACAGCAAACATAAATAGGGGGGTATAAAAAGGGGCTTGTGTACGCTTCAGAGAGTGGATTACGTCGTGAATCAGTTTATTAACGGTGGGCTGCAGAGCGGGTGTCTGCGCAGGGGGGATTTATACATTCATAAAGCAGTGTTTACAGCATTTATCTTTTCCCAAGACCAGGCCCCTAAAAGGTAACGAAGCACTCCAAAGAAAAGATACGGCATGAGCGATCTGGGGCCACCCGTTTCAAGGCCACTGGCGGACCAGGGCCCTAAAAGGTAACAAAGCACTCTAAGGTAAGGATACAACACGAGGGATATAGCGCTACCCGTGTCAAGGCCACAGGCAGAGTAAGACTGACTCTCCATAGGTTCAGCAGGACATTTCAAGTGTCAGATACTGGGAGGCAATGGACACAGACAGAATCACAATCACTTTAGCCACTAAATATAGCTGCCTTTTTTCCTTTCAAAAAAGTAAATAGTCAGGCCAAAAGCAGTAAAACTTTCTTAGTAAAACTAAGAAAAAGTTAAATATAATATTATTCTGAAGGACCATTAATGAGTTGGATGCTGGGCACTGTGATGAAGCCATTAACTTTGATTCTGGACCCAAACACTTTGCTTCTCCACTGAGAATAATGGTAGCCATGCTTTCATGCCGCCAGTGTTAGCAGATGCTGCCTTTTAAGCTAGCGCTTGTTAACTCTCATGTTTTGATCTCTTTAATGTTGGGACTCCAAAGGGCTTCCATATGAAAGGAACAGCGTGGTCATTTGAAATTCCGATGGGTAAATACCTCTAATGATATCAAATCCATTCACACCACAGAATCATTCGCCCTGGCTGTTTAGTAAACAACAACAGGAAGGTGTGCTTGCTTATGGAAGCGAATGTTCTTAGTCTAAAGGCAGGATATTCCCTTCTCCCTTTAAAGATATAGAAGAATCAATTTGGTAAGGTTCAAGATTCAGATTAAATAATCTATTATGATTTCAATGAGACATCGATTGGAAATTGATTTGGTGTGTGCTCAGGGCAGATAAAACAATACAACACATACACGACTCCAGTATAAACTTATATAACAAAATCCTCAAAGAAAATTAATAAAATAAGACGCATTAAAAATGAAACACAAACGAGGTGGGTTTGTGCGTGCGTGCATACGCATGCTACTGTGAACCTGAAATATAAAGCAGTTTAATCAATATAGGCTCTAAATTGCTGATAAATTCAGAATATTGAACAATATGTGGACATCCTAATGCTCTACCTGTTAGTACAGTACATACAGTACAAAAAGCATCTAATGCTGAATCTAATCATTGCACGTTCAAATCCGGCTCATGATCTGTGTAACATCTCGTCCCTTTTCCCATCTCCCTGCCGAAGCATAAACACATTAAAGATCATAAAATATGCAGGTTTAGTGAAAGAAGAACTACTGAGCTGCACATCTGCTGTTTCAGTGTAGTCACATGCAGACATAGACAATCATCATTAACAAGATTACTTATACGCCTCTTGTTGATTACATCATCTGACAGGACAGTGTTTGTGATACTTATTGTCAAGACTTTACTCGTACTACTATATCTAGTGTAGAACCCGACCAATATGTCGGTCTGACTGATATATCGGCCATTATTTGACGACATACAGTAGGTTTCATATGCAGCCGATGTGTCCCGATAATTAACCACTTTCAACCTGGCATCCCTATTTTCGGCATGTAAGGCGAAGATTTTCTAAATTTGTCCAAAGAGCGTGGTGTGGTTATTTGATATTGTTTGTTCATTGTAAAGTTAAATGTCATATACAGTATACTTAATTTTAAAAAATCTATCCAAAAGTTATTTGAGTTTATTTTTGTAAGCCAATATCACTTGATATAGTATCTAATTATGGTTTCAATTACATTTGCAACAAATAAATGAAATGAAAAAAAGTGTAAACTACACAAATATCCATTTTCAGGGTATCACACAGCTTGAGGCATCACATTATTATTTTTCATGGCATTATATTTTAGCATTTTCTTCCCTGTGGCTAGGAGGTCACCTTCAGGCCACAAAGAGTGCGCTGATTAAAGCAAAATGAGGCAAAAATAGATGAGACATGTACTGTGTAGATGACCGCTGAGAGCTCCAGTGAACTCTTTATTCATATTACAGAGATGCATACAGTATGAGCTTTCAGAGTAAAAAGTATATCTCTCTCAAGGGTACATGGTCTGATAGAGGACAAACTAGACAGGTCTGGATGAAATGGGAAACTATCTAACTCTTACAGTACATGACCTCATGTTATCAATATACAACACCAGTGGTGGTGGAAAAATTACTACTTTTTTTAAAAGAAATACTCTGTTACAAGTAAAAGTCCGGAATTCAAAATGTACTTGAGGAAAAGTACAAAAGTATTGGGATCAAAATATACTTAAAGTACCAAAAGTAAAAGTAATCACTATGCAGAATGTACCCTTTCATAAGTTATCGTATGTATGAAATTAGCCGATCTACAAGCTCACAAAGCGTGGCAAAGCGACGCGTTGTGAGCTTGTAGATCTGCTATTTTCAAATAGCCGAAGTATATACAGGGCTGATCAAAATCAAAGTAACTAAAGTTTTCCCAAGAAAATTGTAGAGTAAAAGTACAACATTTCCCTCTGAGGTGTAGTGGAGTAGAAGTAAAAACTGTAGAAGTAAATGTACTCAGTTATTATGTTATCAATATACAACACAATGTATTGTAGACAGGGTTCATTCTGTTTCGAAAATATTTTACCTTGATGTAACAGGTCTGGAGATTCTACAAATGCCTTCTAAATCAGTAGCTCTCACACTTTCAAGATTTAAAGAATGTTCAAAAATAGCAGATGTACAAGCTCGTATCTGCTATTTTTGAATAGCCAACGCTAAATTCTAAAATAAATGACACAGATGCTTTCCCGGGTTAAAATATTTGGTCAACAATATCATAATGACATACATGTGACATGTATGTGGAAAAACAAAGGTTAACACATTTGAGTAGATACACAAAATATGTAAATATTGAAGCATTTATGTACATATATGATATATCTATGTACAAATATTACGGATAATTACTGGCGAAAAAGTTGACCATTGCATTTGACCCTCTGACAGGTTGTCACCGTGAGTCGAGGAGTCCTGTTGAGAACGAATGAAAGAAAAACGACCCAGACTACAATGCATCTTAAAAGGTGACCTCTGACAGGAAGAATACTCATAATCCAACAGGAGATGGCATATAGCTCCCCTCAGACATCCCTGCGAACACTCCACTGAGTTGGCAGATAGATGGTGATGGCATTCGGAGATGAAATACAGAGCAGATGGCGCTCTGCAGGAGGCGGCGGCCATCTCTGATATGGGCACTCTCACTGGAAGGTACACGGTCCTGAGTTGATTGGTTGTCTATCTAACCCACTGGTTGGTTGATTACTGGGGCACTATGCACGGCAGGGTACAGGCCTGCAGTGTTTGTGTGAGGACGGCAATTCTGCTCCGTGGATCAATTTTCTTCTTTCACTTTTTGCTTTTATTGTGGATTATTGGTGGAGGAAATCAATGGCCATTTAAGGGATAGTTCACCCCCAAAATGACTTTTTTCCTATCGATTAGTCATCCCATGGAGACTTGAATTCATGGATGTTTTTTTAGTTTTTGTCGCAGTCCTAAGCCAATAATTTGATGACCGGCAGCAGTTCTGTGAGACACAAAGAGTTTCCTTTGTGTCTCCTACCGGAAACGCTGCCTACCAGTCCGCTGGTCATTAAATTATTGGTGACAAAAACAAAAAAAATATCCATGAATTCAAGTCTCCATAGGGTGACTAATTGATAGGAAAAAAAACATTTTGGGGCTGAACTAGCAGTCGACAAAGGCATAACAATGCCATAAATCACAGCGTGTCACTCAAATCAAAATAAATCATGTAAGAGGGTACATACATGACGTCTAGTTACCCTGTTCCATCTATCATGCCATAGACGGAACAGGGTAACTAGACATCATGGAGGTGGACTTTTACATTTCCAACTGCTGTTGCCGAGGTGTTCTAGCACAAAGGGTGACTGAAACCTTTAAGCCCTGCGATAGCTGTGGAAAGAGCAATTTGATTCCTTTGTTTCATACCTCCATCGACCCCTGTCTTGCCTGCCAATTGCTCTCCATGCTGTAATGCTAGATAGGCTGTTGGTTGCTGATTGATTTGGTTTCTCTAGAACTGAATTACATGTGAAAGCGATCCCTTTGGATTCGATGACATTTTGATGTGATTGTTCTCCCCTTGACAGGTGATCACCAACGGGCTGAATTATTGTATTATATAAGGCGCCCATCGATCAGGTCGCCATGGCTCAGTGCCCGTTAAATGGATAACAATGCTAGGCTGCCGTGTCCAAGTTGTACATGCCTCGCAGATTGCTGTTATCTTATGGCAGATACAGTATTGAGCCCGGGTAAGCTTTATGTATCAAATCTGTCTGCACCACCGATCAGCCAAATTGGATTTTCCATTATTTGAAGCATAAATAATTTAGTTCCTTGGCTAGTTGTCACTATATCGGGCGGACCATGTTATTAGTTATGAAGATGTTGAGGATGACACTGCTGTCATCAGAGAATTCCAATTACAAAGGCAATCTGCTTGAATACCTCTGATCGTATGATGTTATCATTAATATGACAGATGAGCATTATGGCTTCCTATGCGATCAGAATGCTTCTAACCTGATATTGATGTATATGATGCAGTATCATCTACAAAGCTCCACAAAATGGGTGAAAACATAGTGGAACACGCTGGCCACGTTGTTCTGCCAGGTTAATGACAGTTACATAAGATGAATGTTTGCATTAAAGCAGTGCTACAAGAACAGTACTACAGTGAGGGTGGATGTTGATTGCAAAACATTAAACAGGTCAACGACGGTTGACCATTTCTCTCCTTCTTTAATTGAGCTTTAAATATTCACGCTGTAAAAATACAGCTTAGATGTGCGGAATACAAAATGTCATGAAGTGGGCTGTGGGGTTCAGCTGCGGTTTTGCAGTGGTGGAAAATAACTAAGTACATTTACTCAAGTACTGTACTTAAGTACAATTTTGAGGTATTTTTTAGTTTCTTCAGTATTTAAAATGTTCAATACTTTGACCCCACTACATCTCAGAGGAAAATATTGTACTTTTACTCCACTACAATTATATGAAAACTGTAGTTACTAGTTACTTTGTAGATTTTGATTACTAGATGCGGCCCTCACACCTACGTTGCACTGCCGATCTGATACTACACTGATACTTTTGTACTTTTCTCAAGCACATTTTGAATACGGGACTTCTACTTGGGTACAGGGTATATCTACAGGGTATATCTACATTGCAGTATTGATACTTTTACTTAAGTAAAACATGTGAGTACTTCACCTCCGAAACATTGGCCGCTTCCGTCCCACACTATCCCAAACTGCTCATCCATGCCTTCATCACATCCAGACTCGACTACTGCAATAGCTTCCTTTACGGTGCCACCTCCAAAGTTCTCAAGAAACTTCAATATGTGCAAAACTCTGCTGCCCGCCTCCTCACCAGAACCCAATCCAGAGACCACATCACCCCAGTCCTCCACGACCTACTGTACACTGGCCCTCAACAACCAGGCTCACCGCTACCTCTCTGACCTCTTCCAACCCCTCTCGCTCCCTCAGGTCTGGTAATGCCAACCTCCTGGAAATCCCCCCAAAAAACTAACAAACGCACCTGTGGTGACAGGGCCTTTCTCAGTTGCAGCCCCCTCCCTTTGGAACTCACGTCAAAGCCGCCCCCACCCTTGCCGTGTTCAAAGCCTCCCTCAAAACCCACCTTTTCAGACTCGCTTTCCCTGCCTAACTCAAATCAAATCTCCCTTTCTGCCTTTTAGTCTTAGCTTAATGTTTTTCTCTTTGCAAAATTTTTTGCCTTTTAAATATTTCTCTCCTAATTAAGTTGTTTATTTTGATTTGTTATGTAAAGCGACTTTGGGTACTATGAAAAGCACTATATAAGTTTGATGTATTATTATTATTACTTCTTCCATCACTGCTGTTCTGGTTGCTGTCTGCTAACAAAGCGAGGCCTCCCCGTGGTTCCCCGGCAGCTCATTTTACACCTTAGTTACTGGAGCAAAGAATATTGATGCGTGTCAGCATCTATTGCACTGTCAATATGAGACAGCAAAATGAAAAAGAAAAAATATATATGCCACCCATGGGAAATATCCCCCCCGACATGCTGGGATTTGCTTCTATAGTGCATGCCTTCCAACAGTAACTGTCAATTATCAGCAATGGGCCGTGCACACGGTATGCCCCCGCGCTCTATTCGATGTGCTGCTGCACAAACACAAGGACAGAACGGCCCGGCCATGTGTTACATTAGATAAATATTTATTCGTTTTGCAGAATGTGATGGCAGCAGAGGAGTTTCCATTGAAAAGTGTGTGGGCGTCAGGCTTTTCTCCTGTTGTTTGCGTTAATCTGGGCCATTTGCCGAAGGCATTGACTGATTATGGCCCCTCTCTCTCTCTTTCTCTCTCTCTCTCTCCGTCTCCGTGATTACTAATAACCGCTAATCTTTTTGCTGCCACTGCGGGGTTTCATCAAAGACAACGTGGCTGAAGCTTTCATTAAACAGTAGGTGTACGCAAGAGACTAATGGCCTCGTGCAACAGCCTTGTGTCCGTAGCATGGTTCCCAAATAATGTGGCACACTGCAATTCCTCTGCTTAAATTGGGCAGCATGCTTCAAAAGAAGTAAAAATGTTCACCTTGCCCTAAAGTGTGTGGGTGTAAGGCTTTTCTTCTCTGTTATTTGTGTTAATCTGAGCCATTTGCCAGAGGCTTAACTGATATGCCCTCTCGCTAGGACACTAATAACCCGCTAACCTTTTTGCTGCCAAGTGAGGGCTTTCATCTACAACCCCGTGGCTGAAGCTTTCATTTTAGGTATATGCAGGACACTGATGGCTATTGACTGTACTGTAGCTGTTGTCCAAGGCTTCGTGCAACAGTTCTCTGCAGAATAAACTGTTATATCGAAGCAGTTTTGCTTTGAACCCTAAACGTTTGATGTGGAAAATGCATCCTGCTATGAACAAACTCTCAAAATACAAATGACTTAGAGTATAATGAAAGCAATTATTACAGAAGAAAAAAGGTGAAAAAAGGAAACAAGGATACATCCCATGGAGTGATCAAATCTAAAGGCATAAGACAGAATCAATGGAGACAGTCAGTGACTTAAAAGCAAAACTGTTTGTCTAATTGCCCCCATTTATATAGAGCGACCGCCCCTCCCCCGTCCATTGAGTTCAATCATGGACAGCAATCAGATTAAATTGACCCACGTTGTCAATACCCCCCTTTCTCTGGGGCCCTCGGTGTAAAAGGCTTATTATTACATTTATTCTAGCAAAACATTACCTTACATATTTAAAAAATCACACCCAGTGTGAAGTGGGCGGTGTCTTGCTAGCTAATCACTAGTGTCACATCAAAGTGGTTTTAGATTAATTTCATCATGTGTCTCACTAGCCAATCACAGCATGTAGAATTGGAGCACTATGTCACTGTTGTTATTTAACAGTGGTCATCACAGTGATGGAAGTGATTCACTTAAAAAAAAAACATAGATGTGTTTTTTTTAAGTGTGCACGCGTATTTATAGGGCTATGCCCATGTGTCATGTGTTTCTAGCCAATCACAGTCCTGAATAGAGTCATGGTGGCCAATCACGGTGCAGGGTTAGGGGGGTACACTGGTGGCCAATCACAGCGCGGGGTTGGGGGGGTGCAATTTGGATCGATGTCCAAACCTCACTTATAGGGGCGGTTACACCGCCCAAAAACCACAGGTCAAGCATTTTTCATATTATAAAATACCCCCCCGCCCCCCCCCCCACCAATCACATTTCCATTAGTTAAGATCCTGCCCCTTCAGCATGGAATATGAATTTCTGATCAGTAACACACAATGTTTGCTGCATTGTCTGCAGTGATTTGAACTAGTTAGAAGATGTTGGAGGTGCAAGAAGTGCTGAAAAATCACACCCTGTGTGAAGGAAGCGGTGCCTTTGGGGCGGGGCTTAACTCATTTCAGTTCGTCCCTATTGGTGGTCTGAGTCCACTTACCAAATTTGTACTTGGTAGCATGCTGCAAACTGGAATAATGGCTGTTTAAAGCCCAGCCAATGGGCAGACAGAGGGGGCGGGGCTTAAGTAATTACAGTTCGTCCCTATTGGTGGTTTTAGTCCATGTGCAAAATTTCTACTCCGTAGCAGGCTGCGAACTTGAGTTATGGCTGTTTAAAGGCCAGCCAATGGGAAGACAGAGGGGGCGGGGCTTCAGCAATTCATGCTCGTCCCTATTGGTGGTCTAAGTCCACATACCAAATTTGGACTTGGTGGCATGCTGCAAACTGGAGTTATAGCTGTTTAAAATCTCGTGCTCATCCCGTGCTCATACGGGCGGACGGACATAACATACGCTGGGGGTCCCTGGACAGAGGGGGCGGGGCTTCAGCAATTCATGCTCGTCCCTATTGGTGGTCTAAGTCCACATACTAAATTTGGACTTGGTGGCATGCTGGAAACTGGAGTTATAGCTGTTTAAAATCCCGTGCTCATCCCGTGCTCATACGGGCGGACGGACATAACATACGCTGGGGGTCCCTGGACCCCTCTTTGATAACCAGTGGCACGTGTGGCCAATGAGAGGAGAGATGGCATAGGCAATCTCCAAGTCCGTGTGTGTGTGTGTGTGCGTGTGTTTGTATATGTTGCTTCTTTGCCGTGCTCATCCCGGGCTCATACGGACGGACGGACGGACGGACAGACATACGGACAAAGTCAAGTGTAGAGCGGTTGGCACCGCTAAAAACAGGGGAACATATCTGTTTTCTTTGCAACATTATTTTGTTCTTACAATCTCGCTGAACTTTATTTCCGCAAGAAGTATGCTGCCCGCTTAAGTCTGCCACACAACCACTACAGCGCCGCAGAATTAACCGCATATACTGTATACAGCACTCTCACATATAGGAGAATCCCCCTCACTCAGGTGGGCGCCATGGAAATTGGATATGACATAAAGGTACTCCTTACATGGGGATTTGCGGATTTACCTATATATTTTTAGATCCGTTGATCCGACTGACTTTCCACTCGATGCATCACTCCCGGCGTCAGAATAGTTTCCATATATCTGTGAGCTTCTGATATCACAGGGCGATGTCAGAGCGTGACATCATCAGTGACACTTGCATGGTTTGTATCAAAGTGGGGTCCGGGGACCCCAAGGGGTCCTTGGGGGAGTTCCAGGGGGTCCCCAGCAAAATTAGTTAATAAATATAGCATCACAATCATTTTAACCACTTTAAACCATATTTTATGCTTTGGCTATTCAAAAAAAGCAGATATACAACCTCACAGCTATGAGCTTGCAGATCTGCTATTTTTGAAAATAATTGAACATTTGTGCTAATCTTTGAATATATTATGTATATTTTTTTGTATATATAATCACTCATTTGAATGTATATCATTCAAATGAGTGATTCGGAAGAAAATTAACTAAAGTAGAAAATAGACAAAAGTACAGAGGTGGCGATGGAGATAATGCATTTCTTTTCAGACACATCAAAACAGGGTTACAAAGAGCTGCTCATCCTATACCTTTCCACTCAGCCTTCCTGCCATCTCAATAAAAGTACATAAAGTACAAATTGACAAGGACTGACCACTCTCCCCCTTTAAAAACAGCATGTGTTCTCCATCTTGCCTATACTGCCAAGCCAGTCCACCCAGAAACGCCACTGTGAAACATAACAGTACACACACACACACACACACACACACACACACACGCACGCAGAGACACCGGGGCTAGGCTGCTGCAGACCTGATTAGGCTAATAAAGCACATCCACAGGCATGTGCCACACATTTATTCGGCCAACTGTAGGAATTACGGTATTCCTCATTATTGCAGTGGGGAGATTACTCCGCTGAACTTGGGGGAAAAAGGATTAGAGAAAGAGATGCACAGGTGTAAATGTAGTTCTCTATACCAGGGTCTTCAACAGGGGTCCTCGGAGTTACTATAGGGGGTGTGCCAAATCTATGTGAATTAGAACATTTTTTATCTCTTTTTTTCTTTTTACAATGTCAAGTTTGCTAAGTATTGAGGGTTTATAAGTTTATAAGTTAAATGTCTGGAAAATACACATCATCATCATCCAAAATATAAAAAAGTGCTGATGATAGTGCTGTCAAATACGTCTATGAAGCTATGAAAAGGTTGAATCTGCAACACAATTTTATACAATATGTGGGGTTCACTGCTTCATCTTTCTCTCAGCTAGGGGTCCTTACTGGCCTGAACATTTTTGAAGACCCCTGCTCTATATGTCATGACACAGCAGCACCAATAGAAGTTAGGCCTACAGTACAGGCAGAAAGGGGGGGTCTATAAAGACTCATAATGTCGCATCTCATGGACAGATTGCAGGCGTGACTATATTTTTTGAATATTAAACAGATATCGTAGAGCTGTACAGTTTTCCACAGAAAAAATGTAAAGTTGCCGAAAGAGTATGAAAAGAAATGTCATATGTACACAGAGCAGACATCTCATCCTGTCTTTCTCCCTCATAATTGGCTTAAAGTGTGTGTTGAAGGGATTATAACGTAAATGGTATAGGTGAGCTTAGAAGAAATGGCAGGTTGACTGAAGTTTGCTGAATACATGAAACGAAACCCAAATGTAAGCCACAGTCTAACACCACAGCACATAATGACTGCACACAGTATTGGTGCATGGCATATTAAAACAATTTGAATCACTGGTTTCTTTCAAGAAACTATCAATCTGGAGACCACAAGGGGAGGTAAATGCAATTTCCCATAGAAAGGAGGTGTCATTCACTGCTGATGGTGCGGTCACACCGAACTTCAATTCTGCCTATGAGGGCGGATTCTGCCAGTGCTTTTCAATGGGAACGGAGCGTTTTTTTGCTGGGTCCCCAGCAAAAGTAGTGAACATAGCATCACAATAATTTTAACCACTTTATCCATATAAACGTTGGCTATTAGAAAAAAGCAGATGCACCTGTGCTATTTTTGAACATGTTTGAAAAATCTTGAAAGTGTTTGAAAATCTTTGAATAATTTTTAATGTTTTGACACAAATCTTCTCTTATGTGGGTCCCTGGCACAAACCATTTTCAGATGGCGGTCCGCGGCCAAAAATATGTGATCAATTTGGGGGTCCTTGACTTGAAAAGGTTTGAGAACCACTGCTGTAGGCTATTACGTGGCAGGACTTTAACGCTGCACAGAAAACAAACATTTCTATACAGAATTTGCATAGAAGTATTGTTATCAAGGGCAGCAGCTAACAGGAATTTGCTTTTGGGGGTCACTGTGGCAGTACCAGCTCAATGGATATACCATTGTAGTAGTAAATAATAAATAAATAATCTTCACGTAGAATGAGGATTTAATGAAGGCCACTAGAGGGCATAACGGAAATGTTCATTTGAGCTTTGAACAGTATGGAGAATGGTCAGTTTCAGGGTGTCTTGCGCTGAGAAGCAGAAAGAAAAGTTAAAAAAAAAAAAATCTAATGTTACTGTATTAGTCATTAGTCACACTAGTACTAGTTTGGCACTAAATAAATTGCTAAAGCATGACATTTTCACAACGAAAAGGGGAAATTAATGTGACTTCCTGGAGCAAGCAACTCATAATAAGTTGCAGGGGAAAAAACTATTCATCAGGCAAGCAAACATTGATTGCGAGTGAGTCAGTGTGTGTGTGTGTGTGTGTGTGTGTGTGTGTGTGCGTGCGTGTCCAAGTGAGTGAGTGAGTGAGTGAGTGAGTGAGTGAGTGAGTGAGTGAGTGAGTGAGTGAGTGAGTGAGTGAGTGAGTGAGTGAGTGAGTGAGTGAGTGAGTGTGTGTGTGTGTGTGTGTGTGTGTGTGTGTGTGTGTGTGTGTGTGTGCACGTCCAAGTGATCTCTTATAAGGGTGCTAATATTTTTTTTCTCCCCTTTTCTTTTTTTAACCTCAGTTGAAGGTGACATAAATCACTTTCTTAGTGGGTGCTCACATTCCACCTTGAGAGCACCTAGTCCCATTTTATCAGTATTAATGGTTGTCCCCTTACTTAGCCAAAGCTATTTCACACATGGTTAGCCAGGGTATGAGAACGTCTCCCAGGCTGTATATTTAGCTGGGGCCTTCCTAAACATTTTTGAGATCCCTAATCGCTGAGCAAAAGCTGCCATGTGCACTAACACATTATGAAATCTCACACACAGTCATTCATTTTCCTTTCCCCCCGCATATCGAGCATTTCTACACTAATGCGCAGTAAAGCCGTCTAAGAGGTTCTGGAGAATTCTAATTGGTACTGTAAGTGTTCAATAATGCCCTGTGGTTCTGCTCTCTTTTCAGATCACACACATACAGTACAGCGCACAAGCATGCATTGTGTGCCGCCCATGCAGCCCTGGCCGGTTAACTTAGATAAATGGGGAGATTGCAGAAGCAAGAATGTTACAAAGAATACTGACACATTATTAAGAACATGCATATTGTTTCCATTAGAAAAATGCATTGTGTTGAATGCTCTTAAAATGTCGGCCTAATATGTTTTTTACACGTCAGCCTTGTGTAATTTGGCCTTGATAGGAGACAGACTGTTTTTGTTTATTTGTAAGGATACAAAGGGAAACACTGACAGTTGCAGAAGCAGTGTCCGATGCACTGTACACGTGTATAAACTAATTTCCAACACTGTCCCTTGTTGGTCATCAATAGTTCAAGCAGTCATTGCCCTCTCCACTCCCAACTGACTCGCAACAGGCTGCAGCACCCTGACCTTTTTAAGCTACCCCTCAGGGGTAGTTACTTTGGGTACTTCTTTCGTGTATCATCATCAGATTCAGAATAAACCCAAAGACAGTCATAATGTTACGAGCTATATAGACCTATTGTAACAGTTAAGCATAACAAAACATACCTGTGTTCGTTTATGCAGATGAACAAGGCCAACATTGTTGCTCTTTAGCATTGTCCACATACAGTACATTTCTCTCTCCTCTCTCTCTCTCTTCCACTTTCTGTTTCGACCCGATGAATATTGTTTAATGGAGACACAAAGCAGCATGATATGGGTCTGATCAGCTTGCCTTCCTGTACTGTACCATGCAGGTGATATAGAGAAGCACCAATAGACTGTTCGGGATTCAATACATTTTTCTGTTCTGTGAGACATCACAACAAAATTAAGATGGCGTTCACTGAATTTAAAAACTATTATTAATTATTATTATCTAATAATTATATTATATATATATTAATTGATATTCATTTCCACTGTAAAGCAGCCATTGTGGTAAGGTAAAGTTTATTTACAAAGCCCCTTTACACATTCAAACATACACATTCAAAACAATGAAAAACTAACTAACAGTAAAGTAGGATGTTAAAAACAGAAAATCAGGATAAAAACTCTAGACAGTAAAACATGAGGTAATAAACAATACAAGATAAAGGGCTTGCAAAAAGGGTGAGTTTTAGTAACTTTTTAAAGGAATCAACTGACACTGTATTTTTTAATGCCTGGGGAAGGCCATTTCAGAGAGTGGGGGGTGGGGGCTACGACTGTGAAAGCTCGGTCACCCCCGACTTTTAGCCCAAGTTTTGGGACAGTAACAAGGCCTTGGCCAGAAAACCTAAGCAATCACACATTGTGCTGATGGCACAATAGTTCAGCTACAGTAAGTAACTTTGGTCCAGCCAGTGTACTAGTGCTTTATGTGTGATTTAAAATAAGTAGAAAGATTTCGTGAAATCTCGTCTAGCGAGACTTCCGGTGGGGCGCATTCAAGACAATCACATTGCATAGTGTTCTGTCACTATGAACGTCAGATCTCACAAAAAAACTACAAAAAAAAAGCTATTAAAATACGTGATTTAGAGCAAGTCCCATAGGCGCAGGTTTTTACCTGTGGCGGACCCAGGATGGAGTTATGAGTCTACTGTACCACTCGTCCTAGGATATCATAACATCATAAAAAAGGTAAGAAAAACGTTGGGCGAAATTCTCCTTTAATTCAAGTATTGATCAAAGGTTTTAGATACTTCAGTACTATTAGCTGCTATAGAGGACCAATACACTGCTGTACTCTTCCACATATACTCTCAGGACCTATAATGTTTTAGCCTGGATTGAGTTGGAGGATTTTTTGGGAAGCATGTACAGGGAGAAGAGAACAGGACCAAGAATTGAACCCTGGGGCACACCACATCTCAATGTAGCCCATGAGGAGACATGATCATTAATAGTCACGGATACACTCCTATTTGACAAGTAGGGAGCAAAACCAGTCTATGGCAGTCCCAGCAAGACCCACCCATTGCTTAAGCCTACTAATGAGTACCGAGTCTGACTCTTCGCTACCACAGTCTGCCAGGGACGAGATTCATGGATCAAATTGCCAGTAAGATAGTTCCTACAGAGAAGTTCACAGAGAAATGTGAAATAATTCACAGCAAAGACTAAAAATGATACTGTAAGAGGACAGGGAAGCTTGACTGGTTAGCTGTTCCACAAAGCTAGTCACTTTATCCCACACCGCATGTGGCTTTAACAGAGACATCAGTGCCCAACCCTGTTCCTCGATTTCCTCCACAGTCATCCACTTCTCCTACATGCACGCACAGGCACACACACACACACACACACACACACACACACACACACACACAAATTTCTTTATTTGGATTTTCAGTTGAAGACATAAATCCATAAATGAGAAATGACAGCGTCTTTTCCATATAAAGTGACTGACAATAATGGCAGACACAGAACAATATTTCATTAGTTGTTTTGTCCTTCTTTAAGCCAGTCCAACAACTTGTAGTCCTCGCACACACATCTTATGCCCTAAGTTACCAAATATCAAAGCAATTGTTTTACAATTGTACCCACATGCAGCTGCAGAGATGGCATATGCAAGTGGTTGGTATTTCAGTATTTTACAGCTGAAGCAAGTATCCTTGTACATGTCAAAGAAACATCCAATTTCTAAAATAAAAACAGTCTTGGTGGTTTCATTCATCATGATCACATCCGGAGTATTAGGGGAGCTCTCAACCACATCACTAAATGTATTGTTATATTGAGATAAGGCAAACCGGTCGATTTTAACGGCTTTGTTAATATGGTAATGTATTGTTGTTGTCCAGTGGCACGGCAGCAGATCTTTAACAATTAAATCCAGACACACACACACATACACTCACCGCTGATGATGCAGTGTAGATGCCAGCCTCCTGTGAAAACTTGTTTCATAGACATTCAACAGGCAATTCTGCCAAGACAGACAACCATCATTATGACACCATGTTTTGTGCAGTGCAACCAAATCTAATTTGCCCTTAAGATATAGCTATTTTCCTGGATGGCACAAAAAACACTCTCAAAGTCTAGCAGCCCATGAAATAGAGTTCAGTATAGTCTATCCATTGATGTGCGATTTGACCGGAATGTCTTGTTTTAACTTGGCGAATCCAAGCAGTATGTGCGTAATGCGGCACGGTTGCATCAATGCGGCATTATGCCAATGAAAGGGAGATAGAAGGAGTGAGTGGCTGCAGATAATTACAAAGGCAAACACACTTTGCGGCCATTTAGGCCTCAAGTATTTCTAATTTCACAGATGTGACCAACCTTGCCGGGGCCTCTGTCTCTGCGTCTGTCTCAGCGGCTCAGCGGGTTTACAGTACTTCTCAATGTCTTAGCCAGCAATGATAAAGTGTTAAACAAGTTTCAGCTCCCTACTCTGTTGTCCAGGAGGCTCCAAGGCTCTCCCGTGCAGCAGCACCACACAGTAGCTTACAATATGGCAGTGGACCATGAAACAGCCAGGTTTGCCCTCAATGCTGCTGAGATACCCTTGAGAGAAAACACTCCTCCACAACCCCCCCTCTGAAGTCATTCCAGGCTATAAAATCCTACTTCACTAAGTGTAAAAGTATGCGTCAAGTGAATGTAATGCAAGGGCGACGGGCACGGCTATGACAAGATCAGATCAGATAATGAATTACAGCCGACTGTGTAATATGAAGTATGCGGTGACGGTGAGCCCCTGTAAGCTGTAAGCGCCTACTGTATGTTGATTATGTCAAGTGCTACCGTTCATTTGCCGTAAAAGGTCAAACAAAAAAAAAACATACATTTCACGTAATTGTTAGACTCTTCCATGGCCGAGGGCCCAGCGGTAACATTACCTTTAAGTGTGACTGCAGGTGTAATCTGTCAAAAAGGGCTGCGGCGCCGTGTGTTCGGACTCAGCCCAGACCCCTGAAAAGCCAGTGATTAAATGGAAAGTGTGACATAACTCTTGTTTAATGGTAGAAAAACAGCGGCCAGCATGTTGGCATAAAGCCTGCTCCACGGAACATAAATTCCATCCTCCCCCCCCTCCCCCCACAGATGCCTTGTGTAAAAGGTCAGCGTGACTTTGAGTCATTTCACTGTTGGAGAATTAAAAGGCAAAGTAAGCTAATCCATTGTTTTTGTGTGTTTTGTGTGTAGCCTCGTGCACAGCATTTATCAAGCCTGAGGTTGTCATCATAGCGGGGCGTGGGGGAAGAAAGGCTAACAATCAATGCGGTTGATCTTTAGGGAGGTGTCATTCCTCGTCTCTGTGGAGCTTGGAACATATCCCTCGCCGGCTTGTCACATGCAAATCACCCCGCACTACAACGATCAATAGAAGGCATTGGAGAGAATATGGATCTGATAAACTTAGGGGAAATGGCAATACACTATCTGTTTCTGTGGATGAGCAGAACAAAAACATAATAACTAAAACATTAGAGCCAAGGACGGGTGAAGCAGTCAAGGTAATCATATTGTTCACAGCACTTCTGCACCTGTACTTACATCAAGCGTGCACGTGCGCGCGCACACACACACACACACACACACACACACACACACACACACACACACACACACACACACACACACACACACACACACACACACACACACACACACACACACACACACACACACACACACACACACACACACACACACACACACACACACACACACACACAAAATCTGGCTGTAATATTACTCTATTTGGCTGTAATATTACTGAACGGTCAGAACTGACTGAATACTGACTGTGTGTGTAGTGGTGGTGAGCTTCAAGAGTAGGTAAGCTGCAATTTCAGGTCATCCGCAAGCTCTAACATAACAGTTCTGCCTTGATAAATGCCACTCAGCGGCCTATAATTCGACACTGGTCATCAAATTCATCCTCAGATTGCCAAGGAGACCCAATACGAGTGAATGCACAGTGAAGCATATGACATGGGATCGACGGCTGCCCACTCTCGTGCTCAGCATTAAGCGAAAGGGGACAACTAGATGACTTATTGGGAATGATTGACTATTCCCTCAGAGGATGAGATGAATAATTCTCTTTCAGCAGAAGTGGAGGAAAAACCTCCCCAGGGGTATTGAACCAAATCGTCTTTTCTCTCTTCATTAGAAAAAAGAAATGTCTACAGTCTTATCAGCATTCTGCATTCTCCATTGGAGCTCAGATAATTGATTATGTTTAGGAGGTATTCACTGCTGAATGTGCTGCGTCTTGGTAGCGGAGAGGAGATATAGCAGTAAATTGAGTTTACCTTTCCCTGGGCAGAGCTAGACAGAGATTGACTGACCTCTGAAGATGGAGTGAAATTGAAATTACATTAAAGAAATAGTTTAATTCTGTGGTATTATCCCTGGTGGCGATATTGCATTCCCATATTTCCTTCTTTTAAAGAAATAGTAATTTATTCTCAGAACCACGATTTTATAGCTCAATTTCTTACATACGCTAAATGAAAACTCTTGCACCATTTGACGGATGACATTTCTTCCTCCAAAACATTTCCGTTCGACATTCAAATTGTTCCATCTCACCGCAAACATTTACAGCGGGACAGTCGCTTAGACGTAAACAAGTTGGCGAGCTCACAAATTGCTCTCTAAATTGCAACTATGTCAGAATGTGCAAATTAACAGGTGCATTTTGTTCAGCTCCAATTGGTCCGCCAAATAGAGCGCTAGATTTATCTTCATTATGTAGCCTGAACAGTTTGCCCCCTCAGTTTTGACTCTCTCACACTCCAAACTCGACTCCAGGCCCCGGAATTATACATTGTCCTCGTCACAGACAGTACCCTCTCGAGGAGCACAGCTTTTCTTCAAGTCACGCTTCATAACTTCATAGACTGTCCTTCATTTTGCTTCCCTGTGCCAGCTTCCCAAGAAAGTCGATTTCTCTTTGTATTGCATATGAGTGGTTGTCTGCCAGTCCTAAATCCATCCCTTTTACTGTTAGCATTACAAAGACAGACAAAAAGTGTGTGTGTGCGTGTGTGCGTGCGTGCGTGCGTGCGCGTGCGTGCATATTATGTACTGTATGTGTATAAATATATATATACTATTTTTCAACAGAGTGGAAGTTTATCTCAGGGTTCCCACTCCATCCTGATCAACAATCAATTGCATCAGTCTATGGACAGTAGTTTGTTTCTCTCCATACCAGTAGAGCACCCACATTGCTTATCACACTGTCCTACGCTGTCAAAATGTACAATCAATGGCATACATGAGCACACAGGACTAAATGCCCACATACTTGTATGAACATAAAATAGGGCACGCAGCCACGCACACACACGTCCCCCCCTCAACCCCCCACACATAGAAATGAACTGTGTGTGTGACGTTTTGAATCAGCAAGGAAAATGATGGGACCTTTCACAACCCGTCAGTGCAATTTGTGTTTGGATGAGAAAACTGCTTAAAAGGATTATAATGAGGTCAATACATTACATTGTCAATTCACAGCCTCAGCCGCATATACCATCCTTTCACAAACCATTTTCTCTCTAACGACATAATTACTAGATTTCACATTTGTTTACATTTTCTTCAAAGTCATTTAGAGAACAGAATGGTCATGTTGGATAAATATCATTACACGATTAATACTGTAAGTCGCAGATGGATTTTGTTGGTTCTTTTCTCCAGAGAATATTTCTGTATAGACTCAAATCAATCCACACTTTAAAATGCATTAACGTGGAACAGTAACGTTATTTTGACAAAAGAATAATGATAGCATGTTGGATTGCCTATCTCAAGCACGTTTTAAGTTTCTACAAGTTGATTTTCATACTAGTATGCTTTGTAGTCATAGTCAGTGGGCTACACATGCCAGACCACTGGTCATTAAGTGTAAAAAAAAAAAAGTTACACTACCACCTCCTCTCCTACAATGCCAGTACCTCCACTGGTCCAAGAGTGATTCTGTTATCAGTGGGCACCGGGGGGGACATTGGAGGATGAAGCAGCTATTAAGGAAATAAATAAAGGGCTGTGCAGACACTTAGCCTGATCAAGACCAAGCATTAAATAATTACAGTAATTCACTTAAGTTTCTTTTAAGCTGCATAACGATTTCCCCTCTCTCCCTCCTGCATAAAATTGATCTGATGAGGAGGACTAAACAAACGACCTCTAAATGAATTGGGATTCTCTCCGAACCCCACCCCCCCCAACACACACACACACACACACACACACACACACACACACACACACACACACACACACACACACACACACACACACACACACACACACACACACACACACACACACACACACACACACACACACACACACATACAGAGATACAGAGATACAGTAGGCTACGTCAAAAGCAAATGCATTAATGAAAAGGAAGCTTCTGAAAAAACTAACAATTTTTGTTGTGAAATGAAATGGAGAGTATAGCACTTTGAGAAAGACAGAAAACAAGTACAGAGGTTTGTGTGTGTGTGTGTGTGTGTGTGTGTGTGTGTGTGTGTGTGTGTGTGTGTGTGTGTGTGTGTGTGTGTGTGTGTGTGTGTGTGTGTGTGTGTGTGTGTTTTGTGAAATGGCAGGGCACTTGCCGAGGTCAGTCGGCTGTGAAAAAAGACCTGAGAGAGTAGTGGAGGAGGGGAGGGCAGAGAAAAAGAAGAGGGGGAAAACTTCAGGTGGACATCACAGGACGTGACACCAAGTTAATCTCGACAGCCAGGGCCAAAGCGGGTTTGGGGGCCGAATCCTCTCGGAATCAGATCACATTATCTTTCCAAAGTTCCTGATGATCGCCATCCATCTTCTAGAGTTGTGATGTCTTGAGGCAGAGGCGAAGCCATGAAGTGAGCAGTAATCACCGGCGATGTTCCCTACCATGCTTGCAGCCTCCCACTCCTGGGTCTTGGATCAAAGCACCCGTGCTCCCTTTGAAGTGGAGTGGCCCGCCTGCCCGCTGAAGGGGGGAGACGGTACGTTTCTTCCTACAGGCTAATGAATCAAAACCTCCCCCTCATTATCTCTCTGTGCAACGGGGGACATTTGAAAGAACAGTGCTGGTCATCGCTGCCTTTACTGTAGACAAACGGCAGCCGACGCCAATGCAGAGTTTCTGTGTATATAAAAAGGCACAACATGCACACCATGTGGGCAGAGGGGTCATAATAGGCCTACGTGTCGATGTCATTAACACCGAACCAAGAGTGATGGCCTTGACTCGTGGGGAGATACAATGCTGACGCGGTGCAATCATCATTACGCCCGAGAATGAGACATTTGCACGTCTTGAAATAAATAAATAAATCAAAGAAAATGTCCAGTGCTGCAGTCATTCATTAACAAGATAACTTTGCATAATGATAGAGCTGGCTTTTGCGTGGGCCAATGCCACACATGCTAATGGCGCAATTAAAGTGCTAATTACTGGATGAGTTTGACAAATAAACATACTGTTATTAAAGGTGATTATAAGCTACGGAGTTTGTGATTTGTCCGACAGCGTGAGCCAGTTCTTTGTGGCAAACATAGGCCTGAATTAATCCACATGGCTGAATCTGCAGACCTCATATACTGTAGTATACTGCCAATTGTGCATTCTCTATTTTTATTCCCAATGACATGTTAGTACGTTGCTAAAAGCATGGTAGTTTTGCTGCCCCAAGGTTTATCCAACTACAATTAATCCAGGTGGATGTGTAGACCCAGTCCTTAAAAAAAAAAAAGGTACCCCTTTTTCTCCCCAATTTAGTCATCATGCCAATTGTTCTTTGTCGTTTTGAGTCGTGAGGCACTCACTATGGGAAACAGCGCCATCTGGCGATGCAACAGAGCTACACAATACGCTCCCGGGGCCCATTTCATTGGGCTAGAGGGTATGTCACGTGTCCGGCTGTCTCTTCCCCTTTCCGGAAGGACATATAAGGCCCGGTCGTGACGTAGTACTTCCTCTTCAGTTCCTCTGTTCGCAGATGTTACAAGGCTACACGCTTTTAAAAACTGAAAACTCTTCTATCGACGGAATTATTGGATTTTGAGAGAAACCAGCTCTAACCCTCAAAGCGGAGACTCGGATTAGTCACCCACGGGTTTTCTCTCGCACCAGGATTCGTTTTTCTACAAACTATAAACAACTCTCTACATCGTGGTGAGCCGGCTTTTTAGCCACTGTTAGCTGCTATTAGCTTCCTAGCCGCTAGTTGCTAACTAGCTTAGCTGCTCGGCTACTGCCACAGCACTAGCACCCCAACTGAGCTAACCCCCCGTACAGAGCCGTTAGCTTAGCTTTCCCTATCACCTCACGATGACAGCTCCTAAAAAAGGCCTCAGAGGCGTCCCGTTTTACCAGGGCCCTCTGCCAGCGAGACAGTGCGGACTCTCCGACTGCTCGGCCACTATTGATGGAGACGACCCGCACACTATCTGTGTTGCATGTCTCGGGGTTGCGCATGCTTTCAACGCGCTCTCCGACCCCATATCCTTCTGCGACGGCTGCTCCCGGTACTCGGAGAAGTTTTTACGCACCAGATACCTTCCTGAACACACCTGTGGATTATTATACCAGGAAATGACTTGGACTTATGAGGAATCATACCAGCGGAAAAAAAAAACCCTTTAAGTGTACAGTTTGTGACAAAAGCTTTAGTCAATGCTAATCTTAAGAAACACATGTTGATACACACAGGAGAAAGGGCTTTAATTGTACTCTTTGTGGCAAAAGCTTTAGTCAATGCTAAAGATTACTTTTTGTTGCTCTCCTTCATGGAGCTACTTGCGGATTATACCAGGGTCAGTCCACCTTAGGTGAACACGCACTGACCCTCTGCACCTTAATCCCCATGTATAACGCACAATCTTTTTTTTTTTTATTTTTTTTATTACTGCGCTCTTTTCTCTCTAAGCACCTTAGCGTCTATAAGTATATCATGCACAGTATACATACATTGCTGCTATGCTCAGGCATCTTAGTTTGTCTCTTATCTCAGGTACTTTGTAAATATGTAGATAACTTGTTTTTGGCCTTCTATTGTTCTCTGTTGATCTCCTTCCCACTTAACCCCCTACCCCTCTTCTTTTTCTCTCTCCCCACTCTTCTTTCTACGGAATTTAACGTTGCGATGGGAGTGTTGTACAAAAACGAATTTCACCCACTTTTTTACCTTGTAAACCTGTGATGTGACAATAAACCTGATTCTGATTCTGATTCTGATTCTGATACGGTCAGGCTAGGGCCTATGCCGGTGATGCTAGCGGCGCCCGCCTAGCTCACCAACGACCCTCCCGCCTCCCCATCCCGACCCCAGCTGCTGCGAGCGGTGGATCCCACCGCTCACAACGTTCCGCTGGAACCCTCATGCCTCCTCCTGCTACACCGGGCCCTGTGGAGAGTGGTGCTAGTTTTTCACAGGGCCAAATGGGACAACCGGCGACCACCGCTGCCTTGGGAGCTGGACCTCAACCCCCACAGCATCTGGCTAGCCCACCTCTCCCCTCCCCCCCACCCCATGTGTTTCTCTCCAGCGGCGCTCTCCAGCTGGAAGACGATCTACTATCCATGGAGGGGGAGTACAACCAGGACGAATTCGAGGAGGTAGACAAATTCGATGAGGAGGAGGAGGAGGACGACGATGTCGAGGCTCTCCCCTGCGCCCAGGACTCGCCTCCTCCTCCAGCTCCAGACCTCGTGGGGAGAGACCTGCTACGAGAGGTGGGCGCTCCTCCTCTCGCCATTCCAGGTCAAGTCGCCCCCCAGACACACCCTCATCGGGCACATCCAGGGAGAGGACCCATGAGGAGGCCGGTGCTCGGCCTCGAACCTCTCGCACCACCAGCACTACTGCCCGGGCACCACGTCGCAGCACCACCCGCTCCCGTCGCGGGCAGGGGAAGTGACATTTGCCTCTCTGTTTCTCCCAGTGTCAGGCAGGCACGGGAGGACACACAGCACTGCCAACCGCTCCACACAGAGCTGCTCGGTCAGCCTGGATGTACGCGGACCCCCGCGGGGAAGAGACAGGGACCCTTTTTGCACCTGGAGGACAGAGTCATGGACCACCCCTCAACAGCCAAACAGCAAAAAATGTCGCACATTTCTGTACGGTCTGTAATGCACTACCCTGTAATTGTTCCAATAAATTTGTTGCAAGTTACAAAACCTTGTCTTTTCTCGACCCCGCATATGGACCAGGGAGAACGGGAGCCACCTACATGGCGGCCCCCCGTTCTCGGTGGTCCCCCTATGAGCCCACAGTGCTCAGGAAACCCGTTTCTCGGTTTCCCGAACACTTGTGGGACAAACCTACTGAATGTATCTACACCAAAGCAGGTATTAAATTCAGTGGTGAAACCAGTGCCACCTTTGTCCGCCAGAGGGCGCCCAAGTTGCACCTTGGCACAGGGGTCACGCCGGTTTCACCATCCATATCTCCCATCCAGGAGAGGGCGCCAGAACGCCATTTTAGTGAAGGGGTCTCACAAGATGGCCGCGCGGAAGGTAAACAAAAGAACTACAACTGTAGTCCAGATGTTGACGTCAGGGTTGCACCACGTGCGGAGTCACGTGACTTCCTTGAATCTCCCAGTCAGTCAGATAATGCCTACACTGTCTCTGGCGGGCACCTCGCGTATGGTCCCACCAGTACGATCGGCCACGTCACTAGTTTCCATGACAACGACCAGACGGTTAGTGGGACGAGTGACACAAACAACCCCCCACAACCCCCTAGCTCGCTGTTTAACGCAGTGGAAAGATTGCCATCCTTGGGTGCTACGCACCATACAGAAGGGGTACAAATTGCAGTTTTCCGCAAAACCCCCTATGAACGACGAGTGGTGTTCTCCAGCGCAAAAGGCGCAGCGGCGATAACGTTACGAGAGGAGGTTCTCTCTCTCTTAAACAAAGGCGCCATAAGGGAACTATCTCCCGACCAGAAACGCCTGGGTTTTTACTCGAAATATTTCCTGGTCAAGAAAAAGGGGGGGGTGTACGACCCATACTGGATCTGAGAGGTCTCAACAGATTTCTAACGAAATTCAAGTTTCGCATGCTGACGACCGCGACGCTTTTACGCACGGTGCGTCAGGGCGACTGGTGGACCAGCATAGACCTGAAGGACGCGTATTTTCATATTCCCATTTACCCACCGCACAGAAAATTTCTGCGCTTCGGTTTCGAGGGGCGGGTGTACGAGTACGATTGGCTCCTGGCAGGGAGCTCCAGCCAGGAGGTGGCGAGACACACGGAGATAGCTATCTCCCATCTGACGTCGCTGGGTTTCACCATCAACTTTCAGAAGAGCGTGCTGACTCCATGTCAACAAACCTCTTTCATAGGGATTGCACTGGATTCGACCACGCTAGTGGCGCGTCTATCCAAGGAGAGGATAGACGGTTTTCTAGCCTGTGTGAGGTCTTTTCGAGTAGGGAAGAAAATCACGTACAGGCTGTGCTTGCAGGCGGCGGGGCTCATGGCTTCAGCCATACACCTGGTCCGCCTAGGCAGACTATTTATGAGACCTTTTCAGCGGTGGGTGCGGGATCTCAACATTCCACCTACCATGGGGTCTCGGAAGGTTCTAGTGTCTCCACGTTGCATGGAAGCACTCGAACCATGGTCACGCGCACTTTTTCTGTCAGAAGGTGTCAGAGTAGGTGCTGTGATCTCACGGAACGTTGTCACGACGGACGCCAGCATGTCGGGCTGGGGCGCCGTTCACGAGGGTCGTGCAGCCAGGGGGGTGTGGGACCGCAGTCTGAGACTGGCCCACATCAACTACCTGGAGCTGATGGCGGTGTTTCTCGCGCTCAAGCCGTTCGAGGCACGCATCAGCGGTTGCCATGTCCTGGTCAGGACGGACAACACTACAACCATGTGCTACATCAACAAACAGGGAGGCTTGGGCTCCAGAGTGTTGGACAACCTGGCCCGAGAGCTGACGATGTGGTGCGACTCACGCCTACTGTCGGTTTGTGCGGTCCACGTCCCGGGCCTCCAGAACGGCGGGGCGGATCTGCTGTCCAGGGGCAGGCTTTGGTACTCGGATTGGTCACTCAATCCGAAGATAGCGCGCCTGATTTGGACCAGGTTCGGCCGGCCGCAGATCGATTTATTTGCCTCAGCAGAGAACGCGAAGTGCTCTCGCTTTTTCTCGGTGAGGGCAGCGGACCTCTCGTTGGGTCTGGACGTGTTGGCTCACAGCTGGCCGAGGGAACTGCTGTATGCATTCCCGCCACTGGAGTTGATCCGCCCAACTTTGGAGAGGGTCAGGCTCCAAGGCCTGACTGTACTGCTGGTGGCTCCGGCATGGGGCGTGTGGAGATCAGAGATAACTCCTCTACTCTACGCCGAACCCTGGTCCCTTCCCCCGATCACGGATCTGCTGATGCAGGCAGGGACCGAGATCAACCACCCCAGCCCCAAGGACCTAGACCTGTGGGTCTTGGCCGTGAGAGGGCCAACCTAGATTTGTGCGGCCTGCCCCCTGACGTGGTAGCTACGATTCAGGGAGCCAGGGCCGGATCCACGAGGGCTGCCTATGACATCAAATGGAATGTTTTTGTGTCATGGTGCCAGGTACAGTCACCAGTGGTGGTGGCTTTCCAAGCGCCGGTACGCAGCGTCCTTATTTTCCTGCAGAGCAGGTTAAATCAGGGCTTGACCTTCTCGACGGTCAAGGTGTACTTGGCGGCCATCGCCGCCTGCCACGAAGGTTACCGAACGGTTGGCAAGCACCCTCTGGCGCGGCGCTTCATGGGTGGCGCCAGGCGAGCCAGGCCGGCTAACAGGCCTCTGTTTCCGGCCTGGGATCTGGCGGTGGTGTTGAATGCACTCTGTCTCCCTCCCTTTGAACCCCTTGAGACGGTGAGCCTCAGGGTGGTTAGCCTTAAGACGGTCCTTTTGGTGGCCCTGTCTACGGCTAAGAGGGTCAGTGACCTGCATGCACTCTCGGTGAGTTCGGAGTGCTTGAGGTTCTCGGGGGATGGCAGGAGGGTTCTGTTGAAACCGAACCTGGCATTCGTTACCAAGACCGGAGTGGTGGCACCGGCTCCGGTCGAGTTGGTGCGTTTCATCCACCCCCTTTCGCTTCGGCGGAGGATGAACGGTTGCATTGTCTCTGTCCAGTGCGGGCCCTAAAGCTCTACTGTCAGATGACTAGGGTCAGTAGGTCGTCAACACAATTGTTTGTCTCCTACGGCCGAGGTGACCGGCGGAAGGCGATCGCTAAGCCGACGCTTTCCAGGTGGATAGTTGAAGCCATACAGCTCGCCTATGCTAGCAGTGGGGCCCCAGTACCTGTTGGACTGAGGGCGCACTCGACTAGGGGATTGGCTGCTTCCTGGGCCCTCTCTAGGGGGGCTTCGGTCCAGGAGATTTGCACGGCCGCTAATTGGTCGTCTCCTTTGACCTTTGCAGCTTTCTACAGCCTGGACGTGGCGGCTTCCTTGGTGGCGCACGCAGTCCTGGGCGTGGCAGCCTCATCTACTTGAGGTGCCTTTCTCCTCCTGATGTGATCCCGTGGGGCTGACGATCTGTTAGTCCTCGGGAGCAGGGGGCCCTGTTCCCTTATTTTAGGGTTAGTAGGTGACGGACCTTGTCTTCTATTAGCTGAATAAGGCAGACTTCGGTCTGTCAGGGTCTCTTTTATCTCTTTCCTTGTGCCGCGTCCAGGCCCGGTGGTTACGTAGGTAACCCCGGTTCTTTTAGTTTAGGAGTGAGGCACTCACCAAACACCCCTTTGTTTCGCCACTGCGAACAGAGGACCTGTGGTAATATATGTCCTTCCGGAAAGGGGAAGAGACAGCCGGACACGTGACATACCCTCTAGCCCAATGAAATGGGTCCCGGGAGCGTATTGTGTAGCTCTGTTGCATCGCCAGATGGCGCTGTTTCCCATAGTGAGTGCCTCACTCCTAAACTAAAAGAACCGGGGTTACCTACGTAACCTCTAGATTTCTCCCGACAAACATTTATGTGTCGTCACTGCTGTTGTATCCTACTGACTCTCCTACCAGTGAGGAGCACCCACCAGGAGGACGTATAGAGCCTTCGTCCTACTCCTCCCGCCCAACACTCCCTGTTGCCCCAGGTGCCGTCCCAACCCCGTAGGATTAAATGCAATGACAATTATTCACTCGACAAAGTCAGATGCACCACCGTGGATTCGAACCCACAACCTCTGCGGTGGTGGGCAGGCACTTTAGCACTGCACCACCACCCGAGCGCTCGAGTCCACCCAGTTCTTCTAACCGGCCTCTGGAGGTGAGCCAGCTCCATCTGATTGCCATTCTAAATCTAACTCGGACTTGTACAGTATGTGATGAAGTTTGCCCTCTATGTGATGGGGCAGTATGGCTGACCAATACTGCAGATTCATACCAAAAGTATCTCAAAGCCACAGGTGCGAGAGAGGAAGGCCATAGATCTCTTCTAAGCACTCAATCATAAGTGGGGCCTACACTACAGCTCCCTCTTTCACCCCTCCATCCCTTCCGTTCCAAGTCTGATGACAAAAATCCAGATCTATGTTTCTTCATGTTCTGTTGTGTACTGCAGTGGTCCAGAGATGGCGGCTGTGGAGCTGACGAGGGGTGGTCGGGGGGTGATAAAATATGTGGAGAGGAGAGCTAGAAGATGGAGGCCAGCTCTGTTGTGAGTGACAGTACTGCTTCAGACAGCAAATAATATACAGCAGACCTTTGCTGTGGAGACAGCAGTGAGTTGGCAGCTTTAGAGTATAGCCACATCCTCACAGACTTCATGTGATTTGTTTGAACAATAATATTTGTGGCCTTAGAGGGGGACTTTTGAGAGAGAGCGACAGATACTGTAGGCCTTATTTAATGAACTTCTCCCCTGCAGGAAGTGTGGCTCTGATTCACAACAGCGAAGCGATGTCACTGTGCACTCACCCAAGACAACTTTGTGTAAAAATATACTATCTAGCACACAGGGCTGGCTGTCATCTCCTAGGTTTAGACTAGGCAGAATTGGAATATGATGCTCATATATATGAAGTGATATAATTCACACACTGATGAAGGCTGGATAGCCGAAACGTTGGTTATCAATTAAGGCATACTGTATGGTGATAATTTATGGCAAAAGCTAGAAAATATTTAGGTGTAGCGATGGGTGCCGAATTCAAATCTTCTGTATGTTCTGCTCAAAAATGTACAATAAACTAAGTGGTCCAGGCACCCTATAGTCTGCAATGCCAGCCTGACAGTGTGTCGCGGGTTCGAGTCCCGATCTCGACGACCTTTGCTGCGTGTCACTCCCCATCTCTGTCCCCATTTCCTGTCAGTCTACTGTCCTATAAATAAAGACATAAAAGCCCAAAAATAATTCTTTCTTTTTTTTAAAGGCCAATAATGCCTCAAAGTTGACAAATCCAAGATGGACAGAAGTTGTGGGACCACAGTAAAGTATATCTTTTTGATAAGAAAATTGAATGAAATGTGCTTGGAGAAGTGGAGAAAAATACGGTGGGGTACCACTACCTATCTTATTATACAGGCTCCTACATCTGAACTCCATACACTGAACACGAGTCGTCAAGCGAGTGCTCCATCCATATCGCCAAAATCGCTGAAACAGCAGCATATCATTCACTTTCATTCACTTTTCAGCTTGATCTGGCGAGGGGGGTGGGGGGCGTGGCATAAACTGAGATGGGTGTGTGGATTGTGGAATCATGAGTGACAGCAAAAAAAAATTATAGCGTTAACGCTGCTTTCAGTAAACGTATAATGTGTGAGAAGTACTGTATAACTCAACACTTTCTATATACCATAGTACAGGTATTTCTATCCAGTTCAACATCCACGTTGAGGAAGTTCATCGGCTCTCCTTCAGCCAATCCTCCTGGGTGCGACTTAACACGGATGCCTGGGTCAACCTCAGCAGACTTCGCTCTGGAGTACCTAAGACCCATGTCTATCTGCATGTAATTGGAGTGTCTGCCACTGATCTCTGTGAATGCGGAAAAATACAGACTGAACACATCATTGGTGAATGCCCAATCTTCAAATCACCACATGGAGTCATTGAACTGGATGACGATACCACTTCTTGGCTGATGTCCCAATTGCCTGTGTCGTCCTACACGAACAAACAAGGTATTCCTGTCAGCAGAGTGCAAATTTCCACCAGGATGAATGCCCTAATAATAAGCGTATGCAATTAAATGTCTACCTACAGCCATGAAATAGTACTGCAGCATGTGATTACCAGTTGTATGTAATATATACAACTGGTAATCACATGCTGCAGTACAGAGATTAATGTTATTAATCTCCGTCTTCCTTCCCTCTCTCTCACACACATTCACTGTCAACCTCTCTCCGTCTTTAAAACATAATAATAGTATAGCAGCATTTGTTAGAAAACAAATTGGTCATAGCCAGTGTTGGGCAGTAGTAACTATAGTTATTTATTTTCACGTGATGCGACACATTGTTAGCTGTTTTACCTCTTTAACTCTATACATTGGCTATTTGAAATTAGTCAATCTACAAGCTCACAACACATTGCATCGTGACGTGTTGTGAGTTTGTAGATCTGCTCATTAAAAAAAATCATGAACACATGTCCTGGATGGAGGGAAGCTATAACATCCACTGATGTGCTCGGCTGTCTGCACCACCCTCTGCGATGCTTTGCAGCTGAGGGCCGTACAGTTCCCATTCCAGGCAGTGATGCAACCAGTCAGGATGCACTCGGTGGTGTCTGTTATGAATTATGATTATGGGACTGAACTTTATCTGATTGACCCAGTACATACTGTACAGTACATGTGTTGAATCACTCTCATCTGCGTAAGCACATACTGATACACTTGACGCCATGACATTCAACTACATTATCAGATAGACTGACGTCTGTTGTCAATGATACGAGATGCATGTTCTATTCCTATTCATTCTGTTCTTGTCCTCTTCTCATATCTTCTGGTCCCGTCATGTGTCCAATACTGTATATATTCTCCATGTGTGTAATAAACTTCAGATCTTGCCGTGTGATACTGCCTGGTGTCGTCTTGTTCTGCGCACACGCGACTCAAATGAATGAAACATCACTCACCACTCTTAGTTAGAAGGAGACTGTAAAGAAGCCCCCATGCCAAGCTTCTTCAGTAGCCTGGGGTGAAGGAGGCAATACTGTGCGTTCTCCACGTAGCCAGTGTGTACTGTACATCCCAAGTGAGTTTCTCTGTGATGTGGATGCTGAAGTATTAGTAGTTGTTGCTGACCCTGTCCACTGCTGCACCATCGCTGTAGATGAGGATGTGCGTGTGCTCTCTGTCCAGCTTACTGTACTGTATGTAGTCCACGAGCGATGTGGCTAATTGAGGTTGTTCTCATCTCAACATATGTCCACTCTGATGTTGTAAAGTATTACATGCATGAAGATATCTTTTAAATATATGATTATCATGAATTTAAAAATACCGTTTGACAGCACTAATATATTTTATGTTGTGGCTCTGTAAGAGGCAAGGCAAGACAGCTTTATTTATTTCGCAGATTAGATTCATCATAGATTTTGGATTTGAAAAATATTGAAGAATTGAGGTCCTGGGTCACAAGAAATATGACGCTGATTGGCCCAGTAGTATGCAAGATTAGCTGTGGACAAACACACAGACACACACTGCATGATCAAGAAACCTCAAAGATCACGAGCATTGTTCATGAAAAGTGGGTTGAAAAGAAGGTTGTCAATTTCCCAGTTTTGCTTTCTCAAATAAGCAGAGACCACCACAGATGGACTAATAATGTCACAAAGAATTGGACTACTGACCGACAGAAGGTAAAGTTCAGCCCTCGCACCCAGCAACCTCACTGGACTTCAGTGGTAAATATGGAGATAATTGACAGGAGTATAGTATCTCATCTCGAGATTGAAGCATTGAAGTCAAACTACACTCTACAGGACCTGTTCTTTCCATTTCCTATCCTTGTACAATCTTAGACCTTAATTCCAACTCGACTGAGACCTGGAAAAGCATGCCTGGCGCGGGTGGCATGATCTCGGCCCTATGCAGGCCACACAGCTAGTGAATAATACTGTAATAAACCATGTCCACTGACTGAGAAAACACAATCCAACAGGGTCTTGATTTGTTGCTCTCGTCGTGTGGGATGCTTTCAGCCTTCATATGTCACAGGGTTTTACTGCCAACTAAATAATTTCTTTATGATTCCCTTCCATTTACAGTGGAAGCCAGGGACAGACTTTATTGAGACCCAGATTGCCTTACATGTGTTCTTGGCCTTGTGCTTGTCTGGAGAAAAGAAAAGAGTGGTGAGGTGAAAAAGAGGCACTTCCCTGTCACTTTGACTCTCTGACTTGCTTATCCCTGTTGGTCCATTATACGGGTTTAATGATTTCTGTGGACTGAGGGCTATAGCACAATCAACAATTGTGAGGTTACACTGAATGGCACACTTACCCACTAAGACAGGGGTGTCAAAGTCAAACTAATATTAGGTTCTGGGCCTGATTGGTCAAAATGCCACATGCACACACATCACATCCTCACATGCGCATGCTCCCAACACTGAAAGCACGGATGCCGTTGTAGTCTTAGTCACATTACAGGAAACATAATGATGGGTAGCATTCATGGAATCAGAACTTTATTGTCACATCACATAGGCTTAGAGGTGTACGTGTGCGAGTGATTTTCTTTGTGTGCAAACTCCATCGTTTTTGTTGTTTCCATAAAAGAAAGGGAAGAAGACGAAGGGGTGGCAAGTGGGAAGAGTCAATAAAAAACTAACTAATCTAAATTATCTACACATAGTACTTGAGGTAAGACATAAGGTGTGGTAAGTACCTGAGGTGAGACATAAAAGTGTGAGCATGGCAGCAGATATATACTGTACATGCTATGGATGGGTGTTAGTTAAGGTGCGAGAAAAAGGGGGGGGAAAGTGCGTTGTACATGGGATTAAGGTGCAAAGTGTCAGCGTGTGTCGACCGCATAGTCGGTGGAAGGGTGTATGGATGTGTGGGTTCACATAACCCAACAACCCTATGCAAATTACGCCACTGCATCCGACCTGTTGCACACCATACGATCTATGTCAGAGCAAAATGTGTGCATGCATGGCGCTGTTGATATGATTATTAATCAGAAGCCTGATGATCTACAAACATACTGAAAGTATTGTGCAGTTAACGAGGTTTAGCACTCAGTACGTTTTGTCCCAAAGAATAGGACAATTCAGAGCAACCTTGCATGATAACGTTACGTTAAAGTACGTTTTATTTCTCTGTAAAGAAATATCCAACAAATAGATTGTGAAGCCTGTCTGGCTTCATCTCTGCCACTGGCTTCCCGTTGTCCTTCATGAATAGTCCAATTTATGCACATACAGTAGCGTAATGGAAGATAACATTTTATATAACAACATTTTATATAACATCATTTTATAAAACATAATAACAGCATAAGGAAAATAACACAGACCCTTGACTTCAGTGTGGCAGGGTAGGCCGTATTATCAGACAAAAGAGCACGTCAAACTGCACACGGCTCAGTCCATTGGCTCTAATAAAAATGAACCATTGTGATCACGTCGTTGCTCTTGCCAACTGCAATAGAAAAGGCCACAAATGACTTCACTTTGTCTTTTAGTTGACTACGGTAATCTCCTCCAATTCTATCTGGAGTTTGACAGCCCTGCCCTAGAACATTAAGGTGAAGAAACCCATTGGTTTAAAATGTGTCTGTATTTGTGTACGAGAGACTGGGAGTACACATTATACTTTATGGCCTATATTGACAGAGCTTTAAGTTATTCACTCTCTAAATGATCAACTCTTAATGATTAGACTACTGCTGAGAGTATTTATTTCTAAGGTTTGCCCTCTGCGGAAATTAATGGGGAAAAGTGATATTGACTCAACAAATAGGCCTACTGTAACAAAATACGTTCTTGAAGATAATGCATTTGTAGTGTTTTTAACTGAAACATCAAACCCGATAACCTGACTACTTTGAAACTGTTCTTGAGTGTAACAAGAACCCATACCATTGCTCATAATTAGTTATGACTACTTTCTCGATTCATTCTTGAACAATTGCAGGTGCTGAATTCACTTTCCCATCGCATTTTCTCACACTGCAAAACTGCTAATTATATGAGGTATGAACATCCTATCAACTAGAATACACTGATTTAATTGAGATGATTGCACCTTCTTTCCCTTATTATGCACACACTGCATGTAATTCACTGGAAAAGAACTATAATAGGGTCCTCATCAGTGCTCAATCATAAATCCTATTAATTTAATTTAGATATATAACTTAAGTAATGTATATAGTTATGCAAATGTGACCTGACGTTTTCAGAAATGTACAGAATTGAGATAGTGTAGAAATAGTTACAGTACATGGATGGAAACGGATGAGTTTGTATAAATGAATGGCTTTCATTACCAAAAGATAAATGCATGGAGAAATAAGGTCTGGCCTATATATTCATGGATGATCAGACTGGGTGCATGCAGTGCAGTCTCTTCTTGATACATGAGATGTCTTTTGGCATTAGACTGACAAGTAATAAGGCTCAAAGCCAACAGGCTTTATTAAGGCAGAACCTGGGCCCACATTTCAGCTCGGGCACATACACCGTTGTGGCAGATTGTAATGAATCACCCCCTCAAATCCCTATCTCAACCCCTCCAGTCTTGTTTTTCCACACGACACCACTGCCAAGGCATCAACCCACCCGAGCCGCTGCACCTTCCTCTGCTGACACAAATTGCCAAAAAAAAGCAAAACTTCACGGTTGTTCCTGCTATGCCACTCGCGTGCGTGCACAAAAACCTCCATCCCGAGTTCAATCTCTAATCCTGTTTGACTGTGTTATTCTGGGGACCTGTGGCAGTGCAGGAGAAGCTGTTAGCTATTCTATCTGAGGGTGGAGTGGAGAAAAAAAAGAAAAAGATGGAGGCACTTTAATCACAAGGGCACAATAAAGGCAGAGGGAGACAGAGAGTTTGGAGTTCAGGGCTACGACGAGATGGGTGGTTGAATACAGAGGAATTACCCTCTGTTTGTCACCTTGAAACTCTGGAGAAACTTTAAGGCCACCCACCCACACCAAGAACACTAACTACAAGTAGTATATATTAATTCTTAATGAAATATGTAAAAATATATTATTTAAAAGGCCCGGATTGCTGGGCTAGTGGTCCGGGCACCTAGGCTCAATGTAGCCTGACAGCGTGTCGCGGGTTCGAGTCCCGTTCCCTTTGCTGCGTGTCTCTCCCCGTCTCGCTCTACCTCTTTCCTGTCCATCGACACTGAAAACTATCAATAAATGGCAGAAAAGCCCCCAAAAAAATCTTTAGAAAATATATATAAATGTAATTAAAAAAGAATCTAACGCAATTAAGTGGAAAAAAAAACGCTAACGACAACAACAGTGGCAAGTTATATTGTTGGGATAATTTTTAGAGCAATTTGATTAACAATAGACACCAACAGCATGATCCAGATTTATAGGTCACGTTCAACATGTTAACAGAATGTTACCATTCATCGGTATGGATGCTCATGTAATTATAGTTATCATTATAGTTATCATTTCTGGTGTGGACAACCATTAACCGACATTTTGCCACCACACTGAGGTTACCCTCAGCATCAGATTGAGGGCAACCGAGCCCACCATTGAAGTCCTGTCACTTAATAAATGAACGGAGATACATGCTATTCAAAAGCTCTCGCAAGACACAGCCATGTGTGTGTATGCATAGTAAATATTGTCTGCCAGTCAAATGTCAAGTGAATTGAAACGTCTCAATCTCTGAAACCTGTGAATATGCATTTTGTATTAGATTTGTAGTGGTAAAAGACACCGCATCCTGTGAGACTGTGGCAATATTAGACTGGAATGAGAATCTTGCGAGGCATTCCCATCTGATTTGGCCCAGTAATAACAGTGAGAAACATTGATGTCTACAGTGTATTACAAAATTGGGCTTTGGAAAAGTGAAGTGTATAATAGATTGGGGTAGAATTGAGGGTTTGTCAAAAGGATTCACAAATTGATTCAAAACTGAGATTTCACCTGACGGCAAACACATTTTCAATAGAAATGTACCGATACGATTTTTTCCTTCCCGATTCCCGATACTGAGTACCTATCCGATACCTGTGTAATTTAAACAAATCTAGGACAGTGGTTCTCAAAGTGGGGTCCAGGGACCATCTGGGTTCCTTCAGGGGGTTCCAAATGGACCCTTACAGGTCTGTAACTCTGAGTGTACAAATGGAACCAAATGGACCCATTTATGGGTCCATTTGGACCTGTAACAAATTATCAACCATTACAAATTCCATTAATAATTGTCAATGTGCAGCTACAAGTTTGTAAAATAATAATGTAAATAGTACAGTAAGAGTATAAAACTGTCGTGCAACTGAAGCATTCAAAATACGAATGAAATATCATCATGTGATAAATGACGTGGTATCGGATTGGCATAGACATGACATACTCGCCGATACCGATACCAGCATTTTAGGCAGTGTCGGCAGCTTTTCCGATACTGGTATCGGTATTGGAACAACTCTAATTTTCAAAATGTATGATTTGAAACATGATTCATTTGCAAATTGACAGTTTATTGAACAGTGCTCAGCCGTCCTGATGTTGAGGGAACAGATTAAGTCTGCCATTTGACCTCTCAGCTGACTGAAGGTGATTACTCACCAAGGGCATGACGAATAAACTATATTAAAAAAGTGTCTGCAAATATTTCCCATCAAACTATTCATATGGTAAATACCTTATTCATACAGGTTGATGCCTTTTTATTCACGGTGAAAAATGTACCTGGTTCTGAAAGTTGCTTATGTTGCTTTATCGCTATGCTATGCAACATTCACGTTCTGTGTGGTACGAACAGGTATAAAAACATAATATTCAGGCAAATTAAGAAACGCCCCCGTTGTGTAAGACCGGTGTGATGCTGTTGTTAATGTTGTATGCAGGAGTAGGCATTGTAGATGCACACAAAATGGCACAAATGAATACCTCAAGCGCCTCTTGGCATACTTTGGTGGAATAAGCCTATGACTGACATGTTCTTTAAATATATATTCTGTAAATAGATCACACTTTTTTATAATGAGGAGCAATTGAATTCATTTTCATTTGCAATACAGACTTGAGATTTTAAGGTAAATCTGGTAATCTGGTCAAATCTGATTAGACTCATAAGTCTGTGTGTTGAATATCAGATACTAAAGCAATGGCTGCTCTGTCCAGCCCGGGGAACCATTATAATGAAAAGCATGAACGATGACTCTTTCCACATGTTCTAGAAAAGAATAATAATCCTACAGACACTTCTCATTGATCCCTGCGGGGAAAGTGTCTCTCTCTCTGAGTAGAATGACCCCTATGACCCCAGCCCATACATTGTATCCTTAAATGGGGGGTGTCTTGAATCCAATGAGATACCAAACCTCCTTTAGATAACCTGGAGGTTCATTAGTATTTTGTATTTTTAGAGAACTTCCATTTCCCTCGTCTCCTCAGCCGTGGGCAAGTTGTTAAAGTTGGAGTGGCTCATTGTAGTTCTACTTTGGCCAATAGGGCAGGCCATGTAATGGGACTTCTTGTCAAGCTGAGGTTCAGTGACAAAGGCCAGTGAAATGAATGATCGTACTCTTCCTCAACACTGTAGATAAAAATATTATTCATAATAATAATACTACTAATGTAGAAAAAAAATAGATATGAATATTGAAAAAGAATAAAGTAAAGAAGCAATTATAGCAATACACATTATAAACGTACATCTATCTATCTATCTATCTATCTATCTATCTATCTATCTATCTATCTATCTATCAGGACCACAATGTTAACAACGTTTTGTGTCATCCTTTTAGCATTATTGTAAAACTGCACTGCAGTACCTTTTGCAAACTGGTAATAAAGTATTCAATCTATCCATACTATCCAATCCATCACATCTATCTATATCTATATCTATATCTATATATATATATATATGTTTACAGTACACAGTATATAGCCATATAAGTTAGTGCAGTAATATATTTGTATAAAATCAGTGTTTAAATGTCTTAAAAGGTCTCAATATTGTGCCAGTGGTGAAAGCTTTCATAACAGGAAGGTCTTCTAGGCATACTGCAGCGAGAGTACTTTTGGTCGCCAATGTTGGCGACCAAAATATAGGCTACATCAAGTTTAAGGTCTGATGAGGACACTTAGGAGTCACCTAGGGTCATTGAAACCTCCAAATAATTCAGCCTCGGGTTCTATTGTTTTTTTTGTGATGGATACCGAAGAGCAATGAGTTATTTACTCTGTCCAAAGCTTTTCAGGAAACAGATTGCCGAGGATGCAAGTCTCTACGTATTCTCTTCTCTTTCTCACTCGCTTTCCCTTTCACTTCCTCTCGCTTCTTTCTCACATAAAATAAAAATGCAGCGACTGAACTCCCACCGTGTGGTTGCTGAGTTGAGGAAATGAGATGCTCTGGGGTTATTAAGTTATCTGTCACAAAGTAATTACCGTACGATATCTTTCGTGTGCGTGTGTGTGTGTGTGTCTTTTTTTCTGTCCAGCGCCGGCACTAATCTCTCCAACGAAAAATGAAGCCTCATCCCTCCGACACAGCCGTCTGATACAGGCAGTCCCCATTTAACATGTTGTCTCTACTCACCATGGTAACCTTAGTGCCCCCCACTAAGCGTCAGGTAGACGGTGGAGTGCTAGAGTGTGTGTGTACCATATGTCGGTTGGATTAGCTTTCATTGCGGCCTGAAGAATGTTGACGTCAAGGTTCACAGACCAAGCTCTTTAAAGCAGTGCTTCTCAAACTTTTTCATGCCAGGGACCCCCAAATTGATATATATTTGGCCGGGGACCCCCATCTGAAAATATGTTGTGCCAGGGACCCCCCAGAAGCAAAGATTTGTGTTAAAATGTTCGCTTTAAAAGAAATATATTCAAAGATTTGCACAAATCTTCAAGATTTTTCAAAAATAGCAGATCTACAAGCTCTATGAGCTTGTATATATGCTATTTTTGAATAGCCAAAGTATAATAGGTTAAAACTATTGTGATGCTATTTTCACACATTTTGCTGGGGACCCCCTGGAACCCCCTCAAGGAACCCTGGGGGTCCCCGGACCCCACTTTGAGAACCAATGCTTTAAAGTACTCAGATATTTGACTTAAGTAAAAGTAGCGATACAGCAATGTAGAAACACTGTTACAAGTCAAAGTTTGGTAATCAAAATTTACTTCGGTAAAAGTAGAAAAGTATTGCCATCGAAATATACTTAAAGTACAAAAGTACAAGCATTCATTATGCAGAATGTCCCATGTCACAATGTTGGCTATTTTCAAATTGGCCATTTTCAAATTGCCAAAGTATATATACATTATATAGGTCTGAAATGGTTTTGTAATAATAATCAAAATCTACAAAGAAACTGGTAACTAAAGTTTTCAAATAATTGTAGTGTAGTAAAAGTATAATATTTGCCTATGAGATGTAGTGGAGAAGAAGTAAAAGTACTGAAAATTGGAAATACTCCAGTAAAGTAAAAAAAATACTACTTTACACCACTGCATGCATATTGGGGGGGGGGGTATATTTTGCTTTCTACATTGCCTTTCTACTCCACCATTTACTCTCAAAACTAAAAAACCCTCATCAGCTCTCCAGAACCCATGCACCACCCACAACCACTTTGACACACACACACACACACACACACACACACACATATACACACACACACACACACACACACACACACACACACACACACGCTCGCGAGCGCGCACGTTGTAATACCCAACTATAGCGACCATCTGCAGCCCTAGTAATGATGATTGCTTGGCTGACAAACCTGACGAGGCTTTAAAAAGCCGGCTCTTTGACTTTGGTGAGCCCAGATCAGCACTCAGGGTACAGCTGTTGCCCCTGGGAGAATTGCGAGCAGCTTTGAAATCTCAAATGAGGAGAAAGAAGATGCTTTGACTCTAATCCTCTTATCCGAAATGCATCTGGTCGTCTGCATCTCTCTCTCTCTCCCTCTGATTGCACGACTTCATAGAGAAGAAAAAAGTATAAAGGGGGAAATGCATCTGGGACTCTCTATTCTTCTGTTCTATGATGTGCTGCCCGTGTGGTGTTTATAGAAGTGTTCTCAATAAATGTTGGAATTGAAGGCTACAAGGACAGAGCAGGCGTCGGTGATGGTGCCAGACAGTAAGCACAGGACAATAACAATGCCATATCCCTTAATTTTGAATTGATCTTTGACATATACATACATAAATATATGCATGTGTATAAGACAGACAGACAGACAGACAGACACACAGAGTATGTGCAGTATGAAGGAAGGCGCCCTGATCAACAGGGAGAGCTGTCAGCAGCATTGCCCAGAAATCAGACAGCCTCCCATACCATATTGTTGTCGTACGCTATACCATCCATGGCAGCAAGCTACACAGAGAGCAGACATACGCGTGTGCACATTCTGTATCAGTGCATCTGTCATGGTGAGGAAGTCCCACCAGTAGTCTGCCATGTCACTTGTTCTACTATTGCTATGTGAAGACTGGTTGGTGACCAGTCTCTAGAGGTCAGCATCATCCATTCAGTGGCGCATGAGCAGCAGCAGAGGATTCTACGAGAGACACATATCTCTCAGAATCTCAAGGTTCTTTTTCGTCTCATCCGCCAGGTTGAGCATGAGCCTCCCCTAGGCGCAATTATTTGAGATAATCGCAATGTTTTTTTCATAATCGTCATAATCGTTTCAGTTTTGACAAATGTTCACACATTTTCAAATATTAAAACAAAGCAGAAATAGCAGATCTACAAGCTTACGCGTTGTAAGCTTGTAGATCAACTATTTCTGCTATTTTTGTATGTATAACATGTATACAATTATTAAATATGTCAATAATTTCTTTGTATATTTAAGTTATTTGTCATATCTGCCCCATGTGCATTTTTTTAATTACAAAGCCTAAAAGGCAACCAGAAATTCTATTTGTATTAATATGTTCCAAAGTTCAATGCCAAACACACAATTACATTGTTAAACACAATTATTTGAGTGACAATTAATCGTCAACTTGAATTTGTAATCGTGACAGCCTTAGCCTCCCCTCTAACCAGCTGACTCATGAGCGCCTCACACATGGGACTCGAGTAACGCAGCCCCCCTCTTGTAATGCTTGCCGACAGAGCCCTCAGCAATAACTCCTCCCAACACAAGTACATAGAGAGAATTACATCGAAAGAAGAAAATTATGAGGAGATGATGATGTGCAGAGGAGGAGGGTGGATTTATCACAATGTTAATTTTGGCAGAATTTTGATTTAGTCTTATGGATGAAAATGCTTATTAGTTTGTCACATTTTAGTCATTTCTATACTATACTAAAGACTATACAGAAAGAAAGAAAGAAAGAAAGAAAGAAAGAAAGAAAGAAAGAAAGAATAATGGCCATGAGGAATAATAGGTTTTGCTGTAGATTCACTTCAGCATTCAATTCCAGAGCCAGAAACAGTCACTGAACATGTTTCATTGCCACCCAATCATTGGGTCCCAAAATGATAGCAATAGTACAACAGCTTGAATCACATTAGTATACACACAGCATACAACACAAGCAGAGCGAGAGCAAAGAAAAACAAAACAAAAAACAAGGTTCCTACCTTGAGCCATGCATCTTCTACTTGACTTCATCAGTTGTGATGGCCAGGGTCAAACTTTGGCCAAACAATGGCACCGACCAGCCTCATTCTCCTGGTTGCCATCTTCTCACACAGCCCAATTGGTAGCCCCCCATACAGATGCTTGTTGGTAACATGTTCATCCTGGTTGATGTTTAGTACTACACATACAGTAGCATTCTGGTGTAGCACAGTGGCCATGGACTTCTGTAGAGAAGGGTTTGGACTTCCACACACTGCCCATGCCATTCAGAGCGCTCCACACAAGCGAGGGTGTCCCATTGCAACACCGCTGCCAGGATGTCAAACTCCTCACTGTTGCCATCTGGGGTCACCTTGGCTCTTGTACCCGTGTTCATTGCTTCTATGGTCTGGAGTAGGTTGGAAGGGACACCATAAGCCTTGAGTGTCTGAAAGAAAGTGACTGTATCCTGACACTACATACACAGCCTAGTATACTGTACGTACAGTATACCGTATCCTGTCACTATTCCAGAGCCAGGTACAGTGAGTGAACATGATTCACTGCCAGCCAGTCAATGGGGCTGCAGTGAAGTTAGTTTTATAATGGATAGTTGACAGATATTCAACCACAAGCTACTTAGGGCCATCAACAAAGTAATGACCTTTTTTTATCATTTGTATTTTCTCATAAACATTATAAATATTTTAACATTTTTTTTACATTGTTTTTTATCAATGCAAATTGTGTAATAATTAGTCATATAGGTAGAACTGCACTTACAAAAGAAAATGATTGTGCAGAGTACTTGTTCTATAGACATAAGTAGATAAATATGACTTGTCCTTCAATGGTCAAGTAACAAGGGTTGTAAAATCCAGCTCAGAAAGATTGCTAAAATCAAGTCTTTTGTCATCATTGGCAGACCTTGAAAGTCATTCATGCTTTAATTTCATCATACAAATAAATAGTAATAGTTAACACGTCTCTCTCTCTCTCTCTCTCTCTCTCTCTCTCTCTCTCTCTCTCTCTCTCTCTCTCTCTCTCTCTCTCTCTCTCTCTCTCTCTCTCTCTCTCTCTCTCTCTCTCTCTCTCTCTCTCTCTCTCTCTCTCTCTCTCTCTCTCTCTCTCTCTCTCTCTCTCTCTCTCTCTCTCTCTCTCTCTCTCTCTCTCTCGTAAACGCTAATGCTGAGCAGCTAACTGTAGGTAGCCAAACTCACCAGGAGAATAAACTCAGTAGGAAACACAACACATGACGTGACTCAGCTGATTTAACGTCATGACAACACTGCCAACTACTTCCATGAGGTGTTACTTACATTATAAGTTCTTCATTTCATTATTTTACTTCAGTAGGTGAGACTGTGTCAAACACTGACTGCTTGTTTGGAGCATAGACTGTATAAATGAGGGGTTTGGAGCAGGTGTGGGGCAGTGGGGGCGGGGCAACCAGAGGATTTTTAAAGAGCCCGCCTGAAGCCTGCTTAGGGACAATGTTGCCAGGTCTGCTTATTATAAGCGAGTGCTTGTTTTTCTGTAATGTTTGTAAATACCACAATGGGTCTTGGTGGTTGCGGGTTGTTGTTTTTTTTGGCTTGTTTCTAAATTGTAGTTACTTATTTGGGCTTGCCTTGCTTCCACCGCTTTTGATTGTTGTTTAAACCAGTGGTTCTCAAACAGTTTCACGTCAAGGACCTCCAAATGAATGTGTATTTGTCCAGCCACGGACCCCCATCTGAAATTATAATTTGTGCCTGGGACCCCCGTACCAGATTTGTGTTGTTAAAATGTTTTAAAAACAATCCACATTTTGCACTTTTTTCCCCTTAAGATTTTGTTGTGAGCTTGTAGATCTGTTATTTTCGCTTATTTTGGTCTTGTTTTCATAGACCTGGTTGCTTATTTCTCTCACACAATCTGGCAAAGCTACTGATTAGGGAGTGATTGATTGATGTGCTTTATTTAGTAAGACATGAGAACAGTACATGACAGTACATAACAGTACATGGAAGTACAAATTCACAATACAAGGTCTACTAAGTGGTGTACCAATAACCTGCATTCACAGATAACACATTATTTTGTGCCTTTATTGCCCTTTTGGATGTTGCCCCCATGTTAAACAAGCACACTTTAGAATCTAAAGTGACACCCCTGCTTTAGATTAATAACAACTAAGAGAAAGAACTTGAATTGTATAATGTTTATTCAATTGTACCAAATAAAAATAATAGTCAAGCAAAATGAAATACAGTAAGACAAAATAAACCATCACACAAGTCAATGGAACAGTAGGTCTGCTACCTTTTTTTAATAATTTTTATCCCTCGATTTTGTAACCCTTGAAAAAATCACCTTTCAGGAGGCCAAAAGAGGAGGTAGCACCATTTTCCCGTTAGACAGCAGACCCCCCCCCCTGCTCTTGTACATATCTTTCCCCCCTTTTTTTTTTTTTTTTTGTTGTACATAGGATTATTTTTTTGCAGTTTTTTTCTTGTAATGATATTCGAACTGTGGTGCCACTATATATGTCTATGAATTGAATACCAAGGCCCTCATTGGAAACAAGTCCGCAAGGACTTTTATGAACGGACCTGTTAGACAAAGTATTTTAAATGTAACTGTGCTGTTTTACATTTTTTGCCTAATAAAATATTCAATCAATCAATATTCAATCAATCAAACCCTTTTTTCACCCGGGTAGTAGGTAACTTTGGGATATAATATATCCCAAAGTTAATTTTATTATTATCATTATTTTGTAACACAGCACATATTATGTGCTGTGTTACAAAATAATGATATTAATAAAATAATATTTATATTTATATAATATAATATAAATATGTATTTATTTATTTATATACATTTTCACGATGGCGCCAGGGACCACCAGTAGAAAAAAATGCCAGGATTTTTTAGAGGGACCTGGGGGCTAAATCTAGGTCTATATTCAATCATCAAAACATTGTAGCCAGAGAATGGTCACGGAAGTGCCGTTTTGGACTCCATTACAAGTGGAATATACAGAGTAATAAAGAAGAATTTCAATCTATATACAGTCAACTCAATTGATTGATTGATTGATTGATTGATTGATTGATTGATTGATTGAATACTTTACTAACAGTTTGCAAAGACAAGCACAGAGAAGTACAGTTCAATACAAGGTCTGTTAAGAGGATTTTAAACCCAAGCCAGCACTATGGCTTGTTTCCATTGGAGTCCTTTGTACTCAATTCATCGAAAACAAATCAACTGAATATTGCTAAGCAAAATATGACTCAGTCATAAGGCAGTGGTGAGTACTCCAAAATCTATGGGCTTAATTTGGTGTGCTGTTTCTTGATCTTGACAAGGTGAAATCAGACCATTTGCATGATTGATTGGTTGATTGATTGATTGCATTTATTTTACACATATCTAAGACATACAGCACTGCTGAGAAAACAACCACATTGGATATACAACTTGGCAGCTGTTTGGGAAAAATTCTAGTCCCTCAGTGGAAAAAGTTTGAGAAGTTATGATTCAAGTAATTACGAGGATAAATGAATCCTTGCTGTATCTTGGTTTCAAAGGCAAATAGAATGCATGACTCACTGGGGATAGTCATTTGGCCATGACAAATCTTTAATTTTCTGAAAAATGTGTAAAATATTGAAGCCTTCTCCCAATCTACCCAGACACAAAATACCCGAGTAGAAATGAGACATGAATCATTAGTAGACCCATTTCTCTTCTCTTTCTTCCAATATTCCCTGCAAATCCATTTTAAAAGATGGGTTTTTCTCAGACTTGAAATTGTTTGACTCTTAACGCCCAGACATGATACAAAAACGTTATTGTGCAGTTCAAACAACTTTCCTCTTGTTCAGATTGATGCTATTTTTTGCTCCACACACACACACGCACACACGCACACACATACACAGACACACACACACACACACACACACACACACACACACACACACACACACACACACACACACACACACACACACACACACACACACAAGCCTACATACTCCACCTTACATAACACAAAAATAAAGTGGAGGAAAAGTACAGAGAGCAAGGCCATTATTCAATGTCTTACTTTAGCCGAATAGAACTAAGGCTCTTTTAAGGTTCACATTTTGTACGTGAAACTTTGGCAGAATCGGTCTGAGTGCCTCATTTAGGCACAGCACATTATTTAAAGAGTTAACCATGAAGCCTGTGGTTATAGTGGATCAACTCGGCTTAGCTTGACAATGAGGTGGGGATTTAGAGACCACAACATAGCAGAATCCCCGGCCGTGACACGGAGAGGTTGCATAGGTTAATTAGGGCATGCAATGCTGAAAACACAAATGATTGAGCAATGACAAGGTTACAGTGATATTCTGTGCATTATTAAAGAGACACGTTGGGGGCAGCAGCACTGTCGGAGCTAGAGTGCCAACAAACAGCTAGTTAGTATGGAGAAGACCTTGTTGTGTTTGTGTCACCTGGAGAAAAGGCTGGCAATACAAAGCGTATACTGTATGGTACCCACTTCAACTTGCATGCTATAGCTTTCTCAAGGCCATATATCAGCAGGGTGCGGGTGAAGAACAAGCAGACAAACAGAGAGACAGGAAACATGAACAGCAAGGCTTACCGTGTACACTGGTTTGACAAGGAGCCAGCAGCTGCACAGAATGACACCACTCTGTAAACAGGAAAGGGAGATACTTAGTGGTCTAATTTTCAGAACAGTTCTTACTAAAGCAAAGGTCTCCGTTACATTTTCTGTTTTGGAAAGTAATAGCATAAGCAGACAGGTGCACAAGGGAAAATTGTCTTAGAAACGCAAATAATGATAAAGATTAATCCTGTAGGAGTGATGTAACCATTCCTATAGTGTGATGTCAAGTATTTGCGAGCTAAGGAAGCATGTCATAGTTTTTTCACCAATATAATTTATTACTGGCTAATTTCATGTACTGGGCTAAACTATAGCCAAATGGTCCTTATTTCTCCAATCAAAATGTAACACTTTCACATCACGGATGAGGACGCCGCTATAACATTTTGCTACTTCTCAGTGTATGACAGCAAGAATATCATCCATTTCAAAGTTGGCTTCCAAGCAGGTCAAAGTTCCGGTCCAAATAAAGCAAACTGCACAAACTGTCAAATAAAAAGTCACTTCTTGGACTTCATTAACATTTGAAAGAAAAGTACACAGAGTTAATCTAACTCTAAAATGCAATAACATTTTAAACCTGTATAAGGGTGTATTTTCACAATTTCATAGTTAATTATTCCAGATGTTATCGTGTCGATTCTCACATATCTCGCAAACAGATATTTGCAGACAAGAAGCAATCTCTATTCCAAACTTTGTATTTATCAATATTATGTCTAACACAACTGCAGTTGCAGTTGCAGTCGCAGTTGACTGATCCACAAACAAAATTATCATAGAGAAATCCCTTCGAAGCTGAACTCCATGTACAATAAAATACTTGTCAAACTGCTCTCTGGGAATAATAGCACAAAGGCAATATCTATTATCGGCATGTGTGATATAAAACGTGGATTTTTTTTCCCCCACTAGATGGTATCACCCGTTAAAGTCAGGTAATAATTACATATTCCCTCCCAGGACAAGCTAAAAGCATTCTCTCTACTCCGATACAGTATGTTTGTAGCACATCCTCTCTGTATAATAACGTCATCCTTTGTAGAGATAAAACCATACAGCTTCTCAGCATACTATTACTGCATGTCCCCATAAATACACACTGTGATGGCATGCTTTGTGCGCCATGATGTATTTCTACGCGTGTTGTGAATGTGAGAGAAAATTAGGTACTCAGAGCATGAGGAAGGTAGTATAGAGGGAAATGAGAGTGAGTCTGTGATCACACAGGCCACTGTGATTAATCTGACACTGTATAGGTGGCACAGGTGCTGTGTCTCGTGGAGTGAAGATAAACCTGGAGTTTATGTCCGATGGCCACTATGATTACCGTTTCTTTCATCCAATCCGTCACACCTATAATTTTCCACAAGATGGTGTGATGATTTCTTTTACCACCTCCATTTGCTCCAGTAATTCAAGATTCTATTTTCTCTCACACTTTGCAGTAAACACACACACACACACACACACACACACACACACACACACACACACACACACACACACACACACACACACACACACACACACACACACACACACACACACACACACACACACACACACACACACACACACACACACACATATATATATATATTTATATATATATTCTCACAGTTTGTTGTGTGCATGGGTGGATCTATGGGAGAATCCATGAGAATCCATGTCAAGCAGTTAAATTCCTAGCAATATTTCACATTTAATTTATCTATGCATGTTCTGTGGAATATTAGTGTAGCAATAACTTCAGAGAGGAATGCAGCATCCAATACAATGTGACATCTGAGCAATAACAAGCTATACGATCTGTTAGCATGAATCCAGCTGTGTGTAACATGTCATACTGTAAGTAATTGCTAACATCATCAGGGTTGAGGAGCTCTCCCATTCTCAAGTCGAAACCGATTGATTCCTCCATCCTCGCATAATCCTTTCCTACTTCCTTGGGGGAGGAACTACAAGACGCGAGGAAACGACGACAAGTGAGGGATGAGAGGATAGAAAAAGAAGTATTGGTATTTGACGTCAGTGAGTGAGTCAGTGAGTCAGTCAGTCAGTCAGTCAGTCAGTCAGTCAGTCAGTCAAATAGTCAGGGGATATTAAAAAAGTCTTGGAATAAATTCCTTACCAAAAAAAATCTTCACCAATGTGTTTGCAAAGGTGTCTAGTAACACATCTCACAAAGACTGAAATTCAGTATCCCTAGGAGAATTTTTGACAGCTCCTTAAAGTTGGGGTACCCACCATAACCTTGGTTAAAAAAAATCCCCCCAAAAAAACAAAATTTAATTCTGTTTTAAGTAGCATGTGAGGTGTCAAACTAGGGTGTTTTTATGATTCTGAATCCATTGCAATCATTTGTTTTGCACCAAAACCACTCCTTGGGCTAAAAACGGCCCAATCTCAATGGGCTTTTTACACAAAAAGTATACATGGCTATGGCCGTTTTTAGCCCAAGGAGTGGTTTTGGTGCAAAACAAATGATTGCAATGGATTCAGAATCATAAAAAACACCCTAGTGTTTGACCCCTCACATGCTACTTTTACAGAATTAAATATGGATTTTTATTTTTTATTTTTTTTTAACCAAGGTTATGGTGGGTACCCCAACTTTAAGGAGCTGTCAAAAATTCTCCTAGGGATACTGAATTTCAGTCTTTGTGAGTGTTACTAGACACCTTTACAAACACATTGGTGAAGATTTTTTTTGGTAAGGAATTTATTCCAAGATTGGAAAATATTCTGCTAATATCCCCTGACTAAAATGATTGGCATGTCTAGGGTTGTTGCGGTCCAGTCAAAAAATGCACCTCTACTAAGTCTACGTACATGGCTCCTCACAACTGTGATCAACGTGAGGCTCCAGAAGGGCTGTTTCCGATTGCGGTTTATGGACAATAATGTTCAGTGTAGATGGCCTCACTTTGGGAAGATGAGGCTTTTCTGAGTTACTGCTTGCAACAGTCCACTTATTTCCCACTATAGAGTAACCACATGGAAAATTAAGGAAATATCCCCATAGCCTTGTGCTTCCTGCATCTCAAATAAAGGGCACTGCAGGAGAAGTGAAAAGCCAACTTTTAATCACATTTCTAATGGTGCTATATCACCTCTGCTACACACATCATGATTATTCTATTGAAGTCCATTTTATTCTTGTCCCACAGCCCCTAATTACGGTGTGTGTGCATGGCAGTTAGGTTTTAGATGTTCTGTGGTCTAAACAAAGCCGTTTGCGCTGCCAGCTGCCACTCCTCCCGCTGATGGATGCTGTTTCCTCGGCACAGTTATTGGTTTTCAAATTGTCATGCAGGAACGGCAATTAGTCATCCACAAGTCTCAAGGTCGAACTTAATGGCTTCCAGTATAAACAAAACATCAATGGGGTGAGAGCCAAAACGCAATGCTTTTTGTTGTAATAAAAAGTATTGGGATGCAACTCCCGGACTTGTAGATTATATTAATGGTACTGGAGGAAACAAATCCAGTAGTTTTTCTTTGTTTGGCTTTCAGCTTCTGAATCACAAGTAGCCTACCCCGGGATAAAAAAACATAATGCGGCTTCCATGTTTTTTTTGTTTTTTTTTTATCATGCCAGCAATGGCACACAGCTTAATCTAATCTTAAAAGGCACACACCAATACGACCCCAACACGGATGATTCAACATGACAGGCCCTATTGTTTTCTATTACTTTTATTTCCTGTACTCTAACTTGAGCACGTCACCTGGGTCCACTCCACGATTCTCATTATTTCACAAGGAGAAACATGAATAGACACTGGCCACTCTCTCATCCAGAGGAGTAAAAGGTGAAAAGGTTGGGGCGGTTTATCTTAAAAATGCATTGGCAAAGGCAGCATGACCAGATACAGTATATCCATCATCGGTGCATCACCTCTATATTCCAATATACTACTCAATAGACACAGGACAGAATGTGAATCCCCTTATCAGTCATAAGACAGACCCTGCGTGCTACAGATGTAAGATCCAGTGCTTAATTCAACTGCCCAGCTCTAGACAGAAAAGTTATGCTACTTCCAAGCATAGAAACTACTTTGGTACTTTGGTGAAAGTTAGTGCCGTGCTCATCTTTGGCATTTTTAAGTTGATATAAATGTAATTCATTTCAGAAGTATGACACTTTTACCTTGATCTTGTGATAACGGTAATTTTTTTAACTGCCCCACATCTTTTCTACCTTTCTACTTCACAGCCATTCGTATCGCAAAGCTGGGCACAGATCAAGATCACTCCAATTAATGCCTGAGTCACCACATTTCTATTTCAGGAACACATCAGTTATTCACTTCTGAAGGAGAGATAGAGAAGCAATGGAATGTTTGGTGGTTCTTATTGAATTAGCTGCTTTCTCTGCCCTGAAATTGTCCCACGGGGAGAAAAAAACAGTGACAGCCAAACAAATTAGATGCGAACCTCTCTGGGAGGGTCAAGCGTCTGCTATTTTCTCCCCCCGATCACTGTTCGACAAAAGAGACCATTTCACATTCTGTGGCACATGCCTCCCCTGGGCAGTACATAAAGCCATCCAATGATTTCCCTACGCCAACCCCTACCAAGATGATGCTAGCCGCACCAACTGTACACAAATACATGCTCTCTTATTGATTTGCAAAGCAGAGCTCATGCAGTATGTACAGTGTTGCGAACTAAACAAGTGATGCATGGGACTCAGTGAAGACTATATTTGGGAACACAGGCGGTCAGAGGCGGTAGTGATTTTTTTTCTGACATCTCTGCATAAGGCTTAAAGTACAATGTAAGGCAATATTACCCTTTGAAGAGAGGGGGCACTGCAAGAAATGATCAGCATGGCGACTAGGTGACAAAGTGACTGGCAATGACATCATGAAAATGTATTTATGTTGTAAAACAGATATATATATATATATGCAAACATGGGTAGCTGTCCATAAATTAGCTGTCCATAAATTAACAAAATACTAAACTTTAAATGATCCAACTTAAGATAAGACAATGCTTCTATCTGGCCTTTCATTTATAGCTCTATCATATTCACGACCACATCTCCGGAGCAGCCAGGACCATTTAAGTGGAGTGAGTTATCCTCCTGTTTTGGTGCGCTGCCACATCCGCGGAGATGCTGTGAGGAGATTGGGCTGGGCAGTTTGATTGGGTAAGGATTTTTCTGTCAGGGGAAAGGAAAGGTAAGGGGTCCGTGCTGACGCCGGCACATCCCTACTCTTTGTTATCCCTGCGCTGATTAATGGCACAGTCCCACAGTCCACTGACAGAGCGCTGAGGCCCACGGAAACCTCCAGAGATGAGGCTGCCTGCCAATTACCTTCCTCAATAACGTCCACTCAATGCCTGAATGACAGGGACCCGCCCCCAGGGCCCAGAGCAAGCCACTATTAACTATTAGAGCCAAAAATTCCAGGGTAACTGAATATATACAGTATGTACATATGCTGTATTTACAGTATATATACAGTATATACCTACTCGAGACTGCAAACACATCTAGATTTGGAAATAATTCACTCATTTATAGTGAGCAGAACTCTACAGTTGTGATTATGTAAGCATAAGGTATGTATCCTATTTATTATACTAGACCATAAAAACAAGATACCCTGGGTTGTCCTCTAAAAAATGATCAAAACAAATAGCGATGTGAGCAAACAAAAGACGGGGAGAAACTTTTTTTGATTACACGTTTGAGAAGATGGCGTCAGATGTAAGTTTCTCCATTCTTCAAGGGCACGGGAGAGAGAGACTTTAAATTGTGCCACCTTTGGAGAACTTCCCTCTGAGATGTTGGTGATAAGTGAGGCTGAAAGGGAAGATTAGGAGCTTGGAGGAGAGTCAGCTTCTCCCTGCTGATTTGGACATCCATTTTAATGGGCTGCTTAATGCTCCCATTCAGGAGCTGGGTCTGCGGAGATTCACAGGGTTCCTCCTGGCACAGTCCCTCTACTCCCAGAGCAAGGAAATGGTAGCCATTGTCTGCATTAAAAATGCATTGCCTACGCTTCTCTGTCTGCTCAGCATTCTCACCACTGGCAGTGGCACCACCTATTATCAGAATACCACAGCACTGACAGCTGAGAGGATAGTTTGTAGAGCAAAGAGAAGTAGGGTTGTTTCAGCAACATTCTAGCTGAAATGATAGTAGCCTATGATTAAATGGGGCCTACTATGCTTTTCCTTATTTTCTGCCATATACAAAATGATACAATATCAAATGTTCATGTTAAAGGTAGGGTAAGTGATTTTCTTTGGTTAAAATAAGTGTTAAATAGCTCTATATTGTGATAGTACTCATTGCTATAGAGTGTTTGTTCAGTAAAAGGAGTCTCCTTGTCTCTCCAGCTCTTTATAAAACAGAAAATGAATTTTCGTTTCAGTTTCATTTCCAATTTTATCCAATCAGGATAGAGAACTCAATCAGGATATAGATTAAACAAGTTAAATTGGAAGTGATGACACAAAGAAATGAGCAGGCAAAATTGGAACTGGAACACTATAAAAATGAAGCTTTAAAATGGGTACTTTCTCCTGATTGGCTGAGATTTTGACACCTACCGGAAAATGTATTTTCTGTTTATTAAAGAGCTGGAGAGACGGGGAGACTCCTGTTACTGAACAAACACTCTATAGCAATGATAGCCCTGAAACATGACTGTCATTCCATGACAGTCATGGTGCCAGTTCCCCCTGGGTTTTCGCGGTTTTCTATTTGTTGACATTGCCAACTCTCACGGCGATCGGATTAAAATGCTTTTTATTGAACAATACGGGAGATACGGGTACTTAATGTGGTCCGCATCGCGAGGTAACATCCGTGGCTCGGTGGTAAGCACTTTATGTTTGAAATCTGAACGTTTATGTACATGTGAGAGTTGGCAATGTCAACAAATAGAAAACCGCGAAAACCCAGGGGGAACTGGCACCATGACGCTTGTATACAAGCGTCATGTGAACCATGGCTATAGCAATGATTACTATCAGAATATAGTGCTTTTACCTTTTAACAAAATACTTTTTGTTTTAACCAAAAAATATCACTTACCCTACCTTTAAGTTTCCAAAGTTTAAAATAATGAGGTAAATGAATGATGAAGTAATCACTGGGAGGAAAAGCTCAACAGGATGTCAACTCATGATACATTTATTTATGGTCATCTGCTCCAGGCACGAATTACAGTGCCTGGAGACAGTGCCTTTTTTTAATGGAAATAACAAAAAAAAACGATGGAGCTCGCACAAAAACAAATTCCACCCACCGTTTTACACCTGCAAACCTGTGATGTGACAATAAAGCTGATTCTGACACCGTTCACCCAAGACTGTATAGCTCTAAAGTGGTTCGCCTCAGGACTTTGGAAGAGTTTTGATCGTTGTTAATTACCTCTCCCAGATAGTGATATTCGGTTGTGAAGGAAAGATAAATGTGTTTGTCTTTCAAAAGGAAGAAAGCGACAATGGATAGAGTTTTAGTTTCGTAATTTGTGTGTGTGTGTGTTGTTTTAGGCCAACAACAGCCATATGCCACTGTATGTCTGTTCATGGCACATAGATCCATGAACAGACATAGATCCACATGGATAGATCCACCTGTACAGGGCTGTGTTGGGGAGGCAGTATTACAGTATATCACTGAAATGTTTGCCTTTGATAAACGTAACACACATGGCTTGTGAATACAGTTTCAGTGCATATGACGGATGAATACAATGTTAGCCTTTATGGAGCTATTGGTGATTTGCACGTGCACCAAGCAGTCAGATGTGTCTTTCTTTCAACCAACCACATCCGCTCAAAATCGTGGCATCATATTCACAGTCGCCGAGCATAATGTCACCATTAGCAGGTAACTGCTAAATTGCTGACAGGGGATGATGGGGAAGTTCAATGAAAAAAATGAAATGTGGTAATTGCTGCAAAATGCTCTACAACTAATGCAGGTCATTAAGAGAATATAATGTTTCGGCCTATACACCTATTGCCAGTGAATACATGAATGTACGGCCTGTCAACCATGAGTACACGTGTGGATATTGCCTAGCAGCATAATGCTGGGGCTGTCATTCAGTGGTAGGGGTGAGGTGAGTTGGGAATGGGGACCCAGGGTTCCCTGTTGAGCGCACAGGGATGGATGGGTGGTGAAATCTAAATAGGCTTGCATTATGTAGCACCTTTCTCCAAAGTGCTTTACAATGAAGAATTTCACATACTGTACAACCATTCACACACAAATTCAGGTAGTGATTTCATCATTAACAGGAATTAATGATGAATTAATGATAAACAAATGGTGAATTAATATGAGTTAATCATTAATTAAGCGTTAATTAAGCATTAATTACGTGAATCTGCTCCCTATAGTTATAGAAAGAAGGTGGAGCCGACATAAAAAAAATAAGAAAGAAAGACGCACGTGGACCGGCGGACGGCACCCATTATTTTATGGTCCAGACAAACCTAAAATGCTGTTCTGCCACAGAATAGGCGAGGTGTCAGCTGTAGCAGCCTACTAAGAGACATTCACCTCGATGAATAAGTATCTTAATCCATGATCACACATGCCAATTTGATTCCTAGGAGGTATAGTTTAATGCGCTTTGTGATTCTTCTTTCACACCTACAGCGAGCATACAAAGAACAACGATTTGTTGTGTGTTAGCTTGTCTGACACCTAGCCACACGTAGCCACAGAACTGTCATTGCGGCGAGAGGCAAGCATGCAGCCAATACACAAGTGCACTGTGAAACAGCAGCAGCAGTCCAACATATATTATAGAGAATACTGGATTTTAATTAAATAAAAAAGAACAAGAAAAACAACAAGCACAAGCAGGTGCTCCATGGAGCGCATATCTCCACCAGGCCAGTTGGCCTACTTATAATCTGAGTTCCCAGAAGTTTTCGCCAGCTCTGGCGAGGAACTTCTGGGCCACAGCCCTGGTATTTGTGGGCGGGATGTACGTCACGCTCTGAATCTGAGCGGACACGCCTCTTACCGGTCTGAGAGCTGTGCAACTCGTCTAAAAAGTCCGACGAGAGGCAAACAGCAGTACACAACAATGGCGGCCGAAATTTCTCAAGGGGAAATTGCTTCCCGTCGATCCTATTTAGATGCATCACCCACTGCATGTGGATCCCGCCCCCTTTTCTTCATTGGCTGTTGATTTGAATCACAACGCAGTGGCCGCGCCCCTGCTGTCCAAGCTCCGACGCTAACCCTCCCAGACTAGCCTACTTAGGGCTGTGTAAGTAGTGGGTTGCAGTTGTCAGGACCGGAGGAAGCATGGAGGGAAATAGTGTTTCACAACATACAGTTCAGCTTTTTGCATTTGTCGTGCCCCCTATGGTTAGAAGTGAAAGCGCTTTTGGAGGTGCACTCTATAGAGGCCCAGCAACATGCGATTTCAATTTGGGTTTACATTCATATCTGGTGGGTTTTTTATGGGAAAAAAATGGGCCCCTCTCACAACATTTGGAAGCCAATTACAGGCAAATCGTATGTAATATCAAAAAGTAGCGTCATTCCCAGCTCATCTCATCTCAGAGGAGATAAGCCTGGTAACGATCTAATGCAGAGAGTGTCTATAAGGCGGGACTTCCGTTGTATGCACTTCCCCCAGAAGATGTCTTTTTTTGACCAATCACAACGCAAGTTTCATGCTGTAAACAGCTCTGTAAAGCCTCAACCTTGGGCGGTACTTCCGCACAGGGTTTAGCTGCTCAATACCGTTGTCTGTAATTGCCTGATTTGCAATGATCTGTGCCCAGAGGAGAGCACATTTCTTGTTGGCTATTGTAACTGTCATAACATAATTATAATTCTATGAGCAACATGCACATACAGGAAAATGTGCTGGGTTGGGAGAACGGCATAGCATTTAACTAGGGGGTGACGAGTCATGCACAATGCATCAATAACCCCTTGTACTGTCTTTTGTATGGTTAAATACCCAGAACAAAACATTAGTGAGAAATAGCAGTGAGAGATTGGAGAGATTGTTCTATGGATACATAATGGTTGTTAATATGATATAAAACTCATCGCAGCCTGGCGTCGTGTACCACACCAGTGAGTGGTCCGCGGACCATCCCCAAGTCAGGGTCCATTTATCCCAGGTTCGGGACCCCTGAGCTAGCGGACTAACTGCAATGACAAGCGACGCGGGCGCACCGGGTAGTGAAAAAACACATTGAAATAACACATGAGAAGCAAAGGTATAATGTGGTCAATATTGGTTGGAGTTAGAAAAAAAAGATCATATTAGTTGCTTATATGAATCATATGAATGTTGCTTCATATATATGTCATGAACTATCGTGTTTTATTATTGTGTACCTTTATTTTGTAGTATGTTCTAGTAAAAAAATAAATGTTTTAAACAAAGATGACACCAAGCATTTTTTTAATGAAGAGACAAGGGTGTTTTCTAGCAAGTTTAGAGAAAAGGAAACCAGACCAAAACATAATATAAACATATGTAATTCCTTTAAGGATATATTTTCACCCAACTTATTTTTTTAATTAGTGTGTTAAGAAATAATAATTTATTAACACATGTGATTTGTCCCAATTCTCAAGAATGGGTGTTTATATGTATGTGAGTGCAAGCATGTGTTTACTGCAAAGTGTGAGAGAAAATAGAATCTTGAATTACTGGAGCAAATGGAGGTGGTAAAAAAAATCATCACACCATCTTGTGGAAAATTATAGGTGTGACAGATTGGATGAAAGAAACGGTAATCATAGTGGCCATCGGGCATAAACCCCAGGTTTATCTTCACTTTGCGAGACACAGCACCTGTGCCACCTATACAGTGTCAGATTAATCACAGTGGCCTGTGTGATCACAGACTCACTCTCATTTCCCTCTATACTACCTGCCTGATGCTCTGAGTACCTCACTTTCTCTCACATTAACAACGTTGTTCATGTGGGAAAGCAGTACATGTGGGTAAAGCGGAGCGAGGAGCACTCGTGACCCTTTTGGATTTCTGCCAGGTTGTGTTCCCACATTATTGCTGACTGACATGGATCACTCAAATTAAATGAATGACTGACAACAAGTGTTGCCCATAATTCACGCACACCCTTTTCCCTAGCAAACTGGTGGATAAATGAAATAATGAAATATGAATGAAAGAGAGGGAGAGAGGGAGAGAGGGAGAGAGGGAGGAAGGGACGGACGGACGGACGGACGGACGAAGACAAGCAGGCAGGCAGGCACTGACAGACAGACAGACAGACAGACAGACAGACAGACAGACCTTTATTGATCCCACAGAGACAATTCAGATGTCCCGTTGTCCTCTCCTGTGTTAGGGCAGATGCAGAAAAAGATGCAAAAAATAAAAGAGTCAGCAGTTTAATGAAGAATTAGGAAAAGAGCACCATTAAACCAGATAGGCTATACAGAAATCATGCTTGGACTGTCAGGGAATTAGCCTGGTGAAAGAGTTTAGATACTTGTCACGATACTGGAAATTCTAACTTTGATACCTTGAAAACTATCGATTCGAAACTAGTCATTTTGATACCACAGGGGAAAATTGCCACAACATTGATGCCGCATAACATTTTAGATTTTTATTGAAGGCTGTGATGTGAGTGTGTTGTTTTCGTTATAGATTCTCCTCAGCTTGTCTCTGGCACCATGACAGAAATATCACACTTTTTTAATAAAGATTTGTATTTTTGTCTTTATATCAGGCCTATAGAAATAAATAAATAATATAATTAACTAATCTTAGAAATTAAGCAACTCTAATAGTACTGTGTGTGTGTGTGTGTGTGTGTGTGTGTGTGTGTGTGTGTGTGTGTGTGTGTGTGTGTGTGTGTGTGTGTGTGTGTGTGTGTGTGTGTGTGTGTGTGTGTGTGTGTGTGTGTGTGTGTGTGTGTGTGTGTGTGTGTGTGTGTGTTACATCTCTCTATTGCAGAGATTTAAGCTTTGCCTCTACTTGACAAAGCGGCAATGTCCCAAACTCCGAGGAAGAAATTTCATTTCAACCTATAACAGATAGAGGAACAGACACACAAAGCTAATTAGAACAAGTCAAAGACCGTAGAAAAGGGCTCTGACAATTTGCTTCCCCGTTCTCCTTTTCTTCTCACCAAACAAAAACAGAGATATGTCAGCCCATTACATGCGCATCACACACTGTGTACGTTCTGAACACTCGTGTCTTGCATCTCATCTTATAATACTACAGCACCGGGACAGAGGGATTGTTGTACCAATGTCTTCCAACACATGTCAAAAAAAAAGACACCCGCGACTGAGATGAGCACCAGCCAAGAACAAAATCATCACAACTTGGAGGAAAAGAAAAACCTCAGCTTGAACGAGGTAGGAGCTATAGCTGATTTGCCAGAAACAATCAATCTGCCAGCAAAATGGTGCCCCAACTACACTGCTGTAAAAATGAAAATGTGTGCAATTTTCATTTTTCTCTTCTATTAAAGGAGCATTTCACCCCCGGAAGAACTTACAGTCACTCAATGTTAATAATATTTGTAGTAAATAACAGTAGCAAAATTTAAAATGTGCACCCTATGGCCAGAAACATATATAAGTCTGTGTGTTTGACTGGGGTTTGACTGGACTGCTGCATTACTACAATGACCATAATGCTTTGGGGCACTGCCCTTCCTTGAGGGGAGGGGAGGCTGCGTGGGGGTGTGGTCTACATTGTAGTCAGGAAATAAGGTGAGATAAAGAGACTATGAGTCAAATGACTCATAGTCTCTGAGGATATGGATAAAAATCTAAAAATGCAGATAAAACACAAAAAACACACCAGGATCATGTTTATGATGTTTTCTAGATCTAGATAAAAATAGGGGTTTGATGCTAAATCGGCGAAATGTCCCTTTAAGCGTTACAAGTTCAAAATTGTTCTTGCACTTTTAAGTCCAAAATACATGAGAACCATTTAATTTGTATTTATTTTTGTATTACTATTGCCTGCCTTTGGCCTGGCAAAAACAGCCTGTGAGAGGGAAGTATATAGAACATATTCATTAGCATACAATATATAACCCCTTTACAGTTGGAATACTAATGCATTTTTTCGGGCAATGTGACAAGCGCACATCTTGGCCTATGGGCTTATCTGTGCAGCAGAAGAATGGGAAGAAAAAGCGTATTTAATAGTGTGTTGGTATGGAATGCTGGGAGGTGGAAAGACAATTACTATATCTATTATGCGGTGAAAAGAAAGTGTCGAGCTCAAATGGTGTGTCGCCAGAACAGGGAGCTCAGAGTCAACAAACTGAGAGATTAGAAACAAGATACTGGCTAGATAGACTACAGTATCGAAGTACATTTACTTGAGTACTATACTAAAGTACTGTACATCTTTTGAGTACCTGCACTTTTTCATTGGATACTTACAGTATGACTTTCAAGGGAAATTAATTAACCACCACACCCTATTTAAAATAATAGTGAAAATGGCAGATCTACAAGCTCACAACGGGTCACATTATGGGGTGTTGTGAACTTGTAGATCTGCTATTTTCACTATTTTATATTTCTTTAACATTTCTGTATCATCTTGGAATCTGTTTTGGAAAATGCCAAAATTTCAATACAGCAACGCATTGAAGAAAATGTACATTGTAATTTGTACTTTTGAATACATCCGTAGCCAATGCATGTACTTTTGAAAAGTACTCCACTACTTTAACTCAAGTACAAATTTGACAGAGCAACTTTCACTTGTAGTTGAGTAATATTTGACCAGAAGTATCTATATTTTGACTCAAGTACTCGGGTTGAGTTCTTTGTCCACCACTGGGCATACTGTAGTTTAACACTGGTTAATGCTCAGTAGGGTTTTCTGGTCTATTTGGCTTGAGCTCAGGTCATTATTCTTTCTTTTCTTTTTTATGCCTTTATTTACATTTCAGATAAATTAATTTGTCAAGCAATCACTCTGTATGTTATATTATGTATTAACTCTAGTGATACACATTCCAAGATGATCCTTCTACAGTATATCAACCATGTTAGCCCCATTAAAATCATGATTTACAAAAAACATCACTTCCCATATCTTCTATGATTCTCGTCTCCACAAAGGAAACCAATGCCACAGGCAAGACACACATTACAGGGATTTCAAGATGATATCTTGCTTTTTGGATTTATATTCCAGTGAGTCAAACCTTCCGCTTTCTCAGAACTATATATTTACATCAGACCACTCTTTGTTGCAATTCCTCCGTGGGATGTAACTGAACTATGATAATAATACGGGGGTGTCAGGGTCTCTGGTTTACCTTGCCAGCCAATTGAATTGTCTGCTCCATCCCAATTCAATACCCATCGACCTTATGTCTACTTTCTCCTGGTGCCTGGCAAAGGTTGTGTCTGAACCCATTTCAACAGCCCAACTGATCAATGCCTTCCTTCCCTTTCCCAATTCAGTCAAATTGGCATGTTAAAACCGCCTTCACAGATGTTACAGTACACGTGCATACATACTGTACATGTAGGTTTACACCATGAATAACATTATGCAAACTACCTGACTACATCTGTCCGGTGAAACGCACGTTCATTAATGCTGACATGTGACTATATTGGAGGAAAACATACTCTGGACCAAGATGTTTTCTAAGCAGAGATTATCGTATAATGGCTTAATCTCTGGTAACCCTATGCAACCCTATTGCATAGGGTAACCCTAAGCTTATGCAGTCCCCCTCACCTGTGGAGTACCGCAAGGATAATTCTAGGCCCCCTCCTGTTCTCTATTTACATGCTACCCCTTGGCAATATTATCCGCAAACATAAGATTCAGTTTCACAGCTATGCAGACGACACACAATTATATTTACCATTACAACCCGGCGCCTCAGGTAACCTGTCCAGTCTCTTGCTTTGTCTCTCCGATATTAAGGACTGGATGGCAAATAATTTCCTTGAACTAAATGAGGCAAAATCAGAAATTATTATCTTTGGTCCCCCAAATGCTACACAAAATTTTGTTTCAGAGCTCGGTAGCCTTTCCCCGAATGTGAAGGAGGTGGCCCGTAATCTGGGTGTGCTCTTCGACTCTGGCCTCACTTTTAATCCCCAAGTGACACGAACCGTCCAAACCTGCTACTTCCAGCTAAGGAACATAGCCAGAGTAAAAAGCTTCCTGTCACCTGCAGACCTAGAAAAGGTGATTCATGCTTTTATTTCTTCTCGTATAGATTACTGCAATTCCATATATTCAGGCCTCTCCAAAAAAGCAATATCACGTCTCCAATTAGTGCAAAACTCAGCTGCTAGGCTTTTAACCAACACCAAGAAACGTGACCATATCACCCCCATTTTAGCTGCCCTTCACTGGTTACCTGTTAATTTTAGAATTGATTTTAAGATTTTACTTATGACTTTTAAAGCTGTGAATGGACAGGCCCCCCTTTATATTTCTGCCATGCTGGAACCTTATAGGCCTGTACGCAGCCTTAGATCCTCTGACAAGGCCCTCCTGGAGACCCCCACACCCCAGCTCATCACTAAAGGTGGAAGAGCTTTTTCAGTCCGGGCCCCTAAGCTATGGAACGCCCTACCTGTCACCCTAAGACGTGCAAAATCAGTCTCATCTTTTAAAACTCTTCTGAAAACGTATCTTTATACGAAGGCCTTTTCTTAAATTTTACTGTAATTTTGTTTTATTTGAGTATATTTATATGCATTTGTGCCACTTGATTTATGATCGTCTGTAATAGCTTCTATCCAATGTTTTATCATGATTGCCCTTTTTTATTCTGCACTGTAAAGCACTTTGTGACTTGTCTGGAAATGTGCTATATAAATAAATTCATTATCATTATCATTAAGCTTAGCCTATCTCTGGTAAATAGTAAACAAAAAATAGAAAAATAATCTAATTATCTAATCTTAATCAGTATGATTGGGAAACTCATTTCACTCTCAAGAAAATCTTTTCTCACAATAACTCCTAACAGCATGCACTGTTGTAAAAAAGTAGGCTACCGTATCACATGCATGTAAATTATGACATTATGAAAAGCAGAAGAAGGGGCCTGCAAAATAACCAGAATGCCTGGTGTGTTGAGAAAGCCAATAACAGAGGCATAATGTGGCAATTTTAGAGGCAATTAAAGTTAAATTAGACATTGACCCGGTGGAGACAACGGGGGATTAGCCATCCAAAGATTAGTTAAGTGTGGCTACCCACCATAAAGGTAGATATCACAGGTAGATTATCTGTGATAGGCTTAATAGAAAATGGTGCTAGCCTAATCGCATTAAAGTGACAAACATCATTGACTGCTCTGAGTAATAGGGGCCAGTTGGTGTTAAATAGTTCAGGGAGGCTAATAGGTTCTGAGTCTTTTATTGATTGGCGGTCTGGTGGGATTGGTAAACAAAACATTTCCCAACAGGCCTCAGTTCAAACAGCTATGCCTGCCACAGCACTTTTTTGCCTATACCGCTGTTTGGTTTTGCTCACTGTGGCAAAAAAGGAGAAATGAAATTGTGCTGAAATATTCTATGATCCATCGTTGGCTTGAAAAATGACCATGCCCGACTGATGTATTATGGTACACGTGAATCAGCACATTATCATTTCTTTTCAGCTTTGCTTCCCTCCTACCTTCCCCTTTTGCAAAGAAAGAATGTAAGAAATGAAAGAAATGTTAATGAATGCTTTATTTCACTTTGATGTTGATATAAAACCTCATTGCTCGTCCTTAGCAGGCTTTTCAGAGGTCAAAACGGCACCGGATGTTTTTGCTGGGTCCTGTCTTCACACCAAAATAAATATTGCCAATCTGGCTACAGCAGGCTCCAAATCAGCTTTTAGAGTCCAAAAAAAAGGAAGAAAAATGGGTCTGCTTTCCCACAGGGCCTGAGGCAATAGAGTTATAATGTGCAAGTCTATCAGGGGCTGTACAGCACAACTTATGGACACTGTAGATATTAGATTGCGTTTTCTATCCCAAATGAATGCAGTTTATTGCTCCATCCTGAGCCACCCAATTGGTGGAGATAGCTCTCTTTGTACAGATGTCAGGGGTGACATTTGTGAGACATGCAGCGAAAATGAAATGCTTGGAGTCAGTCTGCGGGAGAGCTGACGAATGCTGACATCAGGAGGATATGCCAAGCATGAGGAGAACACATCCCTCAAGTGAAATATTTTTGGTGACTGGATCCACCATGTGCCAGACGGAACAAGATTATGATGTAGTGACTCCTCTGACAGCATCTGGCCTTGTGCTGGTTACCATGCAATGCTAAATACGTCCACACCTTTGACATTTGCCTGTCTAAAGAACCTGTCTGAATAATCCTATCGACAAAGTACTGCCACTCCTCTGCGTGCTGCAAGGGAGAAATTGCATCTTCGAGCATCGACGAAGTTGGGACATAAATAATATAGAATGCATGAGAAAATGCTGAAACGAGCAACGAATAGCAATGTAACACAGTGTTATGAGGAAGTAGAAACTTGGAATTTTGTATTCGATTTCAATTACACTGCATCTGAATGCACTCCTTTTGTTTTTGTACTTGAAGACAGTGCTGAAATCCTACCTTGTATTGACAGCTTCGCACTTCCACTTTTGTAATTAGCCCCTTGGAGACTAAAACAACAGTCTGTAGAACGAGATATCATTACTTTCTCATGTGCCTGTCAAGATTCGCATATCCGGCCCCTGTTGCAATCGTAAACGAAAAACCAACAGCAACTATACACTTTTAAATGTAAAACACATCATTAAAATGTCTGTCACTTTGTTTTTCTTCCCATATCTTTCGTTTTTCCTCTCTCTTCTTGGATATTGGCAGTGAAAACGGACCATTTTGAACATGAATAAGCAGATTTAGTTGTGTGTGTGTGTGTGTGTGTGTGTGTGTGTGTGTGTGTGTGTGTGTGTGTGTGTGTGTGTGTGTGTGTGTGTGTGTGTGTGTGTGTGTGTGTGTGTGTGTGTGTCTGAAACATGGAAAATTATAAATATTCCATTTAATTTCATACGGTTTGTTTTTCACATCCTCTCTGACAGCTTGCAGCATATCATTGCCCATATTAAGTTACTGGTGACTTGGGCAGACCTTGATGCAACACTATGAAATAAGGCCAGAAATAGATATAGAGAGAGACAATCAATTAGATAATACTACAGAGAAACTGCAGGTAGTGAATGCGCAAAAAGGGACCCTTATAATGGATCTTTGGCAACTATGGGACCTCAAATAATACTGTAGACAGCCAACTGGGGAATAGCAATCACCCAGTGAAACAAGAACACTGACAGATAAATAACGGAGCAATAATAGCAACATTCTTCTTGTGGCGGGAGGCTGGGGGAGGGAGGGTGGGGGTTCGGTGGAATAAAGTGTCTGACACTGAAGAAATACTTTGTATTACGTGCTTGTTGTGTTTGAATGAGGCAAGAGCATAATACACTCATGTGCTACCAAGCATATCACTGGAAGCCATTTCCGTGCATGCCGTGATAAGGAACGAGATGTGTTCATGCAGCAGCCTGCGTTGATGATCATTACACATGCTACCAGATGAAGAGGTGCATTGTCATGCCATCATCTTGTTTTGAGTCACTGAACCATAGAGGTGAGTCAAACTGCTGGCCTTTTTAGAATCACAGCAACAAGCATGCAGCTTATACAGACCTTTCTAGTTAGTCATTGTCATAATTGATAGACTATACGTCACAGGACCTATATGCATGCATTACTTATCACTTAGATTACACACACAAACGCACACGCACACGCACACGCACACGCACGTCGCACACGCATACACTTCTGAACTATTCTCTACTTCACTTGCAAACATAATTTGCTTTCTCTATATCAGATTGATTTCCTTTTTTGTGTACTTCTTCAGATTCAGAGCTGCTGCTGCCTGCAGTGTCAGCTATTACCTACAGTACAGTATACTGTAATGCCTGACTTGTGCATTTGCGCTTGGCTGGGCAGATACAACAACACTTGAATTCCAGCACACTTTAACGGCACAAACAGATCAATACAGCAGGTGCAGGAGCTAAAGGTAGCCCTTTCAGACTTTAGGATACAATGACATTTTAAGCTGATTAACCCATTCAATCCGGGAACGCATCTCTGTCACGCTATGATCTTGTAGATCTGCTCATTTTTTTTATCGTGAAAATTTGTGCAAATCTTTGAATGTAAGCAAACATTTGTAAAATATTTCGTTCCAGGGACCTCCAGAGGTGAAGATTTGAGTTACAAATATTTGCACACATTTTCAAGATCTTTCAAAAATAGCAGATCTGTGCCATGCTACGAGCTTGTATATCTGCTATTTTTATAGCCAAAGAAATCTAAAACGACAGAGATGCATTCCCGGTCTTAATGGGTTAAAGGTATGTGCAGGGATTCTACATAAATGGCCGAGTTCCATCTGGAAGCATAGCCCATGTATGAAAGCCTCTAATGAAGACGTATGATACTGTAACTGTCCACTATTGCCATTGCCCATGTGGAGAAGAAACAATGCTTCCTTATATCACCAATTATTCCACCAATGAGCAGTTTGACCTGTGTGAACGAAACACTCTCAGTATTGAAGAAAGTGCATAGTTATCGGGCGCCAGTGATGGCTCAGGAGGTACAGTAGAGCGGCTGTCTGGGAGCCGAAAGTATCGGTTTGATTCCCGGCTCCTCCTGGCTTGCATGTCAAAGGGTCCTTGAGCAAATTGAACACCTAACTGGTCCCAATGAGCTGGTTGGTTTCTTGCATGTTGGACTCCGCCGTTGGTGTGTGAATGTGTAATTGTGGTGTGTGTGTGTGTGTGTGTGTGTGTGTGTGTGTGTGTGTGTGTGTGTGTGTGTGTGTGTGTGTGTGTGTGTGTGTGTGTGTGTGTGTGTGAATGGGTGAATGTGAAATACATTGCAAAGCGCATTTGAGTGGCCTGAAAGACTACAAAACGCACTATATAAATGCAGTCTATTTACCGTTATTTGCTGATATCAAGCACTTTTACCAGCTATGGCCATGGCTAAGATCATTTCTGGATGCATTCAAATGTGTAAGCCTTCTATCTCTTTCTAACCCATGAAACCTTACAGGTTGAGTCACAGCAAAAACTAAAGTATGTGAAATCAGACATGTACAATGCAGGCAAAGCAGCTATATGCATTAATCAAGTACTGTATGTGTGCTGAATAGTGCCTGCCCTGCGCTACAGTGCAGCACACAAGACATTAACATATTCTACAGGCAATCTGGCTCAAAACATATAATTATGCACTCTCAAATATATTTCATGTGTTGATGATCATCTATTGAGGAACCAGAGACTAGGATCCTTTAGTACAATGAAGTGAGAGTAATGACGAAGAATAGCATATTGATGCAATAATTATAACACTACTGTTTAGGCAGCAGCTACATAAGACATGTACTGCATGTGCATGTGCATGTGCATGTGCATGTGCATGTGCATGTGCATGTGCATGTGCATGTGCATGTGCATGTGCATGTGCATGTGTGTATACAGTACACACACACACACACACACACACACACACACACACACACACACACACACACACACACACACACACACACACACACACACACACACACACACACACACACACAGTATATATAAGCCTTGAGATATATCTCAGGAACAAAAGAACAGAAAAGACAACACATAAAGCACAAAAGATAAGCAGGAGGGAAATCGACCAGTGATAATCATTCCTCTGAGTATTTTAAGGAAGCTTGTTCAAAAGGTAAACACAAGTTCATAAGCTGAAAATTGCAGGAGAGAATGTGAGAGTAGCTATAGCCTAAATGACTCATTCACAGCCCTGAGCCTGAGTTTATTTTTATAAAGGTTAACTGTGTTTTGCTATAGGACCATGGAAATGCATTTACACATGAATTTGCCTTTGAGTAATTGCATTAACCAGAAGAACCCTTGCGGCATAATAGGCAAACATTTGGCGAAAATAGATCTACAACGCGTCGTGAGCTACTGTACATAGATTCGACGAAGAGATTTGGTGTAGACTAGAGGGACAGAAGGAGGGGGCCAAGGTACAGACCCCTGGGTGACCCGGGTTAATTGACCCTTTGTCAAGTGGTTGTGCCCCCTCTTCGCACCCATTGGTTGCTGTTTCTTGGTTGGACAAAAATCTTTTATCTCCATCCATTACCATTGAAATAAGGTTTTTTTCAGTTGCTTCACATTGATATTCAGTGTATTCAACTTTTGAACTTGGTCTCAGTAAAAAGGAACATCTCAAGTGCAGTATAGTGACTGGGCATGAATTATGTTTTTAAATGTTTTAGCAAATTCCACATAAACAACCATAAGGCGGAACCAGGGTAGAACAAGGTAGAAAGAGCCTGCTGGTTAGTCAGTCAGGGACCAATCAGAAGGGTCTGACAATGGGTCAATTAAGTATACTATTACTAGTCCAACCCTGGGATATGCACAATCAAAGTATTTACAAACTTTGTGTTATGCGCTGTTTACATGCATTGTATTGCTGAACATCCCTAAACAAAGTAATAGTAGCAACTATTAGTGCCATTCAGGTGAATGAATTATACAATTTCTGAGTCAGGTCGACCACCAGCGAATGCTGCATTACCCAGGGATGTGCGAAGACAAAGTATTTGAAAACTTTTAGTTATGTATGGGCAAGGTGTGTCGGGTCGATAACTGCTTAGCTGCGACAGTTACAACACACACACACACACACACACACACACACACACACACACACACACACACACACACACACACACACACACAGTTGTGATTCACAGAGAGAAGCTTTTCTCTGCAGCCGTGAGGCAGGCCGTTGCCGGGGTCCGCGGACCCGCTCAGTTACACGCACGCACGCACGCACACACACACACACACACACACACACACACACACACACACACACACACACACACACACACACACACACACACACACACACACACACACACACACACACACACACACACACACACACACACACACACACACACACACAGGCTATAATCCAGCGACGGCTGTAACCATGGCGACGATAGGTCCCATAGCCCAAACTCCGAATCTCCGGTGTTGAGATAAAAGCGCTGATCAACAGCTTACATTTTGGGAAAGTAAAAAACGTGTGTTTTTATTTGGTGCATATGGTAATGAGCAATGTCCGTATGCAAATGCAGATAAATTGCTCCAGCTACATTACTTTACATTACAGTCATTTAGCAGACGCTTTTATCCAAAGCGACTTACAATAAGTGCGTTCAACATAGGTGAGAAAACTACTAATCACCAGAAGTCTTAAGTGCATTCTCTTCTAGAACAAGCAACTAGGAGCATACCTACAGTAGTGCTAAGGTAAAAAGCTACAGAGGAGAACGGGGCAGAACAGAGAGGTTTTGAAGACAGGTTTTGAGGACAGAGGTTTCCTTATTTATAGGAGGATAGGGTTTAAGTGATTAAAACAGCTCCTTTGTTTTTCCTTTAAGACACAGTGAACATAAATAGTTTTTCTGAGGAAGGAAAATACACACAATGACATTAAAGCTGTCTCTATGGAAGCAAGAGAAAACAAAAAAAACGTGTCTTCATGTTATGCAGGTGAAGCTGCTCGAGGGCATTTCATCAAGAATTAATCTGCGTCAAATAAAACTTGGTCACCTGTTAAAGCCGTCACTGAGTTATGTGCACACAAAATCTAAATCTCTAAAACATCAAAAGGAGAATGTCATTTCAGTTTATTTCTAAGGAACTAGGAAACCCATCGGCCCTGACAACACATCATGTATTGTAGATTAGGTAATTCTCATATATTATATGAGAATTCTTCAAAAAGGAAAAAGTATAATAAAAAGCCAGCACAATATGAAAATATGTTGAAATCTTGTGGTACTGTGTTAGCATAGCCAGAGGCATACAAGTCAAATATTCAGCTGTGGCGGAGAACACATTCCCAACAAAACGAAGCAACAGCGTATCATTACAAAATGGTCCATTGTATTCATCTATCATAATACACGTCGCTACTCCAAGACAACTTCTGTCTTGCCAATGCTCCCTCAAACCATTCTGACTGTGACATATAAGCACTTGCTTAAAACAGAAGTTACTTTTTGCTAATGCAATGCGCTTATCAAAGATATCCTGGGGCAACGTTGTTCGTGCAGGAAATAAATCATGCGCTTCGTAAATGTGTGCAGGTCTAGAAACATGTCTATGCATATTTCAATCAAAAGGCTGGCCTCCGCCTGCAAGACGTTTGTTTTCAGACATAGGAAATGTAACGTAACAGAGAGCACATAAGAAATGTGAGCGTTGGTTCATGCAGCCTCAATTATGGTTGTGCACCCGTATTCATTTTAAGACAACTTGATTCTCCATTAATTAGGAGCTTTGTGTTTTGTGTAATGTTGAAACCATGCAATTAATAGCAAAAGTGGCTTGTTTACCCAAAGGTGCATGTCAAATTGAATACAAGAGGGGAGTAAGCAAAACAGATGCACAGAAACGTCTAGATTGTCCTTTGAAATGCCACTCAGAAATACAGTACAAACAGCATGACAACTATGGCTGCAACAAAATTCAGTTGTAGCTACAACGCATCAGATCTGTGTCTTCAGACTGAGACAGACCTGACATGTTTGTAAGGTTTATGATTGTTTTCCTTTTTTAGTACTATTGACTGGAGAATCCCTTGGGATTCATTCAACTCATATAAAGATTGTCTTTTAGAATGCTACTGTAGACAGGGTTAGGGGGAAAGGGAGTAAAGTGACAGCAATCTGATACAACTATTACTCAAACCTCTTACTTGTACTAAGTAACACAATAAGACTACAGATACCGTTGAATTAAATAATTAGAAAATAACCAATACAACAAAAAGGGGGTTGGAATAAGCTGCTGGACCACACTACAAAATCTTTAACGGGGTATCAGTCATTACTACTGGAAAACCTTTTGAAAGGAATTGTTTAGACAGAATAGAGAAGCAGCATCGACCTAAATGGACGTCACCTCAAGGCAAGGGTTATTACCGGTCTTCAGAGCATCAACAGGTTTGACCTTTAGCACATCACTTCAATTCCTTCTGCCACCAGCTCATACTGTAGATTGGTTTGAAGCATACACACTACACAGTGCCTGTGTGTATGAGAAATAATGTTGTTTGCTAATATGCACTGCTGGGCTTATAGTCACAAATTCTCGTTAGTTTATCCCTCTGGCCCTAGAAAATTGAGAAATTAAAATACCTAATGCCACAGTACCTGTTTATTTCACAGAATTCCTCATGTTCCTTAAATGCATGTGTCACTCAGAGGCCATTCTCCCTTCAGCGCTTGCATTGTCTACATAATATAGCCTCCTAATACATGTATCTCAACCTCCAGGGAGCATGGTGTTATTTTGATAAGTTATTTCTTGCAAATTAATGTGACATGCTAGTGATGTCAGGGTTATTTTGTGTTTATCTAAATAATTAAACATGTCAAAGTACTTTACTGCCAAGAATGGGTGAAGAGAAGACTTCAACTTAGACGAGACTTCAAACATTCTTGTCTTTACAAGAGATGTTGAAGGCCCTTTTCAAATGAGATATTTTAATATATTCTAACAATAATTAGTTCTGTATTAGTGAATCTTCCCAACTGCCATTGTTTGAAGAACAGAGAGACACATTTGGGTTTCTATTGCTTACTCTTCAATGTGCAGTAAAAAAAGAAAAGGGGAAAAAAAAGATTAGAAATATGACTGCAGCAGTACTCCAGGCCATATTTTTTGGAGTAGTGCTAAGATGAGGATGATGAGGTTGGGGGTGGTAATATCAAATAGATCCACAAAATTAATCTATTAGTCACTTAGGGTCAGAGTGGGTTGTGTTGTCCAGGTTCATGAAAATAATACATGTGATATTTAAATATAAATATTTAAATGTTTGACTTGCTCAGGTGGAATGGAATCCAATCTCAAGCAAACCAACATTATTGACATGGTTCCAGCTTGTGGTAATTAGCTTTTCTGGGGTATTTTTTGTTGTTGTTGAATTCCCTGTGTTCAGCGATGTTACGTAAAGAGATCGTCTCCTCTGCTCTAGAGTCACCACTGAGTGCTGCTTCAAATTGTGCTTGCAGAGTTCTGATGGTGTATCAATTGCCTTAATGCTGCATCAGGAACGCTAATTCCCAAGATAAAAGTACAGACCAACAGACAAATAAATAAGGCAGCATGCTCAGAAGAAAAAACGGTACACCCAAGAGCCATATAGTTGGCTCATGCACCGTTCGTGACAGGCTACAAGTCAGTTTCAATGGTAGCTGATACCATGAAGGTACGAAGCGACACTTGTCGCTGCATGACAAGCGCAGCACACTGCAAATCAAAGTTAAGCTGGCCTCAACATTTTCAGGGCTCCAAATTACCCAGCAGCAATGTAGCTGGCCACGTCTAGCCATTTTGTTGCTTTGCTGCCTCTAGTGTGAATGTAGCATCAGACTCCCAATTCATCGGATCACTGGGCCTTACCCTCCAAAAGTGAAATGTTTGTTTGTGTGAGAGAGCAATGGAAAAGGCGATGGCTTCTGTCTTTTGTTATTTTTTCGTTTTTCGTTCAACTTAAACTGCTAGCCGTAATTTGAGGCACTTGGCTGTGATCGCCTGAAGACTGTCCACAATCTTCCAGTAGGCTCCCCTCCCGCTCTTTATGACAAAACCAAGTGCTGCTCCTGGTTCACACTTCATTACCCACAGTAATGCCTCAGCACAATGATGTATGGAACCATTCTGACTCCTAGACTCGCTCCTGGCAGGAATGGTCGGAAAAAAGGAAAGAAAAAAGGAAAAGCCTGTACAAAGAGCTTCCATGAAATTGTTTCAAACCCGATACTGACTGAAACTTTTCTCTTCTGAAGAGTTTGGGGGAGGACTGGCCTCAATTTAAGACAACATCTCTATTCTTCTACATGAAGAACATGTACTGTACCCTTACAAAACGTTTATCCTCTGAAAGCAGTGTGCTCAGCTAGAGAAGAGGGAAAAAACACAAAGCACAATGGCTGTCTAAAGGGACATTTATCAGACATGAGATATTGTACCACAGTTTACACCCCATAGTGATTGACTGAGAGGCATTCTAATGAGCACTGATTAGAATTATCAGGGCTAATCAGTAATATGCTACATCTCAGAAATAGCACTCTCAGACATATAGCACTCTGAACGCAACCTACAGTATAGCCTCTTTTTCCCAATCATGACCGATATGGTCAATTAAACTGTGGTGTGATCACAATAATACACTTGAGGCGGTGCTGATCTATAACCATGTGCACACCAGCACTCCCTCTCGTGTAATATTTCTCAAGTGAACAGTGTCTGTATTCAGTTTGGAGCCTCATTTTATTCATATCCAAAAACCTGTTGACAAGCTATATTTTGTCTCCAGCTCATTACTTACATGGAAACTTCTGATTCTCTTATACTTTTTCAGAATCCCCACCCCCCACCCTCTATAAGGAATTGCTATGCCATGTGTTCATTATTTATCAAGGTCGAGAAGTAGTCTTATGAACACAGTAATTAACTACTTTGCATTAGGCTTCCTTGCTCTCATAACATAGTCAGATAAAGTATTGCCTAGAGCGGGAATGTAGAATGTCTCATAGGTCTTGTCGCTCTTGTCGTTCTTTTATATAGTAGAGGTTCACATGACTGTCTTAGACAAACACAAATAATCTAAAACCATATTTTCCTGAATTTGTCCTTACTTTGAATTTGTCCTTACTGAGATGTTGCTGCCCTTTGTCTTTGACAGCAATGACTTTTGGATAGCAACTTCTTAACCACAAGTTATATTTGGCTGTTGCAATTACAATGACATAATAATACGCAGACTGATGGCCATAACAGCCTAGCCTAAACATTCATTATTATACTGCTCTGCTGCAAAGAAAAACCTGTCTAGGACGAGGGTTATACATTTAAGGCAATAATGATAGTGAACAGTAATGCATTGCCTGTCAAATCTCAAATGGCAAAGCTTAAAAACATTATTAACTAGAAAAAGTGCTCCTCGGAGCACAGGTCTCCGCCAGGTCGGGTAGGCTATTGTGGCCTCCTGGTGGCGCTATAATAGGCCAACGTGAAAAGGGTGCCATTTCTTCTTAGGCCTTGCACGACAATCAGACTGACTGCATTCATGATTTGAGGCATTTTGTTAAAAACATGTGTTTCGCTAAATTAGACCTGTTGGTGGCGCTATAACAGGCCAATGTTAAAAGGGTGGCATTTGTTCCTCAACATAGTGTGAATGTGCGTGCAAAGTTTGAGAGCAATTGGACGGTGCGTTCATGATTTGTGGAATTTTGTTCAAAACAAGCCAATAATGCAAACTTTAGATGTCAATCTTAGCCAATCAGTATGGAATATAAAAAATCAAACACATCCATCGTGATCACATGACTATAGAGATCATGTGTACCGATTTGCGTGAAATTTGGATAAAATTGGAAGGAGTAAATGTGTTTTACATAAGTCGGCCTCCTGGTGGCGCTATAAAAGGCAGATGTGAAAAATGCAGGGCAAAGGTTTTTCCTTGACCTATAGGGAGTGTGCATACAAAGTTTTACACAGATCGGTGCAATTATAGGTAAAAACACGAATCGGCCTGTTATAGCGCCACCATGAGGCTGATTTGAATATTTTCAAATGGTAGTTCTTCCTCGGCCTAATGGGAATGTGCGTGCAAAATTTCACAGAAATTGCATGCTGTGTTCATGATTTGAGGCATTTTGTTCAAAACGGAGCACTCCTGCAAACTTTGGAAGACATTTTTAGCCAATCAGGATGGAATATTAGAAATCTGAAAGACCCGTTTCGTTTAATGACAATAGAGATACTGTGTACCGATTTGCGGGATTTTGGGACAAAATCTGTAGGAGTACTGTCAAAAAATGTGTTTTGCACAAATTGGCCTCCTGGTGGCGCTATAACAGGCCCCTGTGAAAATTTTGGGGCAGAGGTTCTGCTCTGGTATCCAGGGAATGTGTGTGCACAGTTTGGCTGCGAGCAAGCCAACGGTGCCGGAGATTAGCTGTACACAGACAGATCGAATGACACACGGACACACGGACGGACGGACGGACGGACGGACGGACAAGGGGTAAAACATACTCTCTCGCCATGCCTTTCGGCCTGGCGGAGACAACCAACACATTTTTGGCTTCTGAACTTGTCTTGTCAAGGTTCTCTTATTGTGCTTTTCTTAATCAGGGAACTCTAAGATGTGTAACATGCTCATCATAAAATAACAACAACCACAAGAAAAAGACAAAGGGGAAGAAGGATAGGCGGAAACACATCTTTAACTTTAAGCCTGCAAAGATTTGTCAGTGAATGTGACAGGAATAGACAAGCAGTACAAACAGAAAATAGATTGCATGGACAATGACATTCATTGAATATTGTACAACACCAAATGTCTCCTCCCAACTGTCCCCATCAGCTTCCCAATTTGTACATTGTATAGATGTACTGTAGTCAGCAATGTTTGAGAAGCAGAAATCATTAGAGAATATGTTATTATTATGTATTATTAATTATGAAAACAGTTATTACAAACATTTGTATGAATGGATGAGCTATAGCAGGTCCTTAATAAAAATGTTGTCAGTTATTCCATTCTTATCTCCAGAACGTTTAACTACATAGTCCAACCGAAATCCGACGGAACATTGTGTGTGATTGCTGTCCCACTCGGTGTGCTCGTGAATCGTGATAATGTTTTATTATGCGCAATCTGTCAGCAACGTACCATTTTGAAGGCACCCACACACATGTGCAAACGTTGAAAGATTTTGAAAGTGATGTCCAAAGGCGAGTCATGCGTCTGAGAAAGTGGCACAAAGGCGCGCACGCGTGCACAGGTGGCGCCTGCACAGTAGCTCCTTATGCTAAAATCGGTGGCAAAATCTGAGTTTTTATCCAATTCCACGCTAAAATTAAATTATATCACACTTGAAAGCATCAAAGCTAGTGTTACGCACATCGATATAAGCGTGCAGGAATGTAAAAGAGGTTTCATTTCTCTGTAAACACACAGACAAAGGCACATTACAGCAACCGCTGCACTCGCTGTGAACTCTGGTCCTATTCTAAACAGGACCCCTTAGCTGTCCAACACGTCCCTGGCACTGTGCATGTTTAGCTGCCCAACGACTGCCGGTCGCAATGAACCGTCACTCAGAGTCATTGTAGTGTAATAATACCCAGAATGATGAACTGTTTCCCAACATAAAAGTAAATGTATATTAAATGTATACTAGATTCATACCCGGTGATGTGCAGAGGCGCATTATTTATTTTTAAAACCCGGAAACGTCATTTGTATCTGTTTGAGATGTTGTCCCGGAAGAATTACAGCTGCACAAGATCTAATTACTTACTTTTACATAAAATCCCTAGGGCGCACACTGAGTTTGGCAAATTCTCCTTTTCTTTTAATGTCCCCAACTCCTGGAATGCCCTTCAACACATTTTAAAGTGTGTTTCTATGCCATTGTTTGCACAGTTAAATCCATGATCATGCTCCGAGTCCATTGAGTATTGTTTTTTTTAACCTACTTGGTATTTCATTTTTACATTATTTTTTATCTAGCTCTTTTATAAGTTATTGAGTCTGTAAATGAGGGTAACCTCAGTGCCTTTTCGAGGTTAAATGAATCTTGTATTGAAATGATAGGACTTTGATGACTATTCAGCAGATAATAAGTAACAAAGGGCAAATAGAGAAGACTGCAGGCGAGACACATCCATTGTAAGCAATATAGCCAGCCATGGACTCCAGTGAGACTAAATAAAATACCCTCAATTACCTTCACATTATAACCTAAATGGCTCTTGAGCCCCAACGCCCATCAAATGACAGAATCAGAGTGAGACTAATTTTTCATTGCAGATTTAAACTGCAGCAAGCCAAGAAGGAATGCTAGCATTCTAAAACTATGAATAATAGCCCCATTGAATTCTACCCCCATTGTTTTGCCCCACTAGTGGCAGGGCTTTAAGCATGGTGATCTCGGCAGGTTGGACTGTTGCCCCTTCCAACGCATTGGTCTCAAACAAGATATCTTGAAAAGGATGTCTGAATTGTCATGGAATAGGCTCTGTGCATAAATTATAGTTCTCTTTTCCAGAAGGCGGCATACTCGTTTCCTGTTCCGAGCCAGTTTGTCACATTGTGCTCAGCAGCAGATTTGAGCCGGAAACACATGAAGGTGTTGTGCGTTTGCCTGCAGGAGGAGGTAGCTATGAGTAGCTATTATTATCTGGATCTTGTGATTATGTCTATGTCTATGTGTGTCTTGTGTATGTATGTTTACTGTGTGTTGGAGTTTCTTACTATCTGCTGTAACATAAATTGCCCAGTTTGGGACATAATAAACTTGAACTTGAACTATTTCTGGTTCAAATCTCCTGCAGAGCCAATCAAACAAAGCTATATGAGAAACTGACCTGGAACAGGAAATGGGCATGCCACCTTCTGGAAAAGGTAACTACAATTATGCACAAAGTGGGTGCATCCACACATGATCGTGAAGTTGACGCTAGGGTCGCAAGCCCTTGCTCCGGTTTCGGACATTTTTGTCCGTTATTCAATGAAAACCGGAACCCGGATATGTTTTTCCGGATACGCATCGGGACGGTCTTTCCGTTTTTTCCTATAACATGGGAGTGGATGGGACTTCCGACTTCCGAGCGTCAAGTTGGCACTCATGTGTGGATGCACCCAGTCTATGCTGTGCACCTTCATGCTCTCTGGAGGATGAACCCTACTGATTTCGGTGACCCTGTGACCTTTTCTCTAGCACCACACTTCGGTCAAAACTAATACTTGCAGTATCTACAAATCTAATAGACGCATTGCCATGAAACTTGCTGAGTGCATTCATGCTATCTTTAGGATGAACCCGAACCAGTGACACTGACCCCCATGACCATTCCTCTACAATAACCTTCAACATTGCACAAAATATATTAAAACATCTAATCAGAACCTAATCCTAAATCTAATGCAGGATGAACCCTACTGATTTTAATGAGAGTAAGGTACTATAATGACGTCAATGTCGGTCAGTTCAAACCAATTTGGTAGAAGCAGGCAGCATGGCCTCTACGTAAGCCTTAGTGATATGGACGAAATCAAATATCACAACATATTTGAACAGAATATGTTAATATCAGTATGATGACGATATTGCTGGGATGACTATCTGCGCTCTCACAAAACATTTAAACAATGAGATTTTAAATAAATAATCAGCAAAAGCAAATAATAGACCAGCTAGAACAGTCAAACCTTATTGTAATGCACCATTTAAAACCAAGAAAAGATAACACTTATGCTACAGTATATAACAATATTATGATATCCAAAATCTCAGACGATATTGTCTCATCACAATATTGATATATCACCACTATTGATCACAATGGGACTTTCAGTTGTGTTTGTTTTTGGTTAACTTTTTAGTTTGTGTATGCTTCAATAAGTAGTGGCAGCAATCAGGTATAAAGTGGCTGATATGCTACTGTTGGTGATATGCTATATTTGGTGAAAGTTTACACACCTCCTTAAAAAGAGCTCAAAGACAGCTGTGGAAGACACTTAGATTGCGTCACTTATTTGTTAATGTAAAAGTTGTTGGTTGAGAAAATATATTGTTTTGCAATTCAGTGTGAAGACAAGCTATCAATCATGACAATGATATGATTATTGAATATGATTATTACTGCCCAAATATGCCTTTATTTGCTAGGTTACTTTTCCCCTTCAAAACACACGTTGATTTGTGATTGATTGACTCTGAGTGCTTCTAATTGCATTGTATGTATTTATTCATTATCTCCGGTCGGCCGACAGGCTGGGAGGCAGGGAGTATGATTCTGTTTTTATTGTGATGATATTGAACTGTTTGGTGCTGCTATATGTTTATGAACAGATTTTCCACCATTTTGCATTTTCTTCAAAACACTTTTTTTGCTATACATTAACTCTGGAGCCATGTGATAAACATGTATCTTTCAGATTTTCCATATTCCATAACAATTGGCTATGATTGACTTCCAAAATATGCGGGAGGGGTCCATTATGCAAAAGAAATCAATCAAAAATCTAGAATGCAGCATCCAATCTATCCAAATTAGAATCAGACATTGATGGCCCTACACAACACAGAGCCAAAAGTGAATTAACTTACACCCATAGGGAGCACCACAAATTACATACAACCGGTCCTGTGAGTCATGTGACAATGACCATCAAACAGGGTTTTGATTTTCCATACACCGTTTGCCTGTAAATGCCATACTTAGTTTTTTAGCCAGGGCAATTTCTTACAAAAAACGCCATATATCATGAATGCAACATCCAATCATTCTCAAATTAGTTGGAATCACATGTTGATGGGCCTCTATAGAGGGGATCTCCAAAAGCGCTTTCACGTCTGCCCGTAGGGGTTGTCACAAACGTGAAAAGTTTTATTCTGTCGTACAAACACATTTTCACCGCGCTGTTTCCTCGTGTCTGCACCCCACAACTGACACAGACCTGGGTATTGGCAACCCAGCCTGGCAGAGATGTATGTGCATTTGGCAGTTATACTTCCATATCTTCCACATATCAGAATCAGTGATGTGACAATGGTCTCTTGTAGTCGTCTCTTCTGTAGATATTTGTCAGATGTCCAAGACTGATCTTATTACAGGAGCAAATGGCCATCTATATGAATCCAAATAAAAGTATGTGCTGGTCAATCAGACAATTGAAAATGAGAGTATGAGTTTTGATCATGTTGCAATTGATACTAGCGTTTGTGCCAGACAGCGTTTGCCTGCCTTGCCATCATAGCAGGCGCTTTACAGAAAACAAGCGGAAGCCCACTTAACCTTACCCTGGCAGCCAATTGCATTTCATTTCAGAGTAAATAACCCTGGGTACATGAATGCCTTGCTCAGCAAAATTATGCATAATGTTGCCAAAACCTGTGTGGTAAAAATGTCTCATAAAACTTAACAGGCAGCCCTATTTTCAAACGTAATGACTTAGTTGTCTCTTTGTAGGCTTGCAATACAACAAATGTTTTAGAGTTGTTTCGTTGTGTTCAGTGGGGCGGAAAGATGATTGAGGCTGGCAATAGCCCACCTCAATGTTTAGGCATTTCCAATAGGTTTTCATTTGCTTCATTTGAGTGTTAGTAGGTCTAACACTTTTGTCTGTTTGTATTTGGGTCCCATGAAAATATTATGGGAGCAGGCAGTGCTTCAACTCTGCTGTGGCTGGAGCTGGCGGTTAAATAAACTGCGAGCAGGATGGGGGCATCGTATATGGGAACAAAACTCACTAGAGGAGCTATATCAACGATTACAAATAAAAGGATATCTCTCATTTTATCAAATGTGGTGTTCTTTTTTGCCAGAAATGAGTGGGTTCCATAATTGTGTCCGTGAAGTGGCGGTGTTTTGGTTAAGTGATATCTCTCTCTCTCTCTCTCTCTCTCTCTCTCTCTCTCTCTCTCTCTCTCTCTCTCTCTCTCTCTCTCTCTCTCTCTCTCTATCTCTCTCTCTCTCTCTCTCTCTCTCTCTCTCTCTCTCTCTCTCTCTCGCTCTCTCTCTCTCTCTGGTGCTCCTCTACAGCCTGATTGCCTGACAATTGCTTTGGTGTATAGAGACCTTATAGGAGCAGCATGGCCTCTAGGGCTTTTTGACCTTGACTTTTTTTTATACTGTATACATATAAAAATTATTATTTATTAATTTATTTTTATCCAGGACTGCATATTTTCCAGCCTGTCAAATCACTGAGGTTGTCATAAATTTGTCTCTCTCTGGGAATGGATGACCCACAGTAAGTCCATGTGATCAGATGTTAAGTCTCCACTCTGCATTCAGCTGCCACCCAGAGCAGTTAGTGTCTATTGTAAGCGCGTCTTACATTAGCATCCCGCTAATTATCATACCCAAAGGTGGTGCCGTGGATCAAAGGCAAGGATGTACTGTTAAATATTTCTGCTTCATTACTGTACAAGGGCTTTTGATTACTGGCCTTTGTATGCCTCTGTCAATTTGAGGCAGTCATGTCCTCTGCTCTTCAGCAGGAAGTGCAATATTAATATCAGTGGCACTTACATCATGAGTTAGGGAGTTGTTCTATGGTACTACTGCACCCAATGTTACAGGCAGCGCAGGCCCTGTAATTGGTCCTCATGTGTCACCTGCTTGACTTTATGTCACGTTTTCCCCCTATGGGAGTACTGCTGGCCACATTAAACTTCTCTCACTGTCTCTCATTCTCATCTTTCCACCATAACGACCCAGTGTTCCGTGTATGGCACTTATGATCTACTGTAATGGTTGTGCCATCTACTCCACAGTCACATCAGGTGCATTAGACGTCTGTTACTAATGGACCAAAAATGTCACCTTCAATAGACCTGAAGCCAAGGCCTTGGAATCTCAAAATCCTCCATGAAATTTTCATATGGCTATGCTATATTTTTAGATTGCCTGGAATAATTGACAGGGCGTGCCGGTAGCTGACTGTATAGCACATCGGCAATATAATTGCAACCTTTGGGGTTGGAGAACTGTGCTGCATCCACCTCTCTGCCCTTTTCTCTGTGTGCACAAACAGTCTAAAACATTATCTAAAAAGAAAAATCTGATGAACAATTAGAGATTACGTTTAATGGCACTTCCAGTAACACGAGCGGAGCTTTCTTAAATAGTAATGAATTATCTCTACTAGGCCGAAAGGCCGGGAGGCAGAGCAATTTATTTTCGCTCCTGTCTGTGTTTCTGACGGTGTGTTATGTCTGTATACGGCTGATCTCAGACACCTCTGGACTGATCGGCGTGAAACTTTGCACGCACAATCCCAGTAGGCAAAGGAATAACCTCCACCCCAATCAGTATTCACCCATAGTCCCCCCGTCCCCCAGAATGGTCTCATGTGTCATATGACATTGACCGTCAAACAGGGTTTTTATACTCCATACTGTTTGCCTGTAATGTACATTCACAAACTTGTGGGTAGGGCTTATTAAAAAAAAATGACTCAGAAGAGCACACTTCTCTAACAACAACAATTAAATAATGCACAAACAACATGCAAAGCCTGGGGAAAGTATTACATTAACATGAAGTAAACAAAAGCAGCGTATACTGTATGAGGCACACCCTTGGAGCAAGTATCACTCACTAATTTCACCTAAACCCGTGCACCTTCTTAGTGGAAGTTCGCCATGCTCTTGGTAAGCGGGAGGAACTCATTCTAACCCATCCCCACAGGTCAGAATTATGCACATGAGCCCATTATCTGCTCATTCTTGCCTTATTTTCTCTAACTCAGTCTGCCAGCTCAAATTGACCCCCCTTTGGTGTGTCTATATCCTGTTTTCATACGCCTGAGTAATGAGAGGAGGAAGTGTTGGAGGGGTCGCTGCTGTTTACTGTGCTTGAATAAACAGCATGATGAGATGGACCGGCTGGCTGACAGACGGCAAAAAAAGGGGGGGAAAAAGTCTTAAAAAAGCAGACACATCGATTCGTTCACGAGCTCAAGCTGCAGTTAAACAAACCTCTTGGAGGCTGTGCCCGCTTCCCTAGCCCTCAGCTTAATCTCCTATCGATCAGCTGGGAATACAAATGCAAATATTGCCGTTGTCCATCATCTATTTTTCACACAATGAGGTGGAATTATAAGGGGGCATCTGTGTGTGTGTGAGTGTGAGTGTGAGTGTGCGTGCACGTGCTTGTGTGCGTGTGCGTGTGCGTGTGCGTGTGCGTGCTTGTATGCGTGTGCGTGTGCGTGAGTGAGAGAGCGCATGCAGGCGACGGGCGTGCGTGCGTGTGTTTAAGCCATGGATTGGCCACTGACTACCATGCACCTGCCATAAGCATTCGGCTGAAGAAGCTACAAAAACTTACTTTTATTATTGCCGCAACGTTTCGACCCTTTTAGGTCTTCATCAGGTGTTACAATCCTATAGTCTAGGGGAATAAAGGATTGTCACATACGGGTTGGAAAGTGAAGTCTGATTTTTATTGACCATTCCTTTTATCTTTTGTTAGTTTTTCATGATTTTACAATTAATTCTTTTTAGATAACCTCACAGACCCTCTCACACACACTCTACTGCCACACTCTGACACTCTTCCACAGACACACTACTGACACATGTAACATCAGGCGAAAAAATATTGAAAATAATGTTTAATCAATAATATTATTGATACGTTTTTGGATCTTAAAAACAGTCTGCGGATGTTTTTCATCTCCTCCTTGATTCTCGCCTTGATGCCTTGATGTCCAGCACCTGGCCTAAATACAGGCATAAGATGTGCACACAATCTTCTCTGTGAAATAATCATTCGGCTGCCATTGCTGTATTGACTGTGCGTGTGCAGGCTTGCAGAGGCTTCACCCCCGGCTTTAAGTAATTATCTGATAGAGTTCTTTCCACAAACTCCACTCCAACTTTAGAAGCAAAAAGGTCAAGGATGTGTGGAACTGCAAGCAGCTACTCTATTGGGGAGGAGTGTCTGTGTGCACTGCCATAGAACTTCGAAAAGGATCTGTTTTGACAGCGGCAGGTAGAATCTGGTATACGTGGTTGCTGTGTGTTTGTTGTTGATAGACTATTGTGTCAACCGACATGATAAATCCACCTCTGTATCCTATCTACTGTAATTATAGAGTACAGGGTGCCAGACTTGACAAGTTGACAGTGTCTCCAAACTGCCATCTCAAAGTGATAGGTTTCTGCTGTTTGTAGCTTCGAATCGTTCATTTATATTAAAGACCCAGTAGCAGAGGTCAGATCGTGATGTTGAGCATTTCTGCCAACTGAAATTAATAGAAAATGTAACTGACAGCTTTCTAAGTGCTATAATGTCCCTGTGAACTCACTGTCTGAATGCTACTTATTGTAACTCAGACCCATCTCCAGCGGGAGAACCAACCGGAAAACGTGCACCCAACTTTGATCAGTCTGCAGCAGTGTTCCCCAAACATAGGGTCTGTGACCCATTTTGGGTCGTTTTTATGGGTCCCGAGTATATCCTTTTTTTGAAACCTTTCCTACAAAACATTTAATAATAATAATAATAATAACAATAATAATAATAATAATGTTATTTTTTCAAATACATTTTCAAAATTACATTTAAAAAAATGTTTTTGAAATGTCCAAAACATGTCAAAAATAGTGAAAAAATCTGATCTAAGTTCAGAACACATCGCGTCGTGTTGCCTTGTGAGCTTGTAGATCATGCTATTTCACTGCTGAAGTGGTTAAATCATAATGTACTGTATTTTGTACGTTTGGGTCACTAGATTGCCCTTTTGGGACTCAAGCTGAGAGAGTTTAGGTACCCCATGGTCTGTAGCATTAAACGACTAGCCAGCATCCCTGTGATGTTATTATCACCTCATCCCCCTCCTCTCCAGGGTCCATTAATGCTACCCCCCCAACCACCCCCCTCGCTTGACAGAGACGATGCAGTATGGAATGAGATGAGCTGCTGGCCCAGATATGCCAGGCAAACATACAGCTCTGAGTTGGTCCTGCCCAGTAGGGATGGGAGTAATTACTGAAAGCATTATCACCAGCTGTGGGCTGCTTGGGTTGCAGTGCTATTTCTACACTTTGACATGGAGCCTAGAGGTCTGCTGGGATTCCCTGTTTCGCTTTGTGTTGATTTCTCGTGTTGTTGCTCTGTTTCCAGGAAATATACGAAATGCTGCTCCCAAGATTTCTCTCAGGAAATAAATGTGTGTATCCGTAAATAGAGCACTATGTAATATTATCAAACTATCCTTCATGGGCGCAAGACTGTGCCAGCTGACTAGATCACTACTGTCTACATACATACAGCATCTTTGTACCATTGTAGTCTTTTTACACATTATCAGGTAGCAAACAGTCCCTTCATCATATTGAATGCCTATATTTCTCAGTATAAATTAGATTTTGTTCAAATTAAAGAGGTGGTGCCATGGTTTTGCACTTTTTCTGTTTTTCATGGGTCTGTGAGGTTGATAGAACTTCATTAAGCCCCCTGGTGGTGTTTTTATGGTGTTTTATGTCTTCTCTGACTATTTTCAGTTTCTACCTGGAGGCTGAAACCTTGAGGGTCAAACGTGCCAATAGAAAAACAGCCCTTTAGTGACATAGTAAAATTGTACCCTCCCCCTCATTATCATAACACAACAGGTGTGGGCATGAGGAGGAGGAGGGACTAGGACAGGTGGGTGGTGCTAAGGTGGTGGAGGAGGTGCTAAGGTGAGAACCAGGTATAATTAATGAACTGGAGGTGTGTCCACATAAAAACATAATTTTAAAGGACGACTTCACCGCTTTTCAACCTATCTTCATATAATTGGTCCTAACTAATACTCATGATAAAATGGTACAATTTTTTTCTACTTGGTCTGTGTCTCATAGGAGGGCTGTGGACAGTCCAGAAACCTGTCTACCAGTGACATCATCGTTAGGCATGATTTTTTTTTCCAACAAGATTTCACATTTTTTATTTCGATTTTTATTAACACGAGAACAATGGCTTCTTTTATTGCAACTTTCCAGGAATAGAAAGCCTGCAGTTTCTATTAGCTTGGATTCCCCATTGATGATGTCACTGGTAGACGGGACTCTGAACTGTCCACAGCCCTCCTCTGAGACACAGACCGAGTAGAAAAAAATTGTACCATTTTATCATGAGTATTAGTGAGGACCAATTATATGAAGATAGGTTGAAAAGCGGTAAAGTCGTCCTTTAACAATTTCTGTACACTTTTTTGAAAAAAATCTTCCTCCTATTATAACCATAATACCTGATGATTATGTTTTTTGGGGGGGGGGGGAATCACTGAAAATCACAGCACCCCGTCTTTAAATTAAGGTGAATGTTCCATATCTTTACGCTTTTTGCTCATTCCTGAGTATCTATTAGACAAATACTGATATTTACACAAATAATTTCCATTTGATTTTGGTCAAATGTTATCGGGTGTACCTTTCTGCTCTTTTAACTCACAGGCCATTTTCAGTTGTATTACTGCTTAGTGCTTATTAATCATTAGTATTCATTAGCTGACTGCCATGGTTGGATAAGTACAGGACAACCACACTGTATCTAGAAATGAACACTGAGACTATTAGTTGAGATAGTTCCGTCTCCCACACTGACACACACAAGCTCCTCTTTAGTCAAAAGCAGACTAGCAGCAATTAGCTGCAAACACATTTAAAACTAAAGTTAGTGAAATTATTACCACGTATCAAACAGTTGCTAATAGATACAATTCTGAATGGCTAGTAACACTGAGGATTTTCTATTCAGAAAATATATATTTTTTCACTGTGTTCATTCCTTCTGAGTGCAAAAACATATTATGACCATAAGGGACCTTTAAATTCAATTCATGTAGGCCTATTTAACCTCAGTTATATCCCACCTATAGGAAAATGTGCAAGTTGTGTTTTCATTGTTTCATAAAAGTGAGAATATTTACCTCGGAGCACCAGAGATATTACAATTCCTCCTCGTTATGAAATACATCTCGGCACATACTGTACCATAAATAAAGTACTAAAATATAGACAAACAGACAATGCTGTAATGGTATCTGATTTCCTCTGATACGTGTTTCTTTATCCAGGCTATTCCAGTAGGCTGTTGAGCTGTTTACCTTGATGAGGGTTCCCCGCAGAGCCATGTCAATCAAAAAGGTAAGGAAGCGATGGTCTCATTATGTGGGGAGAATGAGGATGGGTTAGCAATACTGGCATAGTCTACCCTCCTTTCCATCCCTTCGGAGATTCAAGTTGGTCTCCCGCTATGATCAAATGTAGCTGCCGTGCCAGGTTGCAGGCACTCACCTATAGTCTCGAAATAGAGGCAAGGTGCTTATGGAAAAGCACTCTTGTTTGCTGCATCCACTGCACCCCCTTTTAATCCAAGAGTGCAGGTAGGTTTCTGAGGTCACAGTGGAGACAGCAGTGCACAGATTAGAGGTTGCAAGGTACAAAATCAAGTAAATGGTTTATTGATTTTTCCCCCCACACTGAGACAGAAGATATTATGTGATGAGATGTTAATAAAGCCTGAGACTTCACTGCGATGCACCCACGGCAAAGGTGTCTTGCGGCTGTTGCTTGATCTGCCCGAGTCCTTCCTGCATTCCTCCACCTTTGAACATCCACAGTCTGATACTCTGCCACCATAAGCTCATGCGGTATCAAATCAAATAGAGAGAACGTCTACTTATCAGTTTGAGCATTTCAGAGGCATGCAACGTTCCCATGATGCCTAGGTCAAAGGCCTTGATATAGCTAAGTTACTTCAAGTGCTTCTTTTCTAAGATATAAGTGTTATTAATGAGATCCATCGGTGCAAATTGATCAGAGCCTTAGAGAAGATTATCAAAAGCATTTGAGAGAGAAAGAAACTATTGATTTGTTGGACTGGTTGCTTAGCCATTCCACTGAAATCTCATTAAGGATGAGGAGCCCTGCCACAGTTGGCTTTGAGCAGTGTTTACCATCTTCCACATAGAATTGTTTAATTACGGGGGCTGCCTAGCAGCCAGAATCAATGGTTGCAGATTTCACTCCGCCGGGCCAGGAGATAGAACTGGTGACACGAGACAGATGGACCGGAGTTCTTCAAATCTGTGGCCCCAAGTTCACAGCAGCATCCATCACAACACAACACTTCCCACTCTCTCCCCTCACAACCTTGAGAAAACCTAGACTATGCAGCCTAATTGGGAAAGAGTGCACCGATTTCAAATGCTGGTTGGTTAGAGTTGTTGTTTTTTACCTTGACAGATTTAGACTAATATCTGAAGGCCAGTACACTTTTGTTTCCTTGTGCATCAATTGCCATTTTCTGTCACTACTACTTCTACAAAAGGGAGCACTGCTCGGTGAATAATAAAGTATTTTTCCCCTAAGTCTCAGAAATTGCGAACAACATGATTAGAGCCATTCTCTGTGAATTCCCTCTCGGCACTCTCCAATCAGGCTGCTGTCAAAAAGAACTTACTCTTACCCAGTCCAATCATAGTCAATGTTCTCGCCATGAAAATCTAAATAAGATATTTGCATTCAAGGAGAATGCTTCTCAGAGACGTTTTTTCCAAAAATGGCTACTTTCTGTGTATCCTCATATACTGATTATGTGGAATAATATCCATATTTTGTAAGATGAGAATTGACAGTTTAACTTTTTGACTGAATACAAGTCAAGTGAAACAAAACAAACAAACAATGAACTGCACAGAGGCATCTGTGCAGTTCATTTGTTATTGCTTTATTATTATTTTTATTATTATTATTTCATTATTACACAGATCAATATGCCTCTCTGGCTAAGACTAGCTTCATTCAACTGCAGAAATACATTAATGATTCATTAAAGACATATTTCATTTCTCATAATTAACATCTCCCTTGTGTTTGCGCTGCAGCCACACCACCCACACTACATAGTTGAAGCAAATTAGGACTTGATGAGAGAGATTCTCACGACGACGAAAGAACATAAGGCCTAGTGAGGATGAGGAAACTATGCATTTTTCATGGGAAGAGTTTCACAGTCTCTGAATTTTGTTGCAGGCAACGTGGCAGTAGAACTATTTTGAAACCTGTCAGAGAACTTGACAGTACTTGAAACAATTTTACAGCGACCAAATCATAAACCGCTGTCAATGAGAAATGATGTTTCTGTGTACGCCTGCATGTATACTCACAATGAAATATGCATCCGCCTGGCTCAGACTCATCAGAGCACAGTACAAAGAACCTGTCAATGTTGATTAGTGGGCTTTCACTAGCAGAGCATTACTCGCTCATTATATATCTATTGATAAGTGGTAAAATGGCCAAATTCAATTAGCCAATTCTCCAGAAGCCCCTATCAAAATAATGAACTTCTCTGTTCCTCGGCAGCGCATCCATCCATCATCCAAGGCAGACGCCGATAAATAATGCAGTTAGTAATTAACACATGTCTGTGGAGGTTATTCCTTTGCATACCGAGAAATCCTCCCGTCAAAGATTCCTCAAGTCAACTCTAATGAGGACGAGAACTAAATTAAGACCTAAGAGCTGCCCTCCACGAATGGATTCTGCTGGTGGACCTGATAACTCGTTCACTCTTTTGCTAGCAGTGTCACATTGCCCACCATTAAACCAAGGTTCCAACCTCTATATAACACGTGTTCACTTTAACTAGCTCATTTTGGCAGCAGATTCCTACAAACTCCTTCGATTCTAACAACCAACATCGTATTCATTTGTCACCTCTTCACCTTCTTTTCTAGGCACTGAAACCAATTCGATATCGCTGAGCCCATGGTATGAATGCACGAGGGAGCAACAAAAACACTATTGACATGCAGCGTACATGGTGTTCTTGATGTTCTCATCAAATGGCCCGGCCTAAAAGCCAGCTGCTCTAATTAGCTATGGATTCTCCTGTAGCTCTCTCCACCATTATTTGACGTTGCGATGTCACTTGTTCGCCTAGCAACCTAAATGTAATAACAGCACGTGTTTAAACACCTGCTTTCACTCCTCCCTACACTGAAAGGCTTCTAAAAAGGTGTCTATATCAGAGTCAGAATCAACTTCATTGTCATATCACAGGTTTACAGGTGTAAAACAGTGGGTGGAATTTGTTTGCGCAAGCTCCATCGTTTTTGTTATTTCCATTAAAAAAATGGAAGAAGAAGAAGGAGTGCAGGGAGAAGAGAGTTCAATCAATAAAAAACAAACATATTATCTACATATTTACACATAGTACCTGAGCTGAGGTAAGACATAAAGGTGCGTAGTAGCCAAGTCTTTCCATGTGCGCCACTGTCAGCTTCCATTTTTAGGATGCATTTGTTAATTTTTTTGTTTATATACAGTATGAGGAAGGAGGGAGATCAGTCTCATTTGAGGAAACACATGCCAGCAGAGATGAGGTGAGACACAGAAATCACTGAAGAAAAAAATACTACATGGTTTTCCTAATGAGCCGGGAAAACTTTTAATTCTCTATTGGCTACAGCAGTGGTGCGTCAGGACCCCAAGGGGGTCCCAAAATTATTATGACTAGCTTAATGTGCAACATTGTTTTCTCACTCAACAGTAAACAAACCAACATACGGTAGCCTATAAGTGTATAGGGTATCTGCACATTTCTAAAGTGACAATTTAACGACTTTTAAGACCTTTTAAATACTGCAATAAAGTTATAAAAAGACTATTACTGCATCAAAAGTAATCAACACAATATAGTATAAAAAAACATTGGTCAAATTGTGAAATATTACCTGAGAAAGAGGCAAACATTGTGAAAATGACTGATCTACATGCTCACAACGCCTCACGTTGCAAGGCATTGTGAGCATGTACATCGGCTATTTTCACAATATTTAGTCAAACAAATGTAATGCCTCAACACCTACAATGCTAAGTGCTTGTCAGGGTGGATGGTCCCCAGTTCAAATATTATTTTTTGGAGGGGGTCACGGCCTGAAAAGGTTGAGAACCACTAGGCCACAGTATAGCTGTTGTTGAAGATGGGGGAAAAGCTCTATCCTCCACTGGCAGCTGTATTCTAACAGTGTTTCTCAAATGGGGGATGTGGAGGTACTAGAGGGGGTACATGAGAGAAAGTGGAAAATGAGGACATAAAATGCAATGTTTAATGATAAACAGATAGTTTGTGTGGATTTGCTGATCCGTAAAAAACTAAGTAAATAAACAACCTGACTACCACGACTGCATTTGAATGGAAAGTAGTGTAGCCAGACGATCAGAGATCTCTGCTTACTGATATGTCTAGTGAAATCTAAATTCAGTGAATGGCCTATATAACTGCGTAGAAACAATTTTGTAAAAAGAAAAAGCATCACAGAACCTGCTCAAGCTTGGTTTTCAAAGCAGTGGGCGAATAGTTTGTTACTTCTGGTTTTCTCCGGTGTTCAAGCCCAGTCATTGAATTTAGATGAACTTCTGGTCACACAAGACTAACTAAGCAACACGAATTATACATAATTTGGTATCAAAACTGGACTTACTGAAATGTTATGGCCACAGTTGCCTCATAGGAGGCACTAATTGCAACTCATTCACTCCATTTCTTATTTGTTATATTCTTAAAAAGGTAAGTTATCATTCATTCATATTGGGCCAATATGCCTCTATGGCAGCATAATACAGGTTTAAACCACGCTCACTTGGATTTGTTAAGGTCACGACCATTATGTTTTTACATTGTTTTTGAAGGAACCAGTAAATGAGTCCATCACAAATGAGGTTTTGACTGTAGAATTAAGCTACCTTTATCCCTGTGTGAATCATATTAAACTAGACAGGTGCACTCATTGGAGCGCATATCTCATCCAGGCTGGGTGGAACTCCATTGGGCAAGTTATCGATATGTCATCAGTACTTGGAGGCCAGTCCGGAGCCATGTGGAACTATACATCAAACAAATTCTTATCTGATCCCATTGCCTCATTGCCTGTAGGGACAGTGGGTTTGAGTTTATTAATTCACCAAAAATAACAGTTGTTGTTGACAGATTTGAATATAAATATTCAGAGGTGTCTTGGCCTGCTGGCAGTGCACAAGAAATTTGAAACAAATTTGACACACGCACGCACGCACGCACGCACGCACGGACGCATGCACTGACGCGCACACACACACACACACACACACACACACACACACACACACACACACACACACACACACACACACACACACACACACACACACACACACACACACACACACACACACACACACTTTCCTTCGGCCTGGTGGGTTTAATAAATCAAAAGCTGTACAACATTTGCTATTGGGATCCAGAGACCCAAGACCCTGCCCCCTGCCTTGAATGTCCCTCCACCTCTGAAATTAATACCACACCTTTAATATACAAGCATCTGTAGCTATCTCCTCAACAAAACATTTGGTGCATTGTAAATATGTATGCTTTAATGGGCTGTGACTGTGATACAAGGAATTTATAAATACCCCAGTCCGTCCAGGCCCCCAAAAGAGGACATGTCCGGGTGAAAGAGGACGTATGGTCACCGTAGTTTAGATTACTCCTGCAGTTCATCTAAACTGATCTGTGTGGTTGTTGAGATTTCCAGGCCTAGTGGTACTTGTATAATTTCTGCATAAAGACATTGTTAAAATGAGAGCCCATGTGTACTAGCAGAGCTGCTGTGGGGTGGTAAGCTTTGAAGTGCCCCAGGATGGATTCCCCCCCCCCCCCCCCCCAATCTTAGCTTGGCATAGATAGTTTGGTTTGGTTTTGCATTGCTTGTCCTCTACTACAAGTCAAATGTTAAACACCCTACACGCCCATGAGCCATTAATAATTGTCCTCCCTTGTTCTGCCTTCAGTAAGAGGTCAGCAAAATGTGTATAACACTATTTCAAACCAGCAGGTCATGTGTTTTTAGCATCAAACTGTCCTGAAGCTCCAGGAGGCAATAATCCATTGGATTCAGCACCTGCGCAGACACCTGCAAAGATCCCCAGTGCATTTCCGTTTTTAAATTGCGTGCCTCGACACAACCTGAAATCAGCACAGTTTGTTCTTGCTTTCAGCAAACGGCATTGCCAAGGTGCACATTTTCTACTGCTACATGGCCTGGTCACCCGGTGTTTCCCACTCAAACTCCCAGCCTCAGAACCACTCAGCACTTTTCTCTCAGAAGAGTTTTAATCAATCAGGAAGCCCTCCGGCGACCTCCACAAGAGCTTTCTCATTCCCAGAGAAGACAAGAAATGGCTTCAGTGGGTTGGCAGACGCGGGTAGAGGAAGAAACACTCAGGTCTATGGAGGGCCTGGAGTCTCATTCTGGTAGAAGAAAGCCTGAGAACATTGGGCTAGAATCAATCCCTTTCCAAAAGTACATATCTCACTGCAAAGCCTGAGATCAGCCACTGGGAAACGACAGCTGCCTTTGTTTCACACAGTCTACAATTGCCTGGCAGAGGAGAACCAATGCTGTGTGACTGTTTTCCTGTCACTTTCTACTCAATTTTAACTTCAAGATTTTTGTGGCAGGGAGATAAACGGTCAATGGACTTTTTTGTGTTATCCTTTTAGCCTTAATGTCTGTCTGTACAAAGTATTCAATCAAAAGTATTCAAAACCAAGCCCATGCATTTTGATGTAAATAAGCTAGATAGCAGACTGGGATTGACTATTCATTATAGAACATTCGCAATTCTGAGAAATTGCAAGTGTGGTTGCACCGACACGAGTCGTGGGTTGCGGCCGCCTGGACACAAGGAATATGCTGGGAGGAATACCGTCGGACTACGTTGTCAAGTGTCATCAGAGATCATGTGTGACGTCACACCTGAGATTGCTTGTATTTCATTTTGAGAGGACTGATAGCCCCAAAAATCATGTTTTTTTCATCCAACAGTTACATTTTAGGCATTTGTGGCACCCCCTAGTCAAAGTAGAAATGCTTTTGGGGATTCGTTCGACTTTTCTTTGCGATCTTTGATTTTTTTTGTAAAATAGGCCCGCTCCACTAACTTTGGAAGCCTGTTACGGACGAACGATAGGGACTATCAAAATTTGCTTACATATGTTTATCGCATGGGTCCAGAGATCATGTGTACCGATTTATGTGAGATCAGGACAAAATGTGTAGGAGAAGGAGCAAAAACTGTGTTTTGAAGAAAATAAAAAATGGCGGAAAATCTATACAGACACAAATGGGCGTGGCCTATATGGGGAGTTGCGTCATGACCCAAGGAATCCAGGGGAAAATATATTTTTAGCGGCGCTAGCCGCTCTATACCTTTAGGTATAGAGCGGATCCTGCTCTATACCTGACTTTGTCCGTGTGCGTACGTCAACGTTCTGATTGGTCAGGTGCGTCAACAAAGTGATTGGTCAAGCTTCACGTGACACATGGCTATAAACACATTATAAACACATATCGATGACAAAATGTATCAAAGGCGCCGCTACCTTCACACAGGGTGTGATTTTTATTTTACTACCTACAGTTCAAGAGTTATAGGCCGAAACGCGAAGTGGGCTGTTATATCGCCACCATGAAGCCGACTGGTATCATATTTTTTCCAAAACTAGGGCATTGGACTATGAACCTCTCCTCCAAGTGTTGTATCCTTAAACCTTACGGTTTCCCAGAGAAAAATACTTGAATGGGAGTTTTCACATTTCCCATTATAAGTCAATGGGGAAAATTAATTCATATCAAATGAATTCACAAATAAATGTATATCAATTAAACTAATACAACATGTCTCTTAGCAAAATGGAAGAACACGATTCCCGATGAAGACGGTCGATTTGACATATGGCATGGTGTGTGCCGCAAAAATTGTGGGAGGAGTTGCGGGACAAAATAAAGTTTCTATCTAATAATTTCTATCTAATAATCTATAAAGAAATAAAGTCTGATACACTAAGTACTATAGTCTGGTTGCCCTGTTGAGGCAACCACACTAAATAGTTTACTATGCTGATATGTTGGTTTCTTGTTTAAGTTTTGTTATTTACTATAGATTTGTTTTTGCTTGACCACAGATGCTAAGAATGTTATTTAGCATGTTGTTTAGACATTAGCCTATAGGTTTGATGTTTACCTGGCATCCTAGTTTCTTTGCACTGTGCTTATATGGCCATTTTACCCTGTCATTCGTTGACTAGGGTTCATGGCATTTGATCTCGCACTTGTAAGTCGCTCTTCATATGAGCATCTGCTAAATGCACAAATTGTGAATTTATAACCTTCTAGATGATGGTATTTCAGATCATTACTTTGAGCACGAAACCTAAACAATGGAGTTTCTGCATTGACCAATGCAACAGTTTATAGTGTGACTTACAGTATAGTAAATAGCGTCATGTCAATGTTGCAGACATGCATACATATTCAGGCTAATAGAGAAGTCACCTTGTGAGAAGAAGCAAGGGGGTCACTGTTGCTGTCTGGAACAAAATGTCTTGGATTCCTCCATCTCATTATACTTTGGCAATATAAAAAAATACATTTGTTAAGGGAACAAAAAAATGATTCATTTTAATGTGACAACACCCACTGCAAAATGTCAAATAGCAAGCTGTGTGTGTGTTTGTGCGTGTGCGTGCGTGCGTGCGTGTGTGTGTGTGTGTGTGTGTGTGTGGCCTACTCCAAATGATGATGCTATAAAGGCTGATAGTGCCTCTGCAGCAAGCAGAGCCTCCTCAGAGGACCAGGTTGGAGCTACAGTACTTGCTTATGTGTCACTAATGTTCTCAGGAGAGGGCTGCCCGACAACATTTTAGAGCAGCTCTGTAATACAGTGATATCTAATTCTTTGTTTACTACCTGGGGCCTAATTTCCCTTATTCATTCTACTATAGTGCATGGCAGGGGATAACAAATGTAAATATTGGAGTTGTGTGATATCTCAGCAAGCAGATGTGCTACTGTCTTTTGTTCAATTAGGTACACATGGCGAGTCGGATTAGCCTATTGCAACCTTTTCAACTGTACAGTAGATTAGATTTTTTGGCATGTGAAATAAATGACCCACGACAGTGCTTATTGTGGCCTCGAGTGCACAATAACTCTTTAGCAAGCAAACTCAGCACACAAACAACAACATGAAGGGATGAACACACACAAAGATAAACACACACAGATTCTAATCGATCTCCGATTTGTTTGTTTGTTTGTGTTCTCTCTCTCATAACTCAGGAGACAGCACACAACCTTACAGCAGCTACACCCCATGGCACTGGACGGTTAACAGCTAAACATGCATGAAAATTATGATTACTGTTCAACCACATGATTGTGTACTGCATTAATCTATCTTGATGTTAGATGCAAAGCTAAAGGTGGTGTGTCAATTGAAGTGTCTTAGGATGTATCACCAAAAATATGCAAACCTATTTAACAAATCTCAAGTAACAAACATTGACAGGAGAGACAAAATTTGGCCAATTTCAGACTGACCAGTGATTTTCTCTCAGTCATATACATGAGAACTGATTATGGATCCACGGATGGATGGATGGATGGATGCTATCCTTAACAAGCTGGGCAAAAGCCTATGACCTCCACTTTAAAGCCCCTATCAGTCTGTTTAAAAGCAGGGCTCAAAACGTCAAGATAGGAATATGACAAATCAATAATAATGTAATTTCCCAGTGAAGTAATGTAATGTACAGTTGAAGTTGAAATTGGAAAAACTTCAAACATGTCAAATATTTCAAATTGTCAGACCCTTCTGCCCTCATAGTTTTAAAACTGAAAGCTACTGCACAACGGTTAGAGGAAGCTACTGTGCTAAGGAGAGACTTCATCTTCTATTAATGAGCTCCATTAATCAATTAGCTTGCTTTATGGGCTGCTAAGGGGGTACAGTATGTTGGGAGTGGTGTTCATCATGTGGGAGTGGTGACAACTGGCTTTGTTTACTCCCTATAGCTGCCAGCATAAGTGGCCAGCCTCTCTGTCTCCTTGGCTTGGGTGACAGGGGTGTGGTCTAGGTCAGTGGTTCTCAAACATTTTCATGTCAAGGACCCCCAAGTTAACATGCATTCGGCCACGGACCCCCATCTGAAAACATTTTGCCAGGGACCCCATACAAGATTTGTGTTGTTAAAAACAACATTTAAAGTTTAACAAAAAAATGTCACATGACATGTTGAACTGCTACTAGACGATAATCTATGCTGACCTTCTATGCTTGGCCTTGACTTGATCCAGTCACCAATCAGCAATCAGACTTAAAATCTTGTGAATTCTCACCAAGCAAAAAAACAAACAAGCTAAGAGTGATATTTCTTCATTCTAGATTTACAAGAGATCCCTCTTTGGTGCCAACATTCACTCTGGCTCTTAACTGTCAATTTGTAATGTTTGGCCACTTGGACACCCTTTGCTAGGCACACCTGTACATGTCTGGACAGCCGTCCCCTGAAAACGAAGGAGTAACCACTTGTTCCATCGCAGTTTCCAAATGACCTGGCTCAGAATTAGAGATCAACGCAACTCTTTTCATGGATAATAATAGTGGATTATGAACAAGACGCTTAATGATGTTCACACAACCTGCAAATTACCTAAATGAATTTAAATCATTGGATCTTTAAAGTACAACAAAGCCAATTGGGGTATATGTGCGGAACGTGAATAACAAAGCGCACAAAATACACACAAGTGAAAGTTAAATTGGACTGGATGCGATGAAAAGTGCCAGTGTATGAATGCTAAGTGTGAGAAGAGATGAAGTTAAGTGGATGAAAGAGTAAATGAAAGAGAGGAAATGGAGAGTGCTTTGGAGCAGCACGCAGCCAGTTGTGTTGTAATTAAGGCAGCCTGCCATCTCGCTGGTCCTGTGCACCAGAGGAAGTGCCAGGCCTCCACTGGGCCTGCTGAGAGGATGGTGTACCAGGAGTGCCAGTGGGCCTCATAACGAAGTTGTTAAAGTCAGAGTTTTAGACACAACTTAATACTTGAGGACTGTAGAATTAGTTTCATACCATAAACTAGAAAAAGTGCTCCTCGGAGCACAGGTCTAGGCCAGGTACGGTTTTGTGGCCTCCTGGTGGCGCTATAATAGGCCAATGTGAAAAGGGTGCCATTTCTTCTTAGGCCTTTCACGGCAATCGGACACTGCATTCATGATTTGAGGCATTTTGTTCCAAAAATGTGTTTTGCTAAATTAGACCTGCTGGTGGCGCAATAACAGGCCAATGTGAAAAGGGTGGCATTTCTTCCTCAGCCTAATGGGAATGTGCGTGTGAAATTTCACGGAAATCGCAAGCTGCGTTCATGATTTGAGGCATTTTGTTCAAAACGGACCAATCCTGCAAACTTTGGAAGCCAACCTTAGCCAACGAGGATGGAATGTAGGAGTCATCTGTAGGAGTAATGTCAAAAAAGGGGTTTTGCACAAATCGGCCTCCTGGTGGCGCTCCAACAGACCTATGTCTGTTGGCATCGAAGGAGTGTGTGTGCACAGTTTCGCAGCGACTGGGCCAACAGTGCCGGAGATTAGCTGAGCGGACCGGACGGACGGACGGACGGACGGACGGGCAGGGTGCAAAACATACTCTCTCGCCATGCCTTTCAGCCTGGCAGAGACAATAAGGTATGTGGTAATTCACAGTTAATCATGCAAGCATAAATCATTCTGCACAGGATTTACATTACATTAAATGTGTAACTACTGCACTTTCAGGGTGCCACAGATGGGGCATTAAATATCGTCTCCACCTCCTCATCATTCTCATAATCATCATCATCATGGTTGTCAACAATACCGAGGCTCAACCGAATGAAACGTGTTAAACACGAAAAGATGATACTGAAAAATGTCAAATTAATAAATGTCAGGACCTGATAAGCACCCTGCTGTTCTCTCATTGGTATTCATCGTGACTCGTGTCGACCAGTGTTCCAGAACAGTTTAACCAGCACTGGCCATGTAAAAGATTGATGCGTCTTAAACACCAAACATTAATCTTTCACGGAATGTGCCTCGGCAAGAAAGACTCTGTGTGATATCTTAATTTCAATTCATACATTTCCAAGAGCATTAATTTGCTGCCACTGCAGAATAATACCACGGTCAATGTACTTAGGACATGCCTACAATGATGTCAGACACGAAAGAGATTAAGGGTGCTTAGTGTCATCACAGCCATGTGAGCTGTAAAACAAAGTACTTCAACAGGACCATTTTAACCTCTTGAACCCCATAGGCAGCATCTCTATTCTGGAGGGAACATTCACCGAAAACAGCAGATCCACATGCTCACAACGCATTGCAACACGATTTGTTGTGGAGGGGGGGGGGGGGGGGGGGGGGGGATATATATTGACTAAAGTATTAGTTAACTAAGTTTAGAGGATTTAAGTGGTTAAACAGAAATACAATGTAGGCTCCTTAAAAGCTGCCATTGCTGACAACAACTGAACATTGTCACCGTCTATTGTATTTGCATGTAAAACAGAGATATTGAACACAAGCTGACAAAATGTCAGGTCATTATCGTTTAGGCAGCGGAGGCAATCACAGGGATTGCACTGGAGCTCATCCATGAAGAGGCAACCGCTGAAGTCGGGTATCATCACATCGATACGTTCATCGCCGTTTGTCATTCCCAGTCCGTATGTTGCCTCAGCTGCATGGTGAACACATGCTTTTAGATAAAGGGCTCGTCAGCGTTACTCACAACAGAGAAACACAATTAGTTTAAGTACTGAGCAGCGCACATCAGATATCCATGACAAGCCTGTATCTGTTACAAGCACGTTTTATGGTTTTAACGGCGCATAACAGAGTTTACATCTTCACAGAACACTAATCAAATATGTGTAGTCCTCACTTAAACCTGTGTACTTAAAGGATGGAAAAGTTAATAGTGGCTTACACTGTGGCATGCACAGACTAGTTCTGTAGTATTAAGAGTCATTATCATCTGTTCCCATTCAAAATGCAAAATGACACACATGCCTCAAAGACTTCCCACTGCTTGCAGAATAGCTATTAAACCAACTATTTAGCCAATGCATTTCCAGCTCTGATTGTCAGCGAGTTTCACACATGTCGTCAGCATTGACACACAATGGTGGTTCTTTCCAATGTGGATGTGTGCAGTGATGATAAGCATTCTGTCTAATTTCCCAGTGCAGGCCTGGTTGGCCTGCTAGTCCAGAAGGTTCCCCTTGTTGTCTTTGCTCTGTCATTTTCTTTGATCACAATGTCAATAGCAGACTATTTCCCTGGATGGCCGGCTGCCATTTATACAGAGAAATTCTTTCAGAGAAGTTATTAATGCCTGCTCACGAGGGACTTCTCCCCCTAGACGTTTTGTGAACACTCCATATTGTCTCCAATTTCTCATTTTATTGGCTTATGGCTTATTGTCCGCAAGAGAATGTGGCGAGGACACAATGCAAATTAAAATTCTTCCTCTCTACTCGGGGAGAAAAACAGAATGGACATAATGATATTCATCACATAGTGATTGAAATGACAGATGCTAGGATAGTGCCACCCCCCTGTGTAATTACTTGCTCATTGTTATTCTCTATATTGAATCTCCAAGAGTATGTGTTAATTGCATATTAAACAATGACATATAAGCATTGCAATTAGGAGCAGAGACGATGTTCTCACCCTACTGAAACACACAAACAAACACACACTGAAAGATGAGTCCCATGGGTTTCTACATTGGTCACACAGTTGTGGGCCAGTTAATTAGTTATCTGGGTCGATTTTTAATTTACGTCCGTTTCAGGTAGATCTGAGTGTAAATTAGTTACTAAGATGGCTTCATATCTTTGAACCACCTGAGTTGTCCTTGATTTATTTTACTGGCTCAAAGAGGAACTCTGCATTGGACACATCCCAATTGAGAAATTAAATATCAAACACAGCTTTTATTATAATCAATAAGTAATAATGAACAGGGATTTCCAAAGTCTGAGACAACCATGCCACCCCCCATGAGAGTCTCTATTTAAAAACATCCAAAGAGTAATTGTGTTTAAGTAGGCTACATGCAAAAAAGCTACATGACAAAATGTAATAATTGTAGCTACTGAGATGGAAGTATTGACAGACACACACACACACACACACACACACACACACACACACACACACACACACACACACACACACACACACACACACACACACACACACACACACACACACACACACACACACACACACACACACACACACACACACACACACACTATATTACACACACCTTGTTGCAATATTATTTATCACATGGAAATACTGATATCAACAATGCCACTATCTTAAAAATCCTGTTTCATCTTCTTCCATGCTGGATGAGAGAGAGAGAGAGAGAGAGAGAGAGAGAGAGAGAGAGAGAGAGAGAGAGAGAGAGAGAGAGAGAGAGAGAGAGCTGATAATTCATGTAAACATTTGCTGCTCTCTGAAAGGTTATGCCACTACCATGTTCGAGTTAGCGCACGCACAATGTTGCAGAATGATGAATGAGCACACACAGGGTGAAATAGACTGAGAATAAAGCGGAAAACTGATTGTTCGATTACTAAAATTGTATCTGATTAATCCTACAACTCTACTCTTCTTCATTACATTTGTAAACCTATAAATTACAAGTAGCTTTCAATCTATCATGGCTGGTAATAATCTATGAATATAATGTTTATTTTGCAGTTTCCCTCAGTGCCAGGCAGCGGGTGAGCTCACCTACTGTATCATCACAAGCAGTAAGCTTAGCAAGAAAACATTTCTAATGGAGCTCATAGTTATAACACTGCATAAATATAACTATAAGCACCCATAACACACTATGATCCTGGTCAAAAGAAAAAGTCTGTGAGCGACCAGTAATTATGAAGTATTATGATACTTGACCTTATAAGTCACTATAACAGGCCTTATAACGTGTTATGAATGCATATGCATACTTATGATTGTCTTATAATTATACAGGGTTATAAGCAAATTATAATGCATTTATACTTGACCTTAAAAGTTATTTAAAATGCTCTATAATATGTTGTGATTATTGTTACAAAGCATTAGAAGTATTTATGACTGCTTATAACTACCGTTTGTATACGGTTATAAGCAGATTATAATGCATTATGAGTATGTTTACAATGCATTATAGACATGGGCTTCATAGAAAGCGTTAGCAAAATGGTATTTGTTGCGACAACCACTGAATAACCAAAATCCCCCTTATCAATCACACAGAGTAAGAGAGAGCGGGCGTGAGAGATCGGAAGCGCAGGGAAAATGGCCCATATTTCTCCTCTTGACACTTTCCTTTTAAAGCTAATTCAGCACATCTCTTAATCAAATGTGTCTGTGGGGGAGAGCATATTTAGGATTTATGTTTTGTGGTTAAACTAAATGAATCGCATCTTTTGTCATTAGCGAGTGCTCCATTGGGCCCAGCACCACCACCACCACCGACAACAACCCCCCCCCCCCAATCATTGTGTTAATAGAGAGTACTGTTGGAATGTGGCAGGAACGTCCTCTGTCATGTAAAGCGATTCAGCTGGGAAGGACGCGCAGCGCAGGGGCCCGTTTATCCGGTGACATATCCCATCGTCTCGGAGACAATGTCACCCTAATAATGAACAATTCTGTATCTGTCAATGCGCCTTTGTATCCCGCGCACTTTTCCGATCACATTCCAGCTGAGCGTTATTATTGTCTCAGATGAAAATGGGCCGGGGCATAATCGTGGCTAATGGGCCTTTAATGGAGAGTGTCATAGAACAATCAATCTGGACGGATGAACAAAAAGATCTCGCTAATGAATTCCTGCTAATGCAAAAGAAAACATTGTTCTTACACTAATTCCGGGCACCTCCGTTGACACGTGAAAGTCGACATTGTGAGACAATGGAAAGCAAACGTGGCCTTAAGTGAAGATTAAACTGGCGTGTCTTTGTTTTTTTTCACTGCATTCAGAGCACAGGTTCCAATATGGAGCAAATTTATTCAGAGCCACCAATGAGGTGCACTGTTTGTCCTTGCTGTGTTTCACCTCATCTCAGACAAAACACCATGTGTAATGATTTGCTGTGTGAGCTGAGAAAATAAGTTTATGTGTGTGTGTGTGTGTGTGTGTGTGTGTGTGTGTGTGTGTGTGTGTGTGTGTGTGTGTGTGTGTGTGTGTGTGTGTGTGTGTGTGTGTGTGTGTGTGTGTGTGTGTGTGTGTGTGTGTGTGACAAAGTGTTTGTCACTTCTTCTTCCCTATGTTCCCATTGTTCCCGTGAGAGGTCTGAGTCACTCTTCCTGACCCAGATGTCAAGCCTCCCTTGCACCCTTGCCAGACATTCAGCATGACCATTGGGTCACGGAGAGGAGGGGTGAGGTGGGGAGGTGAGAGACCGAATGTAGGGGCAGCACTTTCCTTCAGGTGAAAAGACATGTAGTTTTTAAACAAAAACAAACTAATAAAAAACAAAAGTTTTTTTTACCCTCGTCTGCAAACACAAAGTGACACATTAAATGCAAATTTAGCACTGCGACAGGCGTTGAGGTTAGGATTACGCAGCTTTTAGTTATTTTGCATATCGAAACACGACGATTCAGGCAGGACGTGTTCTGCAATGCACTATGGTGTCACAGAGTGTAAGTACGGCTTCCTTCACACTTGCATATTTTGCATCAGTTTGGCTCCCGAACTGTGGAACAAACTCCCCATTGCAATTAGAACTGCAGACTCACTCCCAATCTTCTGCCGTAATCTGAAGGATCACCTCTTCAGACACTTTAGCCCGTAGCACTTGCCGTAGCAGTTGCCCTAGCCTTAACGACCTTGCAGGCTTATGCAAAGGCTAAAATGTAATTTAGAAAGAATGATATGTAGACAGATGCCAGGTAATTTGTAGATTGTGTGTATAGTTTCAAAGTACAGATTATTGAATTTGGGAAATTCTACTGTTTAGAATGTTCTTGGTTTACCTATGATCCTAGATTACTATTTCTATGCATTTGATGTATTACCTTGTGTTGTCCTTGCTTGCTGTAAATCGCTCTGGATTAAGAGCGCCTGCTAAATGCCTAAATTGGAAATTGAATTATTTTTAAATCACAAAATGAATGTTTTCTTTATATCCATTTCTATACCCTCCCACCACCACCACCACCACACACGTATATCAAATTACCTCTTTGTATTCCACTGCACCAGAAATAACTCCCAGGCCCCTCTACTGGCAGATAATAAGGAGACCTCCAAGGATGACCGATTGATTTTGGGCCCCCAAAGGACTCCCCCCCCCCCTCCTCTGTAAGTAGCCGTGATGAAGACAGCAAAATTATTTAGAGTAGCTTAGAGATGGGCCCGCTGAAGATTTTCCCATTCATTGCAGGTTGGAGTCCCTCGAGCAACGGGATCAATAGTGCCTTGTTGCAGACGCTGAGAGAAAGGACTGTCTGTATTTGCAGTCAGCCTGTGCCGTGGCTTTGATATCAACCACCGGCTTTGGGAGATTTTCTTGTCTTATCCAATGAAGAGCATAAACAGAGTCTGAGATGAATGTGGGAGGGTGGACACGTTTGTTTGCCTCATTGCTTCCAAGGAATGATGCTTCAAATGCACAAAACAAGAGACCAAACATCGAATTGCCCCCCCCCCCCTCTCCATCTCTAACAAGAGAGACAGAGAGAGAGAGGGAGGTTGGGAGGGAGGTTGGGAGGGAGGGAGGGAGAAAGGGAGAGATAGACAGTCAGGTCAGGAAGATGGGTTTTTATACTGAAAGCACTCAGATTCATATTCATCTATGCTTCCGTTGAGTAAGAAGATGTATTACCCCGGTGTATTGAGGGATGGAGTAGGTGTTTAGTAATCAGCTCATCTCTCAACGTCCTGACTTGAATAACAATAATAAGCTTGTGCCGCTTTTCCATGTATACAGTAGTAAAAACATGGAGATACAGAGATGGAAGCATTTATGATGATAAAGAGCAGGTCTACAGTTCATGACACAAAATATGTTTCTTTCTCTCCACATGCCTCTCTGCCTGCCAGCAGAGAGAGCCTGCCCGTCAAAACATCTACATTTTGTATTCACATCTTAAAAGCATGTTAATAACGGCAACGCACCAGCTAAAGTGTACTGCTCCCAGATGATCTGGGCTATATTTCGGTGTTCTTGCCAGGTACATCCCATATGCACCAGGCACTAACAGTACCAACCGCCTGAACAATCAAGCCTGATTTGCAACAGACTTTTAAATGCCTAATGGGTTTTTTTAGCATTTGATGAGCATTATGCTCTAGAAGAGTTTTGAGTGGGGCCAATCATTATTTTTGAAATATTCTCTCTGCCTTAATTGATCTCCATTTTCTCATGTTTATAAAGCTTGTTAACCTTTTGATAATGGAATATCAAGTCACCACTCTTGGTGACAAGATTGAGAAGCAATTTTCACTCCACATACACCTCAGAACCATGGGAGCATGCACGGTAGTGCACCTTGTAATTAAGGTGTACTGTGAAGGGAGGTATTTATATCTTAGACATTCTTTATGCTTTAAATCGGTACTTATGAACAGCTGTTGCATCTGGAGAAGGCAAACTCCCTCTGAACGTTTGCTCAGATCTAGGCTACATTGCGAAGTGAGTTTCATAATCAATATCCACTTGTCCAGACCCAATTCCCTCTGGCCCCTCTAGGTTTTCAAACTATGGATCCGTCTCGCTGTTCCGTGTATTATGTTCCCCACCAAATTCCTCTACAACTCCACCTCTCCATCAACACCGCTGTGTGCTCTCCTTCTGCAGCATCGCGGATCAATTACAAGCTATAGCCTGCCAACCGATCAAGTCTATAATAACACAGTCCCTCCATCTCATCCTCTGCTGCAGTAAATTACCTGGGCTCGTCTTTTCCCCTCTTTGACCCCAGGGGATCTTTATTAATGCCCAGGCTTTACATCAAATACAGTCAGGTGGCCTGGTAATGAGATCACAGTCAAGCCTGCCCTGATTTAAATGCTAAATATGGGTCAGAGCAAGTCGATGACCCATACACACTTCCACCGGCTGGGTGTAATGATAAGCTCAAACATGGTGTCGCAAGAGAAAGAGAGACGTTGTGATTAAGAGAGGGGGGGTTAAAAGACATGCTTTAAATATCAAGCGTAAAAAAAGGGGAGATGAAATGCCAAAATGCCAAAGTTGGAGTAAGAATGTAATTATGTGTTATGGTACTGTTCTTTTATTTTTTTAAGAAAACAAAACACAACATAAAAATACTCTAATCATTAAAAACTCTGTGACATACTTAGTTCTTCCATTAAAAACAAATTCCTAACCAAGTAATCTTGGTGCAGGCTCCACATGTCTTTTCTTGTTTTCTAAACTGGATTCTTATTAGACTTACACTGTCGGATGTATTAGTTGTAGTTTATTCCATTCCATTCCACCGTCTAATACTGTACCTGTGTAAAGAAAAGAAGGTCTTGCCATGGTAGGTTTTAATTTAGCACAGTGGAGTCATTCAAATACCTGGGCACATTTCACAGGGTCACAAACAGCAGGAGAACATCACCTCCACCAGAAAAAGGGCCCAGCAAGAGGATGTTTTTCCTGGGACACCTGAAGAAATTCAATCTGCCGGCTACAGAAAATGATTGTTGAGTTCTACACAGCCTTCATCAAGTCCATCCTCCTCACCATATCCATTTGGTTGCCTATACTTTCAAGGACAGGTGGAGATAGATTACAACTGATTTCCATCCCATCAGTATGCAACTCATACAGTGCTGAGTCATCAAAAAAATCTTCACTGGAGCTTATCAAGCCTAGTTGCTTTGTTTATGTTTACTAATCCATACCCGGGGATGCCAGGTCACGATCGTGATGGTTGTGATGTCACCCTAACAACCACCCAACAACAACCAACAAAACCATGGCATTGATGTCCATCCAAGCTATGAGACCGCAACAATGACACCCTGTGTGGACATTCATCCAGGCTATGGGACCGCGACCGCAACTACCAGATACAGCAACCATGACTACCATACCCTGCAAACAGCTTAAATTAGGGAAAAGTGAAGAATACATTTCCTCACTCCGACATATAGTCCAGGGGCCAGGCCATATTTTGGTACCACCTAAGGTGACCGTAAAGTTTTTGTATTTTTGTCTTCCTACATGTCTCTAGTTTATATTTTGGTATGATAACCCTTCCAATCTTGTAGCTTAATGGCAGTTATCACTACCTACTGGCTAATGTATCCGGTAGGAGACACAAAGTAGAATCTTTGTGTCTCCTACACCCGGGCATCAAATTATTGCGACAAAAAACAAAATATATCCATGTATTCAAGGCTTCATAGGGTGTGCAATTGATAGAAAACTAGAAAAAGTGCTCCTCGGAGCACAGGTCTCCGCCAGGTCAGGTAGGTTATTGTGGCCTCCTGGTGGCGCTATAATAGGCCAATGTGAAAAGGGTGGCATTTCTTCTTAGGCCTTTCAATGGGACACTGCATTCATGATTTGAGGCATTTTGTTCCAAAATTGTGTTTTGCTAAATTAGACCTGCTGGTGGCGCTATAAAGGCCAATGTGAATGTGAAAAGGGGGGCATTTCTTCCTCGGCCTAGTGGGAATCTGCATGCAAACTTTCACGGAAATTGCACACTGCATTCATGTTTTGAGGCATTTTGTTTAAAACTGACCAATCCTGCAAACTTTGGAAGCCACTGTAAGCCAAATAGGATGGAATATGAAATATCGGACAGATCCATCAGAATCACATGACTATGGAGATGCAGTGTACCAATTTGCGTGTTTTTTGGACAGAATCTGAAGGAATAATCTCCAAAAATGTATTTTACATAAGTCGGCCTCCTGGTGGCGCTGTAAAAAGCAGATGTGAAAATTGCAGTCTAATGTTTTTCCTTGGCCTCTAGGGAGTGTGCGTGCAAAGTTTCACGCAGATCGGTGCAGTTATAGTTAAAAATGCAAATCGGCCAGTTATAGCGCCACCATGAGGCTGATTTGAAAATGTTCAAGTGGCATTTCTTCCTCGGCCTAGTGGGAATGTGCGTGTGCAATTTTATGGAAATGGCAAGCTGCGTTCATGATTGGAGGCAGTTTGTTCAAAACGGACCAATCCTGCAAACTTTGGAAGCCAACCATAGAAAATCAGGATGGAATATGGGAAATCGGACAGATCCGTGTTGATCACATGACTATAGAGATACTGTGTACCAATTTGCATGATATTTGGATAAAATCTGTAGGAGTAATGTAAAAAAAATTGTTTTGCACAAATCGGCCTCCTGGTGGCGCTATAACAGGCCCATGTGAAAAAATTGGGGCAGAGGTTCTGAATTGGCATCCAGGGAGTGTGTGTGCACAGTTTCGGAGCGAACGGACCAACGGTGCCGGAGATTAGCTGGTAACACACAGACAGGACACACGCACGCACACACGGACGGACGGACGGAGGGTAAAACATACTCTCTCGCCATGCCTTCGGCCTGGCGGAGACAATAAATCATTTTTTGGGTGAACTCCTCCTTTAAGTTTCCCAGGGGGACTCTCTACCCATTCAGCTATGACCACCCTAGACCGAAGGAGGGTCAACTTTTACAAGCTTATGGAAAGCAGTCTTTTTGCAAACACCAAAAATCTGAGAAGTTATCAATTGCACACCCCATGAAGCCTTGAATACATGGATATATTTTGTTTTTTGTCGCAATAATTTGATGCCCGGGTGTAGGAGACACAAAGATTCTACTTTGTGTCTCCTACCGGATACATTAGCCGGTAGGTAGTGATAACTGCCATTAAGCTACAAGATTGGAAGGGTTATCATACCAAAATATAATCTAGAGACATGTAGGAAGACAAAAATACAAAAACTTTACGGTCACCTTAGGTGGTACCAATTTGTGAAAATATCAGTGTTGGCCCCTGGACTAATATGCCAATTAACAATGCCCATGTGCAATTTTAGATAGATCGGTAAACCCACTGAGGAGAAAAATGTATATAATCGTATTAATATTAGTAGGCTTCGTGTACTGTACATTCACAACCACCTGCTACAGCAATCTGCCCTCATATAGCGGTTTACCGCACCACAACAAAATATTCTAGCAATGACAGGCATCTGTGACACATAGGACTCGTGGTCAAACCATCCTCTTATCCAATGACATTTTAGTTAGAAACTCATCATTGAATGATAACCACAATTAGAAAAACACTGGACCACAAAAAGTTTGACCAACCTGATCCGTCACCCTCGGCCTGATGAAACTATCTCTCTAGAGAGGAACATCCCAGCTGATTTCAGCAAATAAATTCTGAACACAAACACACACACACACACACACACACACACACACACACACACACACACACACACACACACACACACACACACACACACACACACACACACACACACACACACACACATGCAGCACACGCGCACGCACGCACACACACACACATACTCACACCTTTCTTTCCCATGACACCTCTTCCTTGTGAATAGACAAAGCGTTATTTTCAAATGATAATAGACCCATTTCACAGGAGAAAAGTGACAGGTAAACACTGCTAAATTAATTAACATTAATTGTGGGTGTTAAAGGTGTTGCTGTGTGCCAGAATGGACAGCTCCCGTTAACTTCATGCTGGCACACACACCTGAAACATGCGCAATACTGTAATTAACATAATTATCTTCTGCTACGTTTACCTGTCACAGTGGCTGCTGCAAAAAGTAAATGTTTGCTAGGCTACACTGGCGTCACGACTTGTGCCACTGCCAATTAAGTTTACTAGACCATACCCGGTGAAGGGCGCAGACGAAAGTCGTTGCAAACGTGGGGTTAATGCACGTCCTGTCGCGCGGTTTCTCCCCCGCGCGCGTCCCGTCGTGGCATTCTCTCGCGAAACCTGGCAACACGACGCATGCGCAGTTTGATCGGAGACCCAGGACTCCATCCACCCACCCACCGTCAGGTTACTAGAATTATAGTAGGATAATATAATGTATGCACACACACTCAGTGTCCTTACAAAGGAATGAGCGTGAGAACGAGTAGCAGGGCAGTAACAAAGGAAATAAAGAAACTGAAAGAAAGAACTTTATTGTTTGTCTCCTGGATTTAAGCAAAAATGTTATAGATACACTGTAGCTTAATACCCAGCATCACTGTTGTGCAAATCTGCAGGCAAAACAACAGTAACTTAACAATGATCATCCTGTTACATCCTGTTACTATTCTTTCACCCTCAGGTCTCACCGCTCCCCCTGCAATGCTCTGGTGCCATAGAGTTAAACATAATAGAGAGGGCACCGGATATCCCCTCCCATCCACTTGCATTGAATTGCTCACCCAGCGCATGGGCCGAAATCACCCCTTCTTCCGGGTTGGGAAATGTGATGGACGAGGCCTATTTGGGGCTTCTGCGACGCGTTTTGCGTCACCTCTGTGACACGTTTTGAGTCACCTCGGTGTGCAGCCCCGTGCGCAAGCTTGTGAGTCGAGCCCATTGGTCGAAACCGTTTTCGCTCGTTCATGTACAGTGGCCCCAGCTGCAGTACCTATGAATAGCTAGCATGTCCAATGCGCTTCAATGCAACCACTGGGTTCTGGGGGCTTGTCTGGTGGCTTATTTGAAAGGCAACCCCCACAAAGTTACATACTATGCCTTTAAAGAACTCATTTGCAGTTGTCTGGCAAACTGAATATCTTATCTTATATTTTATAAAACAAAATGAATTTCATCCATGAGCTCTAGGGAACACTAACAGCATACTGTATTTGCTAGAAAGAGAATATGACCCATGTCACCCATTTGAAAATAACAGCAAAAACCTCTCAAGATGGCGCCACCTGTCCATTGAACTCCATTGAATGGTTCCTCAAGCTACATTGCTGTGGCTTATAGGCATCGGTTCTGTTTATCATGGCTGGTTGACTAGTTCATACTGCTTAAACCAGCCGTGCACTTTTGAAGTTGTGTCTGCTGTATGCCTATTGCACTTGTAATGATCCCACTCCCAGGCCTCAAAGTACAGAGTAACTATGATTCCATTGATCAGAGTAGCCTAATCCATAATGTTTTTGGTCAATCCAGCATAAGGAACATCAAATGAAACAAAAAGCCTGTGCTGTGGCTGTAGCAGAGCTCAGTGGTAGGAAAGATAGGCAATAAATGGTGAAATTGGCCCATATGCCATGGCTTATATGTAGTAGACTTTCTATACAATTACACTATGTTATGGCAATTTGTTATCACTCTGGTTGACTTCCCTGAAGTTTAGAACATTTTCTAATTCTTAACTCCTAGTAGTTAATTCCAGGTTCCATTGTGTCATGGCTGTTGACAATTACTGTATGTTGGTATGTTATCAAGCAAGATTTCAATATTTTAACAATGTGAATATTCTTTAGCATTTAATTTCCTCTTTAAAAATGAATACAAATGGCTCCTGATCCAGCAGTATCATACATGTGATGCACTGAATGAGCAGTTCAGGTAGGCTATAATAACATCAAAATGGTTGTGTTTCGGCATCACGTTAAAGATAAAAATGTTAACTTACTTAATTACTTAGGCCGTGGTATTCCTTTCGGAACATAAGCCATTGATGGGTCGTTTCCACCCTTGTCTGTCTTGGGCCATCCTCTCCAGCTGTTTCCACCCTTCTTTTTAACTTGCTCTGTGCTCCTTCTTCAGGTATTTTGGGGTCTTCCTCTGCTCTGTTTGCCTTGTGGGTTCCATGTTCATGCCTGTTTGGTTATTGCCGTTTTGCTTGTTCTTAATGTGTGACCAATCCAGCTCCACTTTCTCCTTATAATATCTGGTGTACCTCCACTGGGTCTTGGTTGGTATGTTCCCACAGGTTGTTGTTGTTGTTGCGGTATGGCCAGAAGATCCTGAGGATGCGTCTAATTAGGCAGTGGTTCTGCAGTTCATTGGTGATGTTATTGGTGGTCCTTCCAGGTTTCAGATCCATACAGCAGTACGGATTTGACGTTGGAGTTGAAGATTTTGAGCTTGGTATTGAGTGAGATGTTTTAGATTTTCCAGATCTTATAAATTACAATATGTTGACTGTTGTTCTTGCTTTCCCTATTCTTGACTTCACATGTTTAGGTATAAGGTAAACATCACTGAGTGTGAAGTAAGCCTTTGATGCATTTATTTCATTGAGATATACAGTATGAACTAGAGGAACACTGTTAAATCCCTGTTCATTCATTTCAGTAAGCTACTGGACAGCACTTGAAGCAAATCACACAGGTGTTGCAAATAGCTAATTAAAGATGAAGCAGAATGGCTGCTGCTATTCACCTGTTTCCTAGGCTGTGTTTTCCACTTCTTGTCGATTTGATCCAATGAAATCCAATGAAACTGGTCAGATGACCAATGATATCCAATGAAATTGGAAAACACACAGCATAGGAAACGGGTGAATAGCATGCGTGTGCCTGTGTCTCTCTGCTTTAAATGATCTGTCCATAAATACCTTTTGTGTTATTTTTTAAAATGCTGCTAGTCTGTTCTTAAACAGACCACAAGTCTATTAAAGTGTTGTCTTATTTATGTATACATTGCACTTTTCTGTACTTGTTTTTTATTTCTGTTTTAACTGTATTGTATCATGTTATGTGGTATTTTGTTTTATTGTTGTATGTCTGTCAGGGACTGAGGATGTAAATTTGATTCCTAACTGAACTGTATTGGATTGCATTTTTCATTAATATATACTGTCCATCTCAAATAATAGAATAACGTGTGTGTGTGTGTGTGTGTGTGTGTGTGTGTGTGTGTGTGTGTGTGTGTGTGTGTGTGTGTGTGTGTGTTTGCACCGTGTGTGCGTGTGTTTATAAGTGACAGGTGTGTGTCTTTTTAAGTGGCTCTGGTCCTGTTTCGTGCTACAGACTAACAGACAGAAAGACAGACAGGAAGACAGACACCCACACACACACACACACACACACACACAAACACACACAAAGCCACTTACAGTAGGCTATAGAAGCAGCTGTGCACCACTTAAAAAGTGGTTGTGTTCAGACATTATGTGAGATGGGTATGTTTAGGTAGGGTTTGATTATGTCAGGGTGTGTACTGTACTGTGCAGTTGCGCACTGTGCACGATACAATTTACAATCTGTTCCCACAAAGAGCCTTTTCAATGGAGATTATATAATTAAAAAAAAGTGTGGAGTTTTGAAGTTATAAAACTTCACTGACCCAAAACCACCTTTCCTCAATCCCCCGTCTTGCAGGCAGAGGCTACATAAACATACCGGTAATTCATTTTCCCTCACTCCTACCAAACACACAAATTACCCAAACAGGTACAAAAAAAGAAAACAACAAACTTGTGGTAATTAAACTTCAAGGCTGTGGAAAAGGAAGTGTTAATCCGCACGGGTTAGCGGATTCCACCATTGCAAAAGCATTTACAGTTTCATTAAAGAGTGCAGCCAAGTGGAATGAAATCATTTAGAATGCCCGCCTGCATAAACAGTGGGGGTGAACCTGTGACTGTCTACTCTGCACACTTTACCCTTCTATAATGAGGACTAGTTGAGACCATACAATGTATTCACATATTAACATTAACATTTCTAAGCAAAAATAAAAAAACAAGCTTAAAATAAATAAATAAATGAAAACTTTGGGTAGAATGATCAGGGACAGATCAGATGCTTTTCAAATTTGAGGCACATGCCAAAAGAAGAGGCAGGTTTAGTTCAATGTTAGTCAACCTAAAGGCTCTATAGTCTGCATCATAATCATGGCGAAGGAGTGTTTGTTCAGTTACAGGGGTCCACAGTTTCTGCACATTTCTCCTCCAGCTCTTTAGTAAACAGAAAATACATATGTCTCAGGTCGGGATACCAATGTCATCCAATCAGGAGAGAGAACTGCACAAAGACCATTTAGCATTTATTGGCTTCCAAACACTTTGGAGTATGAATGTAGTTTAGTGAGGATTGGCAAAAAATGTAGGTAGAAGTTACAAGAAATTAACTCTACTGCAAACTGTACAATGAGGGGTCATCAATGAGTTGAGTCAGGGCGGAGCTAGCCTTTCCAGCTTAGATGCAAGACAGCAAGCTAGTGAATAATACAGTATATCCAGCCATGAAATAGTAGGTAAAGTAATTGGCATAAACTTAATAAAGTAGTTAATCAGTAAAAAAGTGATGCATGCATGCAAGTGTATGAATGTGTGGGAAAACATCAAAAACCCAAAGCATCAAAACAAGAGAACAGAAGGATGGCTCAGGCCCCATTATATAGGGTGAGCAATCACCCCACCCAGGTGTGCAAGATTCCCCACTAATGAGGCTCTCTCCAGAGGAGCCCATGGAACTCATAGACACAGCAGGCCACTGATCTAAGGCCAAGGGGTCGTCACAGTGTGTTTATGTTATGTGGACTATTTTTTTATGCCTTTTTTTTCAAAGATATTTTTGGGGCTTTTTTTTGGTATGCCTTTATTTGACAGGATAGATGGCTGACAGGAAATGGGGAGAGCGATGGGGGGTGACACACAGCAAAGGTCGTCGGGATCGGGAGTCGAACACGTTGTCAAGCTTAACAGCATATGTGGTATGCGCCTGGACCGTATTAGAAACATATAAATAAATATAATATATAAAGAATCAAATGCAGATGTGTACATACTGTAAGGTATACACTGTAGCAGTAGACACACAGTATAGCAGAAAGTAATCCACAATGAAATGAAGGTTATCAAACATGAGCGAAAGTGGTCCAGCTTAAAGAAAAGTACTGCAGTGCATGTGTCAGGCCAGCCTGGCAACAGTCAGTGTTCAGGCCTTATTAAACTGGTGGAGTCTCCCGTCGATCCGACGGATGAGTAGACATGCAGTTATTTCCTTTTAGCGTGGCTCCTCATGTGGGAGCGTAGACCTATCCCTGGGACACACAGTCTTCCACAGATACTGCAGGGAGTTTTGTCCTGTGTTGAGGTGAGAGGTCCACGTGTCCTGCGGTCTCTCTTGTCTTGGATTGATGCCGCTCTTGCCTGTTCGAAAGTCTGCCTTGGGTAACTCCACCCTTCCCTGTCGGTAGCTTTATCCTCCCAGTTTGCTGCATCAATTTTGCAGCTCCTGAGGTTGGCCTTCAGTGTGTCTCTGAAGCGGAGAAGGGGTCTTCCCAGGCCACGCTGCCCCTCCTTCAGCTGCCCGTAGAGCAGCATCTTTGGTATGCGGCTATCAGGCATTCGGACAACATGACCTGCCCACCGGAGCTGGGCCTTGATGATCAGGCTTTCAACGCTGGGTAGACCACACTTCTGCAGTACCTTGAGATTTGACACCTTGTCCTGCCACTTGATGTTGCATATTGAGCGCAGGCACCTCTGGTGAAACCGTTCCAGTTGCTGGATGTGACGACGGTAGGTTGTCCAAGTTTCACAACCGTAGAGTAGGGCACTCAAAACTACTGCTCTGTAGACAGCAGTTTTTGTGTTCAGTTTTATACCATGATTTTTCCACAGCTTCTTTATCAGTCTTCCAAAGGATGAGCTTGCTTTGGAGATGCGCAATGAGATCTCGTTGTCCAGAGATCCATTGCTAGAGATGGTGCTGCCCAGGTAGCAAAACTTCTCTACGGTCTTGAGATCCGTATTGTCTATGGTCACTGGTGGTGGGGTGAGCGCAGCAGGGTTCCGAGTTGATGGAGGTGGTTGAAACATGGCCTCTGTCTTCCCAAAGCTTATAGTCAGACCAAAGCGCCTACAGGATACTGAGAAGCGGTTTACGATGTACTGGATGTCGTCAGGAGTGGTAGCTGTCAGTGCACAGTCATCAGCAACTGGTGTTGCATTAGTCTCATGTAGCCAGACGATCAGATATCTCCACCTGCTCATTCTTAAGTCATGGAATGGGTTTGACACTGGAGATAACCAGCGTTAAAAACCTACGCCCACTGCTTTGAAAACAAATTCTGATACCATATCCTATATGAAGGCCCTAAAGACTTTGCATTGTTTCTGTGATGCTCTTTTTTATCGTTTAATTCCCAAATTATTTCTACCCAGTTTTAGACCATTGGAATTTAGATTTCCCCAGACATATCAGTAGGTGGAGATCTTTGATCATCTGGCTGTGTGTGTGTGTGTGTGTGTGTGTGTGTGTGTGTGTGTGTGTGTGTGTGTGTGTGTGTGTGTGTGTGTGTGTGTGTGTGTGTGTGTGTGTGTGTGTGTGTGTGTGTGTGTGTGTGTGTGTGTGTGTGTGTGTGAAATAGACTGTGGATAACAAATATAAACATTATGCATGGATGACAGTTGATAACATTAAAGTTTATTACCCACAATAATATTTTCCCCCAAGGGATCAATTTGGTAATACAGTAGAGCCTTGCAGACAGAGGTCATGCAGCCTTTTGTTCAAAAGGGAAATACTGATATGGATGGATGTTTAAAGATGTAGCTAATATTTAATTACAGAGATAAATACTTTTTGTTTATTTTTATTAACTGTTAAAAAGAGCCAACAAAGAAATTGAGTTGGGAAAATATTGATTTACGAATGCTCATAGTATTCTATACATCCATATTGTTGACGAATAAATGTATACTGTATGTGTTAATCGTGAAACGTTATGAAGGTATATAGGGGGATATACTTTTTAGAAATGTGTCCACCGACCACCACTAGAGATTTTGCTATAACATTTCTATTGTACTGTAGCTCTCCACGCAGTGGCATCTTTTTGGTGAAATACAGGGCATTTCTTGGTTAGATTAACCTTCAGAGAGTGCTTTGCTGGATACTGTTAAATAAATTGTGATTTGTTCTTCACCCATTAGATGATTTTCTAGTAGTGGATTCTCAGTCCCGACCAGATCTCAGTGTTATCTCTCTGAAGAAGAAAACTCAAGGTCCTCTGAAAGTGATAGACTTTTTAGGGTATCATGTTGGATAGCGACCGCATGCAAGCGTCATTGCCTCGAGAAAAGTTGGAGCGTATTCAAGAGGCCATGAAAATGGCCTCATAAATTATTCAAAACAAAACATTATTAATTGCTGTCTGTAGGTCAACTTAATCACTTAAACCTCCAGACTTAGTAACCCGTTTTCTTCCCCTGTACACCTGTCATGATCTGCCCCTGTTCTGGCTGCCCTGCCCTTGTAATGTGCTACTATTGCCCTGTTGTGCCTCTGCTCCTGCTCACCACCTCCCCTCTCTGTGCGGCCTGATGGTGAGACTGGTTCCACCACCCGGGGTCTTATTTAATCGTTCTGAGTGTTTGTTTGAGTTGCTTGTTCGTCGTCGATGTTTCCCGGGAGTTTGTTCACGTTACAAGTTACAATTTGATCCCTCTGTGAAGGTATACTTCTGTTTTATTTAAGTAAAGTGTGGTTCTACGTCAACTCTTGTTATCCCGTGTGTTCCCGCATTATGGGTCCTTACTTTGAGTCGTATCCTGACAACACCAACTATCTTCAATCTACAATCTGATGCTTGAGTCAGTAGGATACAATCATAATGGCATACTGACTAAATTGCGGAGAAAAGGGGTAAAAAGCAACAAAAAAATATATTTTAATAAATACTCATACAGGTACAAGCAACAATCTACAAGCTCACAACGCAACACAATGTGTTGTTCACAATGCGTACCATGTGTGGGCATAGCAGTCGCTGGTCGTATTGGTTTGTTTATGGTTATGTCTGAGTCATAGTGATGGGCCGCGGTGGTCCGCCGGGCTGATTTATAGGATAGGATCATGCCGAAATGTCAGTCGCCCTTACATTTTCTTTTACTGATGCCATTCCTTTTGTTTGGGGGGGGGGGGATTTATACCTATCAAATGTTTGCTGACATTTGGACAAACTAATTGCTCCATCTTCCCTCAGTTACAATCTACGATGATATTAGAGTTGTATCCCATCATCATTGCATACATTAATTCTCTGGGGCAAATGATGGACTAGGAAACAAATCATAGTTTACTGCAAGTATGAGGCAACTGTTAACATAAGGGTGCTCGTCAATTGCCTTTATCAATAGATTTGTTAGACATCTAACATGGTCATATCATGTGTCATGGGCAATGTCACTCTCCGTGCAGTGCACCTACCTGGCCTGAATAATAACATTGGTGACTGCTTGTCCCGATTTAAATTCCAGGAATTCAGGATTATCTGCCCTCATGCTGTGCCTCAAAAAGTCTGCATTGCGCAGCCATCGCTCAAATTGTCCTAGATTAGAAGGCATGCTTCAGTCGTAAATGAACACTTGCATCTTGGATTGGCAACGTCTAGAATAAAAGTGCACGTCTCTGCATGGTCTTGTTTCACTTCCTTTTGTGCAGCCTTCTCTCTGTTCCTGTCATGCCTGTTAACATTATCTCTATGATTATTTCATTGTTCACTGTTTTAAATCATGCACAATGGAACCTTCTTCCATCAAAGCATTGGTAGTCAGGCATTCCATTTCATTTAAGATATGCAGATGCTTTGTACAGTATGCTTGGGCGCCCCTCCATTCACCTCCTCTTCAAGAGCCTAAAAAAAAGCATCCAGGAAGCAATGCTGAGTGCCTTCCTCTCTCATTACTGTATTTCTAAACCGATAAACCGATGTGTCACGTAAGGCAGGGGTGTTTTGGATCATATTCATATTTATTACTGGAAGCCGTTTTCTTCACGTTTTCCTGGGTTCCTCAGGTGCAGCCAGGGGTCATCAATATGTCCGTACAAGGACAAATGTGTCCGTGGCAAAGACTTGGTCTTATCCGTGGCAGATTTTTGATTTACACTCCATCATAATGTTCTTATTTTGATCATAAGACCCAATTACTGAATGTCAAGTCTCCAGGTTTTCTTCAGAACATGTATGGCTCTGATTTACCATGACACTACAGTATGTATGGTACATTAGGAGTCCTACTAGTGGTTCTCAAATGTTTTATTTGCAAGGACCACCATAACTCTGAGACACACACTCAAAGGTAAAAAGCACAGCCACTATTCTACCTGCCCCAAGTGTACTTACTATTACACTATCAATTGTAGAGGCATCCACCCCATCTCCACCGTACCACTACACAAGTACTGCAGGAGGTGAGTCAACTGCACGCCTGCACCTTTTGATCCAACCGGCCAGCCATGTCTGATGAGGTGAGAACAGAGTTCTTAAGTTGAGGAAAAATAGAGCACCGAAGTCTGACTTATTTTACGCATCCTACCTGGGTTGCGGGCAAAATAGTTCTGCCGAGAAAAGAGATAAACTATTCACAAAATAACGACACTTGCTGTACAGTATGGAGGCTGAAGTTACACCTTGAGTGCACATATTTGAGAATGTCGTTGGCTAGAACTTTGGTGGGACACTAACATCGGAGTGCAGGTTGGACAAATTAGGTAATTAGTCATGCAGGGTTATGGGAGAATGGCATGCGCCACACAATGGTATATAACTATAACCAAATTATATTTGACTTATTTCATAATTGTGTGATTGATAGTCATTGACAATCATCGACACACACATTAAACATTTAAAAACTACAAGTACATTTGCCCTCCGTTCCACAAGGAGACACTTAAATGGTGGTTCAGTGCATACTGGGGTAGTCCCTCCCACTCATTTCCTCCCACTAGAAATGCAGGCCTGGATGCAGACAATTTAAAACGTCAGTCATAATTGCCATTTATTAATGCTTTTGTCTGTGTAAGTGTAAGTGATTCTCAGAATTTCCCACCACAGTTGAGATCGGAAGTGGTCGTTTTAGTTCACTCAGCATCCATACCCCAAGTGTGACTACTATTACAATATCTACAGCTGGAGAGACATCCATCTACCTCTATCCATGTACAGTCTGCAGTCTACTTTCTCCCAGTTAGGACCGGTGAAGCATAGACTGAGATTCACAATGGCACAAGACAAGCGACATCATAGCTAAATCATCTGACGCCGTTTGAGAACCTGTTTCAGAAAGTCATAAATCGTGAATCAAGAAGGGGTACTCATACAGGTATGGGCACTCGGGTGGCGCAGTGCTGAAGTGCCTGCCCACCACCACGGGGGTTGTGGGTTCGAATCCACCGTGGTGCATCCGGCTTTGTCGAGCGTCTACACGAACACAATTGGCCCGTGTTCGGGGGAGGGCATCCAGCCAGGCGGGGAGGGTTATAATTGTCATTGCATGTAATCCTATGGGCTGGGACGGCACCTGTCAGCAGGGAGTGTTGGGCGGGAGGAGTAGGACGAAGGCTCTATACGTCCTGCTAGTGGGGACTCCTCACTAGCAGGTGAGTCAGTAGGATACAACAGCAGTGACAACACAGAAATGTGTGTGGGGAGGAATCACTTTGCATAATGACTAAATTGTGGAGAAAAAGGGTTAATAAGCAGGGGGAAAAAATATAATAATACTCATACAGGTACAAGCATCGAAATGTTGGTGGGGCATGTTCTGCAGAACAATATAACAATACAACACAACAAGATGATAGTAATAAAAATGAGAATAAAAGTAATAATACTGGATGAGATAGAAATAAAGGTGGAGACAGGTAGAACGGCAGTATGATAAAGCTCATATAGACACGTACAATATCTTTTTAACAGCAGTGTAAACAATTTGCAAGAGCAGAGGCACAATCGAATCATATGCTTGGTGCTTTTCAGAAATGGATAATTCTAAAATAAAATATTTTAGATTTATAAATAAGATATTTAAAAATATATTTTCGTGAACGGAAATAATGAACAGATGAAAGCTTCCTTTCTCGGCTTTCGGGAGATGTAGTTCTAGACTATATAGCATTCGGAGACTGTGGAATAGTTGTCTGGCTACGTGAGACTAGTGATTGCTTTGCTTGCCATAGTTTCTCTCTCTCTCACTCTCTCCCTCACTCTCTCATACACTCAATCTCTCTCTTTCACCATCTCCCTCACTCTCCCTGTCTCCCTCTCTTTCATGCTCTCTTAAAATCATTGGTTGGAGGATCATTCAGTATATTCTTGTTTTTATTGTTTGACGTTGTACCGTATACTCTCTGTTGAGGCATCACTTGCTGTTGTGTTGTGTGATGCTGTGATCTGTGAGTGTGTGTGTCGGTGCGTCCGCACAAGTGTGCGTGCGTTCATGCATGCGCATGTGTGTAGTGTGTGTGTGTGTGTGTGTGTGTGTGTGTGTGTGTGTGTGTGTGTGTGTGTGTGTGTGTGTGTGTGTGTGTGTGTGTGTGTGTGTGTGTGTGTGTGAGACACACTCTCTCCTTCACCCTAAAAATGAATGGTTAATAGATCATATATTTTAGTTTTTATGGTTTGACATTGCATTCTCTCTCTGCTGAAGGATCATTTGCTGTTATTCTGTTGTGTTTTGACATTGCATACTTTATCGTTCATCGTTTCCATTGATGGGCTTTAGTTCTCCTTGGTTTGACATTGTATATAATTCTCTGTTGAGGGACCAATTGTTTTTCTTGTGTTGGGAGTGGTTATTCAAGAAGCCTACTGTATAGCCCACTCCTAAGCTTATACATTGCATACTATAAATTTTAGTAGGCAGTCTTGCTTTTTGCGTTTTATGCCAATATACTGTACACATACACATTCTGTGCGTGGTTCTGGTCATACATACATGTAAGTTGTTGTTTGAGTATTGCAGAGTATCTGTCCATCTGTACTTAAGTATCGGTATTTGCATTTTTAAATACTTATGACTTTCACTTCTCTACATTTCAAAGACACATTATTGTACTTTCACTACATTTCTAAAAACGGAAAAAGTACAAAGTAAATTAACCACTTGCTCTGATATTAAAAAGAAAATTACTTTGTTATTTGTACTTTAAAGTAATTACTCGAGTACTTTCACTCAAATTGAACTTTGACAGAGCAACTTTCACTTGTAGTTGAGTAATATTTGACCATGAGTGTCTTTACTTTGACTCAAGTACTGGGGTTCAGTACTTTGTCTACCTCCGGTACGGTCCGAACAATAACTCAAACCCAGTGTTTCATGGTCTACTTCAAGGCCTACTACACATACAGTGCATTAACAGAAAAATACAATGCAAAAGTGCCTTGTGCTTGTCTTTATGTTCACATTCAATTATTCAAAGGGGAGTAGGTCTAGCATCAAATACCATTTAACAGGAAATATTAGACTATGGTTATACTGTAGCAGAAGCCCTGATGCAGACCATGCGCTGCAAGCCTGTTAGGTCATGCACCACAAGTGAGTGGTCTGACAACTGTCAGGTCATACTGTACAACATGAGTGCAACTTTCTGAGAAGCCACCCCATCCATTAATGAAAACATTTTCAATTATGCATGACAAACTAACTCATTAATATCAGCCACTGCAGGAAGGCAATGCAGTAGAAGGAGGGAGCAATTCTTTCTTTCTTTCTTGTTTTTCCTCTTTTTTTTTTCTTTCCTTTTTCTTTTTTCTTTTTTCTTTCTTTCTTTTTTTTTCTTCTTTTTTTTTTTTTTTTTTTTACAGTTCGTACAGTTTTAAAATAGGAGAATCAATGCCTGGAATCCATAAAGTCAACTGCGGTTTTGAGTGAACGCTTTGAGTCGTTAGGCAGAAGGAGGTGGTGTAAGGGCTCACAAGGCTACCACTCCCTCCTAGTTTATTGCCATCGGCGTTATGTATTTATTTTTTAATGACTGTATTTTGAAGACGTGGGTGAAGTCGAGTATGCCAGTAGACTAGTGTGTGCAAGGGGTGTATTGAGGGGAGAAGTTGAAACAGGGAGATGGAAAAGTACAAACCACAGAGCTGGTAGATTGGGGGGTGGGTTGGGCTGTGTGAGGAATATTTGCCTGGCATTCAATTTCTTAACTCTGAGTCCCCTGAGTGACACTGCGTTTCCCTACAAATTGACTTTCCTTGCTGTGCTTATTGACATCCAGTGATGTCAGTGCACCGCAAAATGGAGAAGACGCAGTCGAGCATTCTGTGCAGACTGAGTGCTGTATGAATCTTCCCTCATCTTTCCTTGATGGCACATATCTCATGGGATCTCAGGTCCATTCACTGACGCGCCAATTACGACTACAGAGGAACTCTGGGGGAGTAGTGCACAGGCCCCAGAAAGAGCTTGAGAAATGGCGGCAGATATATTATGGTCGACCATAACCAGTCAGCCTCCTATACATTTTAAAATGTCATCCTGCCGTTAGATGCAGTCATATCTCTTTAGAACTTCAAAAACACAAAGTGACTTTCAGTTGTTTGTCAGTTTAGTATTGCAGACGACCATAGGTAGACGGAAAACATTCGATGTGTCAGGCTGAGGGCAAATATGCAGTCTACTGTTCTAGTCAAGATGGTGAAGATGGATTATAGTCAAGGCAGCTATCTGAGCTGTGTCATTTGATTGATAGATGCTCCATTTCCAAACTTTGACAGGGCCATATGACTTGACTGATATTATGTTAGAATTTTTCCACTTCAAGGTCTGCTTAACACAAAATATTCAGCTGGAGCTTTTTAAAGGTTAGTTTCATCACCTCAGCTAGAAAATATACTACAACTTTCAGAATTCTGTTTCTCCATAGGGAACCGATGTGAAATAAACTTTAATGAGGTGATATTTCAAATAAAAGTGTTAACTTCAACAGCTTCTTCGGCATGAATTGTAGTTATGCATAATGTTTAAAGGCCACGGAGAACCAGTTATATTTAGTAGAAAGGTGACTTCGCTTTGCCCGACTTAACTTAATGCCCCAGCAAAAACGAAGTGGATTCACAAATGATCAGATGATGCCTTCAAGACGTAGTGATAAAAGGGTAAATTAATACTTTTAGCCAGCATGCTCTCTCGTCACGTATCTCATGCTTTCTGAAAACCAAGTGACAGGTTGAGCTTGAAATTGCACTTATAGCTAAGTTAAGTTAATACTTGTTGTGTGTTGCTGTGTAATGTTCAGTGTATAGTTTATTGTTTAATACATACATAAAGGAGTACGTAACGCCAAGGACATAAACCATAAAAATTGGCTATAGGCCGTCACTATGACACTTAATTGCGAGTCCTCTCTGTGAGAAGTGCTATATAAATAAAATGTACTTACTTAAATGACTCAGACATAACCATATATAGAGGCTGACCGGCGGCCCGTCACTATGACTCAGACATAACCCATCAAATATATGGGCATATACCGATCACGTCAAGGATCTCCATATATGGGCATAAAATGGACTAGGACTGACAGATACAGAGATCTCCATATATGGGCATATAGGTGGGATCGGCGGTGCAACATAGGTGTGAGGTAGTACAGAGGAAGTACAGTCATATACCCACAGTATAGCTAAACACACCACACTTTGGTCACTGCATTTAAAACTTCCGATACAGTATCACTACTGTATCGCCACCAGCCAGGCCAGGTGGCTGTGTAAGTCGTAGGTTCTCTGGTCCTGGCTTTCGGCCTGGCGGAGATAACAACAACAAATACAATAGTCAAATACAGTTAGTTCCAGTCTTATGGATGGCGGAATTAAGTGTGCCTTTAATAGTAGAGTATTTATTTTGTGTGTGATGTGGTTGACACTGACCGTACGTTTGAAGGAGGTTTGTTATTTGGGTCAGAAGTGTCAAGTGATTTGAGCTGGCACGCTGGTATAATGATTGTGTCTATTGCTTGTGTATAGTATTATGTATTTCTCTATTCTTTGCCCTTGTGGCTCTTTTGGAACTGCAAGACTTTTGGATCTAGTACAAAAAACAATGTCACCCATTCTATTATGACATTTGGCAAGTGAAGGGTCATACTCATATGAGTGCGACCCCTCACGTGACCTTTCATGTGACAATAAAGTTGGAAGTTGATTAAATACTATTATTTCGGAAGCACATAAACGAGGCTATTTCTTTTTTTCAACTGATAATCAGGGCAGGTGAGTGTGCATATTATATGTTTTGTAGTAGTTGTGAATGTACTGTATGTTTTTCTTTGCTGCCGCTAACCATATACCTGGACAGTATTGCAGCTGAAAAAAACAACAAAGTATACTCACCTCCTAAGATTCAATACTTATATTCTACCAATATCAGCAAACAACAGTCATGTGCAGCAGTCTAAGCAGCCTCGTGCCACAGAGCATGGGGGAAAGTACATGCCAATTTATTTTCCCCTTGCTCAAATGTGGCCTTTGCTGGTAAACCCCCACCCCCCCCCTAATTAATACGGAGTATCCTTGCAGTTGAACGGTCTCATCCTTATCCCTGTGTGCAGGTACACAAACAATCAATGCTTGCCAAGTGCCTTCTCGCTTTTTAATTAGGGCCGCTTTCAAACGCATTACAGACGAAATACACTGTTCCTCTTCGTGTCCGACAACGGCGCGTGTGGCTAAGATTGCACCGCAACATTTCCAGTGCTCCACGCATCCATCTACAAATGCAACACAGAGGCTTAGAAACTGATATCAGCGGGGCGAGTGCCGTCACGGCGCTTAATCCGTCTGCACGGCCGACCACACCTCTATCCGAAAAAGGAGACAAACGACAGGTAAATACTGCAAAACAGCTTGTCACTGTGGCTGATCTGCTGCCCATTTTTCATTTCATAATAACAGTGCAGTGGGAGAGTTTCTTTCTGTCGGGCGTGCCAGTGCGTGAATGACTCGGGGTGGAAATAGGCCCCGTAATTATTCTTTCCTCCACTTGTCCCTCCTGTCGCTTCTCGCCATCGCTCACACTTCTGGAGATGCCGGGGCTATTGAATCCTGATGAAATCCCAGCACAACAATGGCCAGCATACACTGCACCATGCAGCCGCGTCTGTACGTGCGTGTGAGTGTGTGCGTCTGTGTGTACAAGTGATTGTTCCTGGCTGAACACCACATCGGACTCTGAAGGGATAGGCAATTATTGGAATTTCAATCATGCAGTCAATGGAGAACGCAGCATTGCTGCATGGAGCGGGCAGTGTGCACGAGAACAAGTGGATTAAAGCGTGCTTTCATGCATGCCGCTGGCTGATAGAGGTGATATCAGTCAATGTGGCAAGCATGCCACTCAGGCATTATGCATGAAAAACCCCTCTGAGCAATGACAGTGTGCAAGCTTTGTTATATCGGGGATGTGAATAGAACGCCAGGAATATCGCAAACGTCACCTTGAATAGAAATTCGAATGTCCTACAGCGCTCGTCCAAACGCTCGTCCAAATGCATCCGTTTAACAGAAGCGAGTGGAGAAGATGGGCGGGAAGGGGGGGGGGATTATGAAAAGCAGTCACACACTGACCTTTGCTATGCTAATGGAAATGCATGGAAATGACCTATAAAAAGACACTAGCTGCATTTTATTCATCTCTACCTTTATGTTTTTCGGCACGGCCTAAAAACCTGCAGAAATACAAATGTCCTGTGACCTGTAAGGGGAGGGGAAGGGAGGAGAAGAGATGGGGGGGGGGCATCCTCCTTCTCCCCTGTTCAGCTAAAGAAAATGATTCCACTGCTTGACAGTGTCTTTGAGCACATGGCGAGAATATCAAACAGAATGAAATGTCCATTATTAATATGTAGCGTTCTCCTGTGCCAGATTTTTATATCACATGGGGGCTTTCATGTCCAGAAAAATAAATGAGACTGCCTACCGGTTGTTTTGGGGTGTGCATCAGTGGCTTCTGCTGTCTACCGTGTGTTCCGAATGAGAGTTCTTCACTTATTTGTGTACTGTATGTGTGTGTGTGTGTGTGTGTGTGTGTGTGTGTGTGTGTGTGTGTGTGTGTGTGTGTGTGTGTGTGTGTGTGTGTGTGTGTGTGTGTGTGTGTGTGTGTGTGTGTGTGTGTGTGTGTGTGTGTGTGTGTGTGTGCGTGCGTGCGTGTGCGTGCGTGTGCGTGCGACTGTGCGTGTGCGTGTGTGTGTGTGGGGGGGGGGGCAGAGAAAGAGAAAACCCAAGACAGATAGAAGAAAAGACTGAGAGAAAGGAGGAGGTGGTAGAGGCGGAGGGGAGAGAGGGGGGGGGGGTCCAGATGGCAGTTCTTCGGCATGTGGAGGATAGGTCATCCAGTGGAGGGCCAGCTGGGGGGAGGTCAGCCCGGGTTTCCCGTGGGACTCCGCAAACCGCACGGGGAGCCAACAGGAGGCAGAGAGAGCGGCAGAGAGACAGGGCACCGCTGCATGACTGGGACCCAGGGCCAAGGCCGAGCACACGGCTGCTTCGCGCCTCCGCGGTGCTTTCCCGCTCCTCCGCCGATGCACAATGCGTCTCATTCCCTCCGACAAGTCCTTTTTGCCTCCAGGCATTGTCTCTGTAAATGCTTCATCCTCGCTCATCCGGCATCTCCTTCCTGTATTGTGTGTTCTCATGAAGGCTAAGAGCATCCACTTCATTCCCAGCGCTGTGTATTAAGCCTCTGCTCTGAGAATATAATTCATACTGTATATATAAATTATGTATTTCTTTAATCTTGCCTCCAGCCGTCGGTGTACCCGCCCCCCCAGCCCTGTGCTCTCGGTTCCACATGTTGGAATGGCTTGGTATTAGGGTCATCCTCTAGGCTGCAGGAAGAGCTATGGGAAAGGCTGCCATGACAAGTAGTGGCTCAGAAGCCCTGTTAATGCCATGCGGTGCATGTGTGGAGGCATCCAACCGGGCAGAAACAATGGCAGGACAAGTGAACACATTTGGAACAAAAAAGGCCACAGGCGTGGCCTTTGAGCGTGATCCTGCTCAACTTCCTTCTGGAGCCATGTTTGAAGCCGGTCTCTATTAATTCACGAGACAGAGGCATGTCACATCGGTGTCAGGGTTTAAAGCGAGACAGGTGTAGGGGATGCATTCCCTGCGTGTTGTTGTGAAGTGTGTGAAGACAAGGGCTAAAAGTACCTCCATGCCCTGGGTCAGCTATGTGCTGTGATGCCACAACTCATTAGTGCTCAACAATAGGTGTTGCAGCGTTGCTCGCAGTCAGCCGGTATGTTTCCCAATCAACAAACCCACCCAAATTTGCATTGCAGCCCTGGCCACACTCAGCAGCTTTGATTATTCCATTCCGCTACAATGTGTTTTATTTAGTCAAGGTCCATTGACTTTGTATGCCCGAGGGCCTTGTCTGGACAATGTGTAACCTTGCATGTATTAGGCCACTGGTTCGCAAACTTTTATGTTTCAAAAACGGTAGAACAACAAGCTCACAACGTGTCACAATACGATGGGTTGTGAGTTTCTAGATCTACTATTTTTGAAAAATGTTGACAAATGTTGACAAATCTTCTCTTATGGGGGGGTCCCTGGTACAAAATCTTTTCAAATGGGGTCCGTGGCCAAATACTGTACACATCTACATTTGGGGATCCTTGACATGAAAATGCTTGTGAAAACACATAGCAGAACATAGACAGCATAGACGGGATATATCAAAAGTTCCTACGGTGATAAAACACAGTCAACTCTTAAATCACTAGTGACACTATCTCCAACTCCATCGTGTGTGATGCAGAGGAGGAGAGAGGTGATAGAGAATGTGATTTCAAGAAAACAAGAAGACTTGATGGTACTACTTCATATTCCCTTAGAGACTGCAAAGATCAAATCTCATCATAACTGGTGTCTACATCAATAAAAAGGTCAGCTCTAGAGCCTCTAGCTTATGCTTAACTGCTTAACTACCTACCGTAGATCCTCATTCAAAGAGTAAAATGTTAATCATTTAAATCATTTCATTTAGCAGTCATTTGAGGAAGAACAATGAGGTACAGTATACCATGTGCTTAATGTTTCATCCTTCTTCATGTGACAAATGTCTACACTCAATTCATAAAGACAGAGCCATGGCCATCAACTGATATTGACAATTTTGTCAGACATGCCATTCTCGGTTCGACAGACAAGTTATCCGTTTCTGATTTATGAGGTTGCTCTCGAATAACGACAAGACATAGAAGTGTGTGGTGAAATGGACATTATTGATAGGGTTAGTGTGTGTGTGTGTGTGTGTGTGTGTGTGTGTGTGTGTGTGTGTGTGTGTGTGTGTGTGTGTGTGTGTGTGTGTGTGTGTGTGGGGGGGTGTGGGTGTGGGTGTGCCGTGCACGCATTCCACAGACAACAGAAATTGATGGTTTCAGGTGGGACACAACATTATGCAACAGTGATATTGGTGTCACATGTTTATTACAGTGGAGACTATGCTTACTGTACATCCATCTGCCACGTAGGAGAGAAGCAGTTTCTAATTATGTGTCATTACAACCACCCAGCCTTGAAAAACGATCTTTGTGCATCGTAAAAACTGCAGAGCTTGGGAAGGGGTCTGGCCAGGCGAACAACCTTTCACAAATGTGACCTCTGAGAGTGTGTGAAGCTTTCACTCATTCACCACACAGCCATTAAATTGTTAACAAGCTCAGTCCTTCCATTTGCTCCCTTCTCTGCCCGAGTCTGGTTGTAAACAGGCTATTAAAGGGCTTGGCTCGGCCTCAAGCGGCCCCTGGCCTTGGGCTCAGCGCACCAGCGCTAGAGACGTTAATGAAGCGGAAAATTAAAAGGTTCGGTCGGACATCGAAATCTTGTTTAATTCTAACAAGGGTTTGCTTTTTATCTATCTTGGTTTGCCACCCCCGCACACAACCCATCTCCCGCACCCTGTTCCTAATTCACAATGAGAGATTCAAAGTTAGTCATGTTTATGCACTTCAATAATTATGTAGCTGAACCTATTGGACACATAAAACTAAGTTAATAGTAAAAAGAAAAAAAGAAAGAAAAAAGGCGTACAATGAAAAACAAATAGCTGCATATTAAAGTGCCAAGAGAAGATGGAGAATGTGATTATGAAAAAAAAGAGGACTGGATGTTACATCATGTTCCCAGTGTGATTTTGATGCCTGATGTCACTTACAGTAGTAGCACTATTTTAATACTAATGTCACAGTAAGAACAGTGTGTGTAGAATGCCTTTCCACGCGTCTCTTCCGGTCAGTCAAAATGTTCTCTGACAGCCCTTCAGCACAGTATACTGTACCTGGAAGCACTAATGGATGCCATGACATTAATGGCTCCGTGTATGTACTTTATTCAATCTGCCTCTGACGAACCTTACCGGAGGGCTGCAGCACGAAAGAACAACAACATTAACATCCTGTTGACCTATCGCTGTGAAATATTTATGACAAGTTTGCACACTGCCTACTTATGCAACAAGCTCCCACTCACAGCCACTGTACATTACATCTAAATAAGTGGTCAGGTGATGGAGGCCCTACCAGTGGTAGGACCGTATCATTTCATCAATGCCATTCTCCAGTTTTCTTTAATAACTGCAACCACAGTCACATCCTCAATGTCCCACAGGGCCACTTAAAAACTGTGGGCAGGCTGAAAACATGCTTGGTCTTTATATGCTGCCATTTTCGCCGGGAAGTCAAGAGACTCTCGGTCTCAAAGGTTTCAGACGCGGCTGTAATGGAGTTGGAAACCCTTTCACTGGGGGAAACGTGACAAACTTGTCAATACCACCAGCCCACTACCTCCAATTAAACGTTAAGGGCCGAACGCTGAGCAAGCCTCAAATACTTTGGAGAGAGGCAAAAGGTCTGACAAACTAGTTTGATTGGTTGCAGTGGGATGGGAAATTGTTTTGCCAAAGGTAACAGGAACTTTGCACTGAAAATGCCTCATGACCCCTTGCATTGACCTCAATCAGTGGGCCCTCCCGCTTTCCCACAATCCCGTTGACTTTTGGCAGTTTCCCCTGTGTTGCCATGGTGATGACCTTATTTGGAAGAGGTTGCGAGAACAGAGAACTTGGCCACTTACTGGAGGAAAAGAGCAAGGACTTGGATTGGTCTCTGCGAGCCCAGTCTCCTGCTTTGTTCGTGTCCTTGTTTCTCCACCAACATCTCAATTGCCCTGGCTTTTGTTTTGGCTTTGTATCCCAGGAAGCGCTCAGGCAGAGGCCTCAGTATAAATGGTCCAATTCATTCCAGGCCTTTATTTTTTGTATTTCTTTTCCACTGTGGGTTATATGCATAATCTATTTGCTAGTGGTATCTAAGGCTCACTCTAAAACGTGGCTACTAATTTTCTTTCTTCAGCTGACTGAAGAAAATATGTACTTACAGTACATACTTATTTTTGTCTTTTTCTGCTTTATTCCAGACAGACACAACGAGAGACAGGATATGTGTGGGAGCTAGGGGAGATTAAATGCAGCAAAGCTCCTAAGGTCGGATTTGAACCTGCGTCAGCGGCGAGAAGGACCATAGCCTTATTTATATGTATGCGGCATTACTCAGTGATGTTTGATTCATGCAATAGTGTGTCCAAATGTGTGGTCCTTTGTTGGATTCTGCAGGACAGAAATGCCTTATACACACTATTATAGTAGTGTCACACACACACGCACGCACGCACGTACGCACGCACGCACGCACGCACGCACGCACGCACGCACGCACGCACGCACGCACGCACGCACGCACGCACGCACGCACGCACGCACGCACGCACACACACACACACACACACACACACACACACACACACACACACACACACACACACACACACACACACACACACACACACACACACACACAAGCTATGTGCAAAATCATTTGTTCAACACACAAAGACAGACATGCAAGCACACAGAGTGTGAAACACAATTATTCATATAAAATGCATAATTCACACCTAACATTTCCTTGGATGTCTCTCAGGGAAGAACTTTGACAAGGATATTTAACAGGGAACAGACCTTGAATATTCAGTAAACAGTTTTTTTTCTTTTTTTGTACCATTACTTTGTCAGACTAGTGTATAGGCTAATGACTTACTAAATAAAACAATGCAGGTGTAGAAACTAATTTGCAGCTTTGCCGTCTCAAAGGCACACACACAGTAGAGTAAAGCTCTTAATAGCAAAATTATGATGGGTAGAGAAACCACATGCTTACGCCAATAATTAGCCTAAGACACTTAAGCATCTCCATGGAGAGTTGGGATCATTTTGTAGCAGTGCAGATAGAATCCTTCTTGACCTGCGTTATCTCCCTGTGTGTTTACTGTGCTGCTCGGAAGGATTCCCTGGACAGAGTAAGGAGTTCTGCCTTTTTCGTTCTCTCGGCTGTATATCGGTCCATTGGGAACTGATGGCATCAGTGTTTCGGGGCTTTAGTACAACATGTTCCCTCGCATGCGATATTTCCCTGCTGATGTTGCCTTGTCATTTCTTTCTCCATTCATGTCCACAGCATAATGTGACTGCAGCAGTGTCCCACAACATTCTCCCTTCCAAGAAGCCCAACACTGGCCCTGGTGTCTCTCCTGCCGCCCACACAGCCAGTCTGTGATGTTCCTTCAACACCCAAAGCTATTGCAAATGATGGCGCTAACTAAGTACAAAGAGCCTTTTGCTCTGCCGTGCCAGGTGTTATTTCAAGAGAAAAGGGATTCGGCATGCAAGGAGACTTTAATTAAGGACAAATATTAGCTACAAAACACACGCAGAGGCATCAAAAACACAAAAACAAAAAGAATTGTCAAAAACCGTGAAGCTAGTTTAGAAGGTCAGCTTTCAGTACATGAAAAACAAGTCTGCTGTTGTTTAACAAAAAAATGTACTTGGCCCGACGTCACGCTGTTAATGAGAGTCTGAGAAGCCGTCTTAGACCGCTTTGGTGTGAAGTTTACTTTGATACTTGAACAAAGTTGTGAATTTCAGTGGTAGATTGAGCCAGACGGAAGCCCAGGTACTGGTGACTAAGTTAGTCTGCATGCCAATTTTCCCCTTCATCGCAGATTAAGGTGATACTATATACACTCTCAAACCAATCAGCAGGGTAGCAATGTAAGCAATAATAATGCACATGTTCTGTATTTTGTGGTGGCTTATTGTTTGTGAAGTCAAGAGATTCTAGAATCCCTAACTTCATGTGTTTTATTTATGTATTTTTTTATTAACTTTGATATCTAACTTTTACATCATGCAATGAAAAACACATTAGTGTACAGCTTGAATGGCAAGTGTTCTTTAGCATAAGAGAGTAAACCACATTTTGTCACAAAAAACAATTAGCATACAGTATTTATAGGCTCAACCACTTAGTTTTTAAACAAAACAACCATGTACTGTATCAGTAATTTGGCCAATTTAACAGTGTTACTGCATTAGAAAAAGTTTGATTGCATTGCACAAAATGACCCTACTCTACTTTGAATGCATGAAACATTCCTTTATGGATTCTGTTACTGTCTTCAGGTTTTACAATAAGACAACTGTATGGGTTTAGCAATATGCCATATCACTTTGCTGGTCATACACCGGATACAGTCTTTTCATAAAAGGAAAGTGACATTACATCAAATATTTATTGTCAATAAATATTTATAACATTTACACATTGACATTATATCATTCTGTTCAATGTTAGTGCTTTACACTCCCTATTGAAACATACAGTAGCAGTTCAAGGAACAATTGTTTATAACCCTTGATTCTCTACACCATATTACACAAACGTAAACTAAGCAATTGTCATTTCCCTTTTGAAACGTGTTACCGTAAATTCCTGTGCCCCTTTGTTCCCAACATTAGGCTACATTATTAGAAAATGTGTAAAAAGTATCTTTATCATTTAAACTGTATGAGAGTGGATAAGAAAGATACTGTTGCAATGTAAACCCACAGTGCTCGCCAATTTACAGGAACATAAAGCTGCCAGTTACATTTGGTCACAGTGACTTTCATGTTTAATCCAACTGTGCAGGCATGCTACAGTGCATAAATGTTGCCAACGATAAATGCGTAATGAGGCTGTTATAAATGTTGATTTTTCGCAAACACGCAATGAAACATGTAATGAACCTTTTAAGAATGTGTACCATGTGGCTAAGACAGACTTAGCCTATGAATCAGTGATTGACATGGATGGAAGTCATTCCTCATGATAACATTCTGGCTGATATCAGAGAGACTTTAAATAATATATCTGCCGCACTTGGCAGAGACTAGTGTTCAAAACATTGCCGCCTTGCTTTTTCCCCCTCTTGATAACTCTTGATAACTTGTGATAAAGCAGGGGGTGTGATACAGAATCTCTCTCTCATCATCAACCTCCCCCCAGATGAAAGAGAAACCAGAGGAGGAAAAGAAAGTGGCGGCACAGCTTCCCCCACTTATCCTCTTCTCATGCATGATTGAAAGGCCTCTGCCAGCTTGGAAGACTACATCATTTATACAGGGCTCCTTCAACAATAAAGAGGCAAGCAGCAGCCATGGTTAATGTTGACAAAGCATTGACACATAAAAAAAAGAGAAGAAAGAAGAAAGAACTTAAAAGGCAAAGAAAGGTCTAAATAAAGTATAAGTTGATCCCCTCTCGGGTAAAGCTGGGACTTTTGTCTTCTCTTTTTATTTCCGCTCCTACGCTAATCTTTTAGATGGATTCGGCAAAATTGTTATAGTCTCCCACGGAATATAAATGGAAAGCATCCAGGGATTTGCGGCTGCTATTAGGGAGACAAAATCATCCGTCAAAGCAGCTGCTATAGGGAAGGAGCTGTGAAATAAGGAGGATGTGACAGGAAGGAGCTATTTTTGTATGAATGCCATGTGGTGTTTTTGATTCTCCTCTGGCTCTCGCTTGTTCTGTTAACTTGCTTCGGCTACACCACTGTGGTGAGCTAATTTGTGCTCCGTTGCCCCCTGCGTGTGCTCTATACACTTGGCCTTCAAACAAATGCATTAAGCATGGCCCATCTGAGACCACTGCCACCACAGAGGCGGCAGCAGCAGCAACAGCAGCAGTGCTGGCTCCCATCAGGCCTCCGCTCTGCAGTGCTCGTGGATGGAGGATCACAGCTGGAGAGAGACGCTCTCCCTCGCCGTCTTCCTCATTTTCTTCCCCCCGCCGCCGGTGTCGATCTAAACACTATACCACTTGGAACTCGAGCAACACATTGCGTCCATCTTTCAGGAAGCACAGAGTATGCATTTGAATATGAAGAGGTACGTCTGCATTAGACGCTTGGCATCGCACGCTGACAGGGGGGATGAGGAGTACAGTGGAGGTAAGAGAAGAGAGGAAACAGTAGGGGAGAGAAGGGGGATCGCCATGGTGATTAATGACTGGGAGCAGCAGAGCGCCACATTCTCCATTTCCTTCCACAAGCATGGCCCATGAACGAGGGAGATATACGCCTGGCACATCACTGCCACAGAAGCTAGAGCCTCATTGCCAATATATCTATCCCCCGGCCCCCAAAGCAGGGAGATTCAACCCACGATGTTTGGATTTTCTTTTTCAGTGTTTCTTTTTTTTTTCTCCTGCTACTGCTGGAGATGGAAAGCTTGCACCTGTCAGTCACAGAGGCAGTTGCGTTTTGATGCCTTTAAAAGTGTGACAGCATGCTGTGATAAGAGACAGGAGTCCAGGTTTATTCTGTGGCTGTTCACCTTCCGGGCTTCCATTGGGAAATGAGTGTATATTGTTTAGTTTTTGCAGTTATTCTTCACTGAACAAATCCTCGAACCTGACAACATTGGTGGCAAAGGGAGAAATAACATGACCCTATCTCTGGAGGACACAACCTAACAAGAATCGATTGCCATTTTCACTGTATCAAGGTGGACAATGTACAACACAGTGCCACAAAAGGTCATAAGGACCTGAGAAATGCTGTTGTTCAATTTGGCCTTAGGTCCAAACGCCCTGACAATTGATCCAAGACAAAGATGGCAAAACAAATGCAAGGACATTTAATGATTAATAAATGGCTGTTGTTCCCAATGCCGCATGCAAACGGATACACCAATCAATACCTTTCACCAGTGTGACCTAAGAATGACAAGATGTAATCCAATAAGAATAAAAAAAGATAAGATGTACTATCTCAAAAGAGGTGAAAACAAAACAAGTATACACACAAACAGAGGAACAGTCTCGCTTGCACAAACCCACGCTGTGAGAAACAACAGAGTAGCAGACCAACATTTCTACCCCACACACACACAGACTGTGTTTGGGCCTGTCGTCCTTGGCCACGCTGGGGTCCTGTCCTTCAGCGCTGTGCAATGTGATAAGAACACTGATGCTGGCAAGCCACCAGATCTCGGATTAGAGTAAAAGTATCCAGCTCAGAGGGAGGGAGGAAAAATAGACTGACGATCTGACAGGAATATAAAACGCATAATTTTAGAGCAACAGTGTTTTCACCGGTCTGGGATATTATGCAAATTTAATTAATGACTCATTGAATGCTGGCAGAAGTTATCAGGCCATTTCACGGTGACAGTGCCCATTTATTACTAGTGAAGTGCAATGTCAAGTATTTGAGCATTGCAATCAGTGCTCGTCTTAACCTGATTCTTATTTTCCTGGACAACCAGGAAGGGAGCAGAGCGAGACTATCTAGCTGAGTAGTGGACACCGCCCCTTTCCCTAGCTGGTCTCTCTCTCTCTCTCTCTCTCTATGAGGATATATTCACACAATACAAAACCCATAACACACCACTGCGTTTAAATCAAATAAAAAATGTATGAATACCAGAGCAAGAGAACTACGATAACCAGTCTCACCCGGTGAGTTGTCAGTGTTCAGTGGTGGTTGCAAACTGCACCGGTGTGCACTCCTTGTAAATAAATACCCCGGATGAATCGTGGAATGAATAGTACAGGTCGTTTTTTTTTCTTGCAATGTACGTTTCATTGTCATTGGTGCACTGTGGAAAAGGCTGCAGCAGAGCAGAGGTAGAACAACTCTCATGATTACATGATGACAGTGGTGGAGCGCATATCTCTGCCAGGTTGGGTGGCCTACCCAGGGCTGTGTAAGGGTCAGAATGTGGCCCCATTGGCAGGGATGATGCATCACTGCGTCAACCCAAAAAGCATGGATGTTGTTGGATTCATACACGGTAAACATATTATAGTAAACATTGTGTGGGTAAAATGACTGTGTTTATTGTCTCCACCAGGCCGAAAGAATCGCATGTAAAAGTGTGTATGTGCATGCGTGTTTGCGTGCGTGCATGCGTGCGTGCGTCTGTGTGTGTGTTGAGAGAGTATGTTTTACCCCCTGTCCGTCTGTCCGTCTGTCTGTCCGTCAGTGGACAGCTAATCTCCCGCACCGTTGGCTTGATCGCAGCGAAACTGTGCACACACACTCCCTGGATGCCAATTCACAACCTCTGCCCCAATTTTTTCACATGACCCTATTATAGCGCCACCAGGAGGCCGCTTTTTGCAAAACACATTTTTTTCACAGTACTCCTACAGATTTTGTCCAAACATCACGCAAATTGGTGCACAGTATCTCTATAGTCATTAAACGAAACGGGTCTTTCAGATTTTTCATATTCCATCCGGATTGGCTAAAAATGGCTTCCAAAATTTGCAGGACTGCTCCGTTTTGAACAAAATGCCTCAAATCAAGAACACAGCATGCAATTTCCGTGAAACTTTGCACACGCATTCCCACTATGCCGAGGAAGAAATGCCACTTGAGATTTTTCGAATCAGCCTCATGGTGGCGCTATAACAGCCCGATTCGTGTTTTTACCTATCACTGCACCAATCTGTGTAAAACTTTGTATGCGCACTCCCTAGAGGTCAAGGAAAAATCTTTGCCCTGCATTTTTCTCATCTACCTTTTATAGAGCCACCAGGAGGCCGACTTATGTAAAACATATTTCTTTACATTACTCCTTCCAATTTTATCCAAATTTCACACAAATCGGTACACATGATCTCTATAGTCATGTGACCAAGACAGATCTGTTTAATTTTTCAAATTCAATCCCGATTGGCTAAGATTCACATCTAAAGTTTGAAGATTCACATCTCTCTGGCAGTCTGCTGAATGTGTGCACAACACATGCACAGGGGTTGCAGTCTTTCTGTCTCTCTGTCTCTGTGTGCCATATGTGTGTGTGCACTTGTGTGCGTATCATAGATGTCATGCTACAGTCTCTCTGTCTTTGTGACGAGTTGTAAAACAGGTGTCAGATTAGGTGTCAATTGATCCCATATGCTGGATGGACAGCTTGTGCCTGTTTGGTGAGTTTTACTCCTTAGCCTCACGGACACAGAGCCTGGAGGGACGATGAGTCTGAGATTATGAGTTTCAAAAATAGCAAAGTTGTCGTTACCTGATTGGAAAAAATATTCGAGGGTTGACACACAGACATGGGGGAATATATACCTCTACCCCAGCCATTCTCGACTGGCAGAGATAAAAACAACAGCAGATCTCACCCCATTTTCTTCAAACGTTGATGCTTGTTATTGCTCCCTTTGCCTTTTTTCACAAATAACCAAGAGTGGCTTATTGTCTGAGGCCCGAATTGTCTGTGATTGATTGCCGTAGCCCAGCTTTCCAAGGACTCCCTGGAAAGGTGCGCGGGGGACAGGTAAGCTCCGCTAACCTCTCAGGCCACTGATTAATACCAACTGCCAGTGATTTGCACCCCTCTGGTAGAGAGAAAGGCAGAATGGCTCTAGAACGCAGGCTTTCCGTTTGCTTTAATAAAACAGGAGCAGAAAGAAACACACTCTTCCCTCTGTCTGCTCAGGAGGCGATGAGGAGTGATTTAGATGGCAGAAACACTGGGAGCAATCTACCACACCACTCTGACAATCTATAGCAGGCTATAGCGCTGGTGATTCCAATAAGTGGCAGAGACGTGGCCCGGAGGCTAGCTACTACAGCCAAAGTGGATGGGAGCGGGGTTGCTAGCTGACCGACATGAACCATAAAATGGACCCAGGAAAAGTGTTGGATGAACACGACTTGTGTGTATTTCACCGGCACCCCTGGGGGCCGATAGAGGGGGGGATAGATAGATAGATATAGGCCTTTATTGATCCCACGGGGGAATTTCAGTTGTCATGGCACTGCAGTAAAGACAGAGAAACGCAGGAAAGATACAGAAAAATCACACCCTGTGTGAAGGAAGCGGTGCCTTTGGGGCGGGGCTTAACTCATTTCAGTTCGTCCCTATTGGTGGTCTGAGTCCACTTACCAAAATTGTAGTTGGTGGCATGCTGCAAACTGGAATAATGGCTGTTTAAAGGCCAGCCAATGGGCAGACAGAGGGGGCGGGGCTTAAGTAATTACAGTTCGTCCCTATTGGTGGTTTTAGTCCATGTACAAAATTTGTACTCCGTAGCATGCTGCGAACTTGAGTTATGGCTGTTTAAAGGCCAGCCAATGGGAAGACAGAGGGGGCGGGGCTGCAGCAATTCATGCTCGTCCCTATTGGTGGTCTAAGTCCACATACCAAATTTGGACTTGGTGGCATGCTGCAAACTGAAGTTATAGCTGTTTGAAATCCCGTGCTCATCACGTGCTCATACGGGCGGACGGACATAACATAGGCTGGGGGTCCCTGGACCCCTCTTTGAGAACTTCAGCAATTCATGCTCGTCCCTATTGGTGGTCTAAGTCCACATTTCAAATTTGGACTTGGTGCCATGCTGCAAACTGGAGTTGTAGCTGTTTAAAATCCCGTGCTCATACGGGCGGACGGACATAACAGACACTGGGGGTCCCTGGACCCCTCTTTGATAACGTCAGCAATTCATGCCCGTCCCTATTGGTGGTCTAAGTCCACATACCAAATGTGGACTTGGTGGCATGCTGCGAACTGGAGTTATAGCTGTTTACAATCCCGTGCTCATCCCGTGCTCATACGGGCGGACGGACATAACATACGCTAGGGGTCCCTGGACCCCTGGTTGATAACCAGTGGTACGTGTGGGCAATGAGAGGAGAGATGGCATAGGCAGTCTCCACGTCCGTGTGTGTGTGTGTGTGTGTGTTTGTGCGCGTGTGTTTGTATGTGTTTCTTCTTTGCCGTGCTCATCCCGGGCTCATACGGACGGACGGACGGACGGACGGACATACGGACAAAGTCAAGTGTAGAGCGGTTGGCACCGCTAAAAAGTAATATCTACATGTAGGAGTAACAACTAATACTGTTAATAACAATAACTGGTTAATGTAAACAATTATTTAAAAAAAGATCCTATCACACAAAGATTTGGAGGCCCCCCTGTTGTAACTCAGAGGACCCCATTGAAGACCTGTTGAAGACCCATGCACTACTAGACAATCTATCCCCGGGAGTGTGGGTAGAAATGAACAGTCAATCCACAGTGGATAGCGAGGAATATGCAATCTATACCTGGTGAAATTCTATTACAGTACACAGCCTAGTGAAAAATATGTCTTGCGTGTAAATAAAATGTATAATACAGTATATACAGTAATACAAAAAAATACAGTCATGAATATGGACATTGAATCAACAGAGTTGAAAATACACATACACGTCTACCCATGAATATGGAATAAATCTGACAGTGAAAAAAACCCAGTAGTCCATGAGAAAAAGTTGCCAGAGTCATGAGCGTGAGCAAGAGTCACTGGTCCATGAACCGGGCAGAACACCTGGTAGAGGAACGTCAGT